>NC_084487.1:22196473-22520973 GCF_030035675.1 Rhineura floridana
TCTTGCAAATGAAGCTGTTCATTCTTAACAATGTTTTTGAAACGTCTTCCTCCACCCACTCCCCAACTATCTAAATGCTCCCTTGTGGCCTCTGAGTGGAGAGCATAATGGCAAGCGATGAGATATACAAAATGGGCATTAATAGTTGTGCTTTAAAGAAATGTTTTTGGCCTCTTGCCAGCACTGATGACTTGGACATTTTATTTCCAAAACCACTGGGGAAAAACAGGCAGGTTGGCTTTTAAACATAAGATCATTCTCTACAATCATTTACACCAGTGAGTAAGTATGGGGTAAGCATGGAGCAACTATGGAGTTACTAACCATAATACTTGGCTCAAGGACATAGGTTGGTCCCATGAACATACTTGCATGTGACACAGACAAGAATGCAATCCTATTAGATTAACCCTTCCTCCCCGTCCAACCCTAAATGCACCTGATCGGTTAAAAATGAACACAAGGTTCATCTGAAGAAGTGGAGCCCATGGAGGTTGAGAGGATACTGGGGCCTAGAAACCTTTCTGGCCATTTTCAGTCCTATTTCAGGGTCTAGTGTCTTCCCCTTGACTTCTTGTTTTTATTGTTGTTGCTATTGTTGTTATTTTTTATTACCAAGCTTTCACCCAGAGGTCCCATGGTGGTCACAATTTAATGTTGTTTAATCCAACATCATCATCACCATCGTCATTATTGTTGGTGTTGGTGTTGTTCTTTAAACTTATATCTCTCCTTTCCTCCTAGAAGGAGCCCAGGGTGGCAAACAAAAACATTAAAAAGCACTTGAAAACAGCTTAGAAAACAGACTTTAAAATATATCAAAACAAAACATCTTTAAAAACATTTTTTTTAAAAAAGCTTTAATAACATCTTAAAAAGCAATTCCAACTGGGATAAGGTCTCCACTTAAAAGGGTTGATGAAAGAGGAAGGTTTTCAGTAGGTGCCAAAAAGTTAACAGAGATGGTGCCTGTCTAATATTTAAGAGGAGGGAATTCCAGCACTAAAGATCCACTTCCTATATTGTGTGGAACAGACTTCCTAATAAGATGGTATCTGCAGGAGGACCTCACCTGCAGCTCAGTGATTGACTGGGTATATAAGAGGTAAGATGATCTTTCAGGTATCCTGGTCCCAAGCTGCAAAACCAGACCCTTGAACTTGGCCTGGTAGCTAATGGGCAGCCAATGCAATTCTTTTAGCAGCGGGGTGACATGTTGGCGATACCCTGCCCCAGTGAGCAGTTGCACCACCACATTTTACACCAGCTGCAGCAGATATTGCCCTGGACACCTCATTAGAAATTACAGTAGATGTGGATGGGGCATCAAGATTGCTACGGAGGCGAGCAACTTTACCCTCAAACTACCTTGCAAACAGTGGGCCTTCAAAGGGTCTAAAACTCCATTTCCTGTAGTTGATGTTAACAGACTCCTGAGAATACGAAAAAAAACTCCACTGGATGGCTGCTTGAGGATGTGATGGAGGCAAAGAAGTGGTCCTTCTTCGCTGCCCTCACCGCCACACAGTAGGCACAGTTATGATGTTTTACTTGTGCCCGATCAGCCTCGCAAAACGTCTTTCACCACTTGCACTCTAGCCATCGTCCTGCTTGTTTCATTGCCCTTAGTTCACTGATGTACTAAGGTGCAAACCAGGCTCCACAATGCTGGAGAGGGCTCTCAGGGCCAACCATGTTAACGGCCCGACACATCTCGTTGTTCCACAGCATGACAAGGGCTTCAACAGGGTCACCTGCTCTATCTACTGGGAACTCCCCCAAGGGCATATAGGAATCTAGTGGATTCCATTAGTCTCCAGGGGATGGACCATCTTGATCTGTCCACCACCCCTACAAAGGAGGATTTGAACTGTAAGTCTAAACTTCACCAGGAAGTGGTCTGACCATCACAATGGGTGACACCTCCTCCCTATTTCCAGAACAACATATCCTCCATCTGGAGCAAAAACCAGGCATTTTAGCATGTGTTTTTAAATTGTTTTAAAAAAAATTAATTGTGTTTTAAATTGTTTTAAAAAGATGTTTTTTAAATTTGTATATTTGTTTTTAATGTTTTTAGTTACTGTAAACCGCCCAGAGAGCTTCGGCTATGGGGCGGTATATAAATACAATAAATAAATAAAACCAAGTTGAGAATGTGCCCTCCCCTGTGTGTCGGACTGGTGACAACTTGAGACAGACCCATGGTCGTCATGGAGGCCATGAAGTCCCGAGCCAGAACGCTAGAGGCAGCCTCAGCATGGACATTGAAATCACCCAGGACTATCAATCTGAGCTCCTCCAATACCACAGCCAAGACAGCCTCTGCCACTTCAGTCAGAGCAGGGCGAGTGGTACACTAGCAGCAACTCTAGTTTAATGTCTCCTTGGCCCGACACCAGGTGCAGGCCCTACAAGACAGAGTGGTTTCCTGGTAATGGAGATGGAAGTTCTATGGACTACAGAAACCCCTCCCCCCCCTCTGTCCCTACAGTCTGTGCTGGTGTTGCACCAAGTATCCAGGTCGGCAAAGCTGGGTCAGATGACTTCATCACAACTCACCCACCCAGGTCTTGGTAACACACAAATCGGCACCCTCATCCATGATCATGTGTACCAATCTGGCGTTAAACAACAGCACACACAGGCCAGTGGGTACAGCAGATGAGCAACCTATCCATGGGAGGTAGTGGGAGTGAGGAACAAGGCGTAGATAGCCTTGCCCCTCCTCTTCTGTGGTAGCACATCACCTCCCCATGGCTATACCTCCCTCTACCAGAGCTTGGAAAAGTTACTTTTTTGAACTACAACTCCCATCAGCCCCAGCCAGCATGGCCACTGGATTAGACTGATAGGAGTTGTAGTTCAAAACAGTAACTTTTCCAAGCTCTGCCCTCTACCCATGATCACTGCAACTGGGGTGGCATCACCCATGACTCCTCCTAAACACATGATATGGACACAACAAGAGCCCACCAATAAAACCTACCAGAACCAGTTATCCCAGTGTTCCTCTGAGAGAATTGGGAACAATCAGACCCACTCAATATCTTTCACATGGGGCACATCTACTCCCACGTCTCGCACCCAAGGAGGGCCAGCCTTCTGCCAGTTGCATACTGTCACTCTGAAGGCATCTGGCAACTTTCTCCTTTCATTCAGTTCACTGCACAGGATCTCACCCTGCGCAGGAACTACATATACATCTTACACCCTCCCCACTACCTATCTCCCCTAGATTGGTTTTAAAAAAATAGAAGGGAATAGCGCCCTCGGGACTCCCGAACGGGCTGCCCAAGGACAACCCTCTTTGGTGTCACCCCTGTGGTAGTGACCCCGGTGGCAGCAGACCCATCACTAAGGGCTGGCAGGCTTTTATGCCCCCTGACCCAGCCAGGAACTGATGCAAGGGGTCGCAAGATTGAATGCAGTCTCTCTCTGGATTCAGGGTCCCGGTCCTGACAGCTCTTCTCAGGGACCTCAGCAGTCTCAAGAGACAGCAACCCAGGCAAGCAAGCAAGCACCCAAATGCTCTAGCAGTCCCCCAGCGCTACAGCTCTTCCCCTGCATATGCGCATATATATAGCATGGGTTCCATGCCGGTATGAATATTGACGAATTTTGTATGAATTTATTTAATTGACCATTTTTTTCTTTCACTAATATGTAAGTTTCACTAAGCTAACTATATCAGATATTCTCTTAAACCAATTCAGCATTCATCCGGATTTGTTTGCCTGGAGTTTGTGAGGTTATGTGGTGTCTGCAGTTTACTGAGCATTCATTCTGATTTGTTTGAGGGGAGGTTATGTGACACTGCATCAAGCACCATCACACACTTTCCAGTGCATTTGCTTATCATTTTCCCTACCACTAAAAGTCCATAAGGTGTTTTTGTTTTATTTTTCAAGCACGTTTGCTGTGCAAGTGTGCTTAATCAGCTGTAAGTGCACAACCTGAATTTGCCGGTATGTGATTAAATCCTGGTTGCAACATAACTGCCAGTCTGGAAGCAGCTACTTATACAAGTAGAACTCATCAAAAATTGTTAGCGCTGTTTTCTGGGGGGAGGTGTAGTGGATTGGGGATAGCACTGCTGTCCTCCATAGAGGAAGGTGGCATGGTATTCTGAAGGTAGAATGTCCCGTTTAAATAATGGTATGTATTGTTTTGAGAGTTGTTTTTAATCCAGATTTTCAAAGCTAAATAACATCATAAAGTATATCATTTTCACAGCTACCTTGACAGGTACCTGCCTCCCCCGATATTATTTCCAGTTGCCAAAAGGGGGAGGGGAAGAACTTTTAAGTAACTTGACCATGCAAATTTAATATCCCTTCTGTTGCCAACCCCCTGCCCTTCTCTCCATTGTCGTACGGAATTTGGCAGAGTATATATTGCGGAAATCTGCTCTGAAACCTTCCCTGGGATTTTTCTTATGTGTCAGCGTGAAAGCAGATGGGCATTGCCTAGGGCTCCATAAGAATTCAAGTGCTAAGCGCCAGCTTCTCCAATGTGTAACGGACTCAGAAGGAGAGATCTGAACCACGCAAAGAAGCTTGTAGCAAACTTTGAGGGGTGCTGATGGATTGTGTTTTTCTTCCATATCTGCCTTGAGAGAGACTCTTCCTTGCAGCAGAAATAAAGTCTGGCTTCCCTGATAGGTTTTTCCATATATACTGTGTCACCAAATGCCATGTGGAACTGAATAATGCAAGGCAGTGAGAGCCAGGGGTATGCCTGAAGCAGTTGTAAATATAGGAAGGGAATTTGGGAGGGGGGGTAAGTGTCCTGCTCTTCTGTTTTGCCCAAAATTTCCACCAGATGGTATAAAAAATGTATGGTTTAAAACAGAGGTGTGGAACCTTCTTATTTTTTTAATATGGATGGTCAGTGACCTACAGGAAAAGTCAACCAAGACACAGTCCCAACTGGACAGAGCCGCCACTTCTCTCTCTCTCTCCCCCTGCCACCTGCTTTTTCTCTCTCTGCCACCCATTCTCTCTCTCTCTCTAAGCTCCACCAGAAGGTATCTGGTAGAAGCAAGGGCCCACAACCTAGAGGCAGCCTAGACAGGAGAATTTCCCATGGATGTGTTGGGCAGGGATGGGGAACCTTTTCCACCCCGAAGGCACATTTTCACCTCTAGGCAACCTGCCAACCTGCTGGGGGCCACATGCCTACGGTGAGCAGGGCCAGAGGCAAAAGTAGGCAGAGCAAAACAGGTGAATTCTACCTTTGTTATAACAGCAGGTTAGCTTCTACACACTCACACACACCCCTCTCTATCCCCCATCCAGGCAAGCAAGCATCATGATCAGGGTTCATGGACACATTCCAGCCAGCTAAGACATTGGAGGAGGTTGCAAAGCAGGGCTGATGAGGAACGTGGCTTGGGAGGGTGTGTGGCCTGCTGAGAGTCCCGAGGGCCAGTTAGAGAGGCCAGGATGGCCACATTTGGCCTCCAGGCTTGAGGTTCCCCATCCCTGTCGTAGGGGCTGGTGTGGTGGATGTAAGGGTTCAGCGTGACACCAGGGAATCTGCATGTGTAGGTTTTTAATTGCTTGTTCTCTAGCACACTCATTAACTCTTTGGCACAAATCCACCCAGGGGAGATTTTTCAATCTGCATTCCCTTTTTCTTCTCACTGCATCGCCTTTATAAGAACCCTGTGTAATGAGCAATTTAGAAGTAAGTTAATTTGGATGGGAGGAAGGAAAGATTTATGGCTCTGCCAATATTCTATAGCCCACATTGTGGGGTTTTTTTTTAAATAAAACTAAACTTAATATTTCAAGCATGGCTCTAAATATTTAAAGTGTGAGTTTTACATATTTCAAACTCTTGGCTTTTAAGCCAGTCAGAGAACAGAACGTGATAGAAGAGAGAGCCAAATAACAAATCAGACATCAGATTAATGACCGTGGAGAAAGATCCAAAATCATGCCAGAAGCCTGTCAAATTTATTACATCACATTTTATTATGATGAATTAATTATATGCTTCCTATAAGTTGCTCAGTGCTATGTACACTCCTCTTACTCCTTCACTTTTATCCTCACAACACTGCTGTGAGGTAGGTTAAGTGGAGAAATTGTGACTGGCACTCAAACCATTACACCACATTGCCTTTTCTGCAGTTGTAATCTACTGTATAATTTGGAAAGTTTTTTGCCTGTTCGCTTTGCATTTGGACACCTCTTAATCAAATTTTGCATGTGGGTTCCTGAGATCAAGGAGCAGGTTTCTGTCGTATGTTTGGATGCCTTTTTGAATCAAGATGGGGTTTTCTTAGAATCCCTGAGCAATGATCCACAAAGAAGTTTCCCTGCATGAGCCCGTTCTGAAATGAATGGGAGCTGCATGGAAGCATGGTAAGGCACCCGTGCACTCAAAGGGACTTGCACTGGAGAACTTCCCCACATTGTGCCAATTCCGGCAAAACCTCCAATTCAAACTTCAAGGGTGACCAAAGATGCCCTCGCACTGAAGGGTGTACAGCATTTGTAAGGTCACTGGAGCAGGGATCTGTGTCTTTGCTATTGCTGTGAAGCACCACATGCACAATTGGCATTGGATAAATAACAAGAAGAAGGGATCCCTCTAGGAATTGTAGGGGGAAGGATCTACATATGAGAAGGATCTTGGAATTGTTGTTGTTCACAAGCTGAATACGAGCCAACAGTGTGATGTGGCTGCAAAAAAGGCAAATGCTATTTTAGGCTGCATTAACAGAAATATAGTTTCCAAATCACATAAAGTACTAGTTCCTCTCTATTCAGCACTGGTGAGGCCTCATCTTGAGTACTGCATCCAGTTCTGGACACCACCGTTTAAGAAGGATGCAGACAAACTGGAACAGGTTCAGAGGAGGGCAACAAGGATGATCAGGGGAGTGGAAACAATGCCCTGTGAGGAGAGACTGAAAGAACTGGGCATGTTCTTGAGCCTTGAGAGGAGAAGAGTGAGGAGAGATATGATCACACTCTTCAAGTGGAGGGCCAGGATCTCTTCTCAATCATCCCAGAGTGCAGGACATGGAATAATGGGCTCAAGTTACAGGAAGCTAGATTTCAACTGAACATCAAGAAGAACTTCCTAAGTGTTAGAGCAGTATGACTATGGAACCAATGACCTAGGGAGGTGGTGGGCTTTCCAACACTGAAGGCCTTCAAGAGGCAGCAGGACAGCCACTGGTCGTTATCCTTTAAGTCAGATTCCTGCATTGAGCAGGGGGTTGGACTCGATGGCCTTAAAGGTCCCTTCCAACTCTTCTATGATTCTAAGGAGAATGAAATGGGAGGAAAATGTGGAAGGAAAGCATGCAGCCTACTCACTTTTAGACAGTGGTCTAGGTATTCACAAGATTTCCTGGAGACTGTAGCTCTATTCAGTCGTGCACCCCTCACATGATTACAATCCCGCAAAGGGAAGAGGATGGCGAAAGGGAAGGCAATAGTTGTGGGCCTTCGGGATTTCTTTCCATAGTCAAGAGTCAAAGCTATTGCTGCAATCAGTTGTTATATGAGGGAACAACTAGACAAGATGGCAGGAGATCTGTAACTGGACCTGTGTTGTTGTTTTTCAAAAGAGTAAATGCAGCCACAGCTGCCAGAGTAAGCATGGAGGGAATGGCACTTAGGGAAGTGGAGGTTGATCATTTCCCTTTGCACCATTTTCCCAATCTGAATCGCTCCCCCAAGAGTTGCTATGTTCCCCATGGGATGCAACTGACACATGCAAGTGGTAATAACAATCAGCCACAGTGTTCTGTCCTGATCACAAGCATGTAGAGCTGTTGCAGGACTTTGGACAGCCCCAAGCAGATAAGTTGCCCCAATAAGAACCCTGTTCAGATACTCAAGCCTCATGCAAGCCTCAAGCCCTTTGGCCCTGCCCCTTCCATCATGCACCTCTGGCTGGCTTTATCGCCTTTCACATCTTGGGAAGGCAAACTTCTGAGTGGGAAGTCTTCACTACTGGTGGAGCCTCCCCAGGTGAACAGGGTTCTAAATAGTGTGGGGACCCACCAATCAAGAAGGCTGGACCATGTGAACATTCAACCCTCCAATTCATGGAGAGGCAAAGAGGAAAGAGCGAGCATGCTCGTCCCCCACTCTCCTTTCATGGAATTCTACTGACATGGGTGAACTGAATGCCTGAAATAGGGGAAAGGTCTGGCGCTCAACTGTGAGCTTTCATCCCTCGCGGGCCAGCTTACCCCTACTAAGCTCCACCCCATTTCTGAGGACTGGAGACTCTTAAAGGGGTATTCCTCTGGCTTGGAACCTGGCACTCTATGCACCACTTTGTGCATTGCCTGTGTTAGTGAGCAGACATTGGGAGCAGTGTGAGGCCTGGTATAAAGGAGGCTGGTTTGTCAGGGGAATCTGGCTCAAGGAGTGCTATTTTACGGAACCCCAGTTTGGGGGTCTGTGGCTCAAGGAGATCCTAGTAACAGTCTCCAGTTCAGGTACAGAGCCTGGGTCTGTGTTCAGCACCTGCATGGCATGTACATCTGGTTTTCCAGCTGATCCCGGTGCATTTAATCATGACTACTGCTCAGAGATGTTGCTATACATTTTGTTACCCCCTTTCCTCCAAGAAGAAAAATGGCACACATAGTTCTCCCCCTCATCATGTTATCCTCACAACAACCCTGCAAGGTAGGTTAGGCCGAGAGATGGCGACTGGCCCAAGGTCACCCAGTAAGCTTCATGGCTGAGTGGGGATTTGAACTTTGGTCTCCCAGGTGCTAGTCCAACACTCTAACCACTACACCACATGGGTTCACACTGGCTGGGATCATAAAACACATCTGTTGGAACAGAGAGTGGGGAAGAGTACCTGAATCCTAATGAACGAGATATATAGAGATGTGTTGTGTGTGCATGCATGCACATGCACACACACACAATTTGCTTTTTGAGTTTTACATTTTTTCTCTCTCTCTCATGGTTCTTTTAAGAGTCCACTTACCGTCACCAAGCCACCATTGATGATGAAGTCGTTTCCATGGAAATCCTAGACACGGCTGGGCAGGTGAGTCAGAACTCCGGTGCTCCAACAACAAAACGCTGGTGCCAGAGAACTGCAATTAACCTCAGGGGAAGGTTCTCGGGCATTTTTAAGCGAAATATTAGAAATTAAAACCATTCAAGAACCAAAAGGAGACTGATCAATGGGCCAAATGGGCAGAATGGATAAGGAGTTGACGTCTTATTTTTCTTGCCTGTGATTTTCTTGCTTTTCTCTCAGAAGCAGGAGAGGCAAGCAGGTCTCTTGAGTCAAGGAAACACAAGAAGAAGGGCAAATGTTGACAACTTCCTGTCAAGGGAGAGACCATCACAAAGTCAGTGTGCTCCAAGCTCTTAGGGCAGTGGTATCTGAAGCCCATTTGGGACTGGTGGGGTGGAAGGCAGGGGGGGCAGCACTAGGTGGAGCCAGAGCCAATGTCAGGCAGACCCAACACCTGACCGGTTGCAAGCAAAGAGGCAGGGAGGTGGGGGCTGGCCAAGGGCAGACTGCAGTTGGTAGGGCAGTGCCCCACTCACCCTAATGGACCAGCCTCTGTTCTCTTAGGGCCAATCCAGACGAGAGACTGGAAGATATGAGATCAGGTCACCCACAGGATTTTTTCCCCAAAGTCCAAGGAAGGCATAGGTGCATGGTTAACCCATGACATTTTGCTGCCTCAGGCAAAGAACGAGATGGTGCCTCCTGCGCATTCCATGTACAAAAGAAAGGCTGGTAGTTAAATGTCCCTTCTATACCAGCAAAGGGACAACATCCTCAGCTGCACCTGAGTGCAGCAGGTTAGCTTAAGGGGCGCGGGACATGGCATACACAGCTTCCCCTCAGCATGTGCAGCCTCAGGTGCCTCCTCACTCTGCCTAGTGATAGTGCCAGCTCTGCATCGGGAGCCTCAGACTGGATGCTAGAAGCAGTCCTCCAAAGCTGCTGTTCCTCTATATGGAAAAAATATACAGGCACCATGTGCTTACCATATTATTTTTCTTGTGAGGAAAACTACAGCTATGTGGGGACTAATTATCTTGATTTATTTAGATATTTATACCCTGCCCTTCCAAAAAAACAAAACTTTTCCGGGGCAGCCCACAATAACGATACGAACATACAATAGTCCAAATCAAGAATAATCAGCTAAATGCAGGCAACAATCTTCTTAGGGCCCCTCCAGACTGGTGTTTTATTGGGGGTGGATTTTGTGACATGTCCTTGACCAAATTCACACCATATATTTATTCCACTATTATTCCTCTTTAAACAGTCATGGCTTCCCCCAGAGAATCCTGGGAAGGGTAGTTTGCGAAGGGTGCTGCTGAGAGTTGTTAGGAGTCCTCTGTTCCCCCCACAGAGCTACAATTCCCAGAGTTCCCTGGGAAGAGGTATTTGTTGTTAAATTACTCTGGGAATTGTGGCTCTGTGAGGGGAATAGGGCTCTCCTAACAACTCTCAGCAGCACCCTTCACAAATGACTCTTCCCAGGATTCTTTGGGGGAAGCCATGACTGTTTAAGGCAGAATAATAGTGGATTAAATGCATGGTGTGAATGTGGCCCTTGACACAATAATAGTGCATCAGTGGTGGAGTTATTCCACTTTAGTTTGTTCTGTGATGCTGCCCCAAGACTATCACGTTATTGCTGTCTGGAGGGGCAATAGTGCAACAAAAGTGAAACAAAAATAAACCAGAGCATTTGTAGTATAAGAAGTTACAGGATTTCATCAGGAAGGTACAGGCTGATTGGAAATGAAGCCAGTGTGGCCACCCCTAAATTTGGCAAGCACAAACTGTGTTGAACGCAGGACTGTGTCTGACTGCCCCAAGAGCATCATGAGCGCAAATCGGCATGATTGTGCAATAAAAAGGACGTCTGGAGGAGCACTGTATGCAAGCTCACCGGATGGATAGTCACCCCTTTAGCATCCCTATGCATGTACTCTTCTCATTCACCTTTATGTCTCACAAACCCCTCCATTTCAAGGAAGCAAAGGGAAGGGAAAGAACAGCCGAGAAAAACTACTTTTGTACTGTGTTCCTTGAGGAAAATACTACAGGGGAAAGGATTAAATGCCCCTTCCCCCAGCTCTGCTCCCCTATCCATTTCAATCGCCTCCTCGCTGCTTCAAATGAAAAAAAAAAAGAATCTGTGGAATATCTTGATTACGGATCTCCTGGCAGCTTTAAGTTTTCTTATGGTCTAATGTTTCATGGGCTACAGCAGGGCTGGAGAGCCTGTGGCCCTTCAAATATTAGACTACAGCTACAATACTGGACTACAAAATTGGACTGATCATCCTTAATGCTGTGATGACTGGAGGAATCCATGTCAGTGGGGCAGAGGAATCCACTCTGGGTTTTAGTCTGAACTTTCAAGGAGCTGCACATGGTGCTTCAATTCAGGAGCAGATTCCACTGCTCCACTGATATGGAGCCACCAGCCAGCACTGCCCTAACCATTGGCCATGCTGGCTAGGGCTGCATTTGAGTCTAGCAACATCCTTACGCTAGAGTATGAATTATGTTCAAATAAGAAAATCGGGGTGTTGTTAAATTCATGTACAAATAAGGGGAAAAAATCCATCCTAGCCAGCACAGATGCTAAAAGGCAAAAGGTGGAACCCAAAGCCACCTGAAATAGTTTCCTGCCACACTATATTTGTCTGAGGGAGCAGGAGTGGAGGGTAGCTGGTAGAGGATCCTAAGAGATGGAAATGAGCATTGGTTATGTTTTTGGTAGGGCACTGCCCATCAGAAAGAGGCTTTTGTTGCCACCAGGGCTAATTAATGACTAAAGAGAGACATGTGCTTATGTCGGCAGCAGCTGGCAAATAGATTCGATGCAAAGTTAGGCATTAACATCTGGAGTTCTTGCGCCTCTCAATCCAATAAGGGTAAGTTTGTGTACTATTTATTTAATCTCATTACACATTGCTTAATATTTTTAAAAATCTCTGTGGTTTGCAACAAAAAACCCTCAAACCACACACACATTCCATAAAATCAAGAAACTATCAATGAGGGTAACCAACCTTTGCTAATGGTTTGCATCCTCTGTGTTCTTTCAAGAGTCTGTTCTCATGGCATATCAGCCTGGTGAACAAAGCTAGCAGTAGTATCTTATGGTTCACTTTGGAAGGCACCATAAAGCTACTTGTCACACAAGAATACAGAAAAATATTGCTTTCTGTTGCTGCTGCTGCTACTATTGTGTTAGTGCTTGTGCTTTTAATGCATGGCCTTGGAGAAGTGACACTTTTATGGATCATACACAAACAAGCACTGCTGTACTAAGTCAGAGTGCAAAATCGTCTCCAGACCGAAATACTGACATCTCCTTGATATCTATTTCTGTCTTTTTACAACCATTTTCCCCCTGCATTTTTCTTTTTAAACAGGAGGATGCCATTCAGAAGGAAGGTCATGTACGATGGGGCGAGGGCTTTGTGCTGGTCTATGACATCACTGACAGAGGGAGCTTTGAAGAAGTCCTGCCACTGAAGAACTTGCTGGATGAAGTTAAAAAACCCAAGAATGTTACCTTGATCCTAGTTGGAAACAAAGCAGACCTGGACCACTCAAGGCAGGTCAGCACTGAAGAAGGGGAAAAGCTGGCCACAGATCTAGCTTGTGCATTTTATGAATGCTCTGCCTGTACAGGGGAAGGCAACATCATGGAGGCTTTTTATGAGCTTTGCCGGGAAGTGCGACGCCGGAAGATGGTCCAAGGCAAGACCAGGAGACGGAGTTCCACCACTCATGTCAAGCAAGCAATTAATAAGATGCTCACCAAAATTAGCAGCTAAAATATTTTTGTCCTTTTGTTTCAGTTGTTAATGTAAACCTCGTTCAAGGAGGGATCACGAGGCCAGATTGTAAACATTTAACAAGATGGTCAAAGCTTTGCTCCCCCCCCTTTTTTTAAGCCATCACCTTATTCTTCCTGAATTAAGTAAGAGAAGCAAAGCAAGTCTCTGGAACTTTAGGGTGGGCCCCACTTTAGAGTGGGGGAGAAATTTGATTCAGGTTGCATTTCAAGGAGAATCCAATTCATACTTTCCAAAACATGAGAACCAAATCACAGCGATTCTTCAAAATTCGCACATCCAAATTTTGCAAAGCAGTTCTCCAACCAAATAATGTTTACCAAAATGCATATGTTGGGGCATAAAAAATCAATACATTAATGAAAAATAACAAACTGCATTATATTAGGGGAAATTGCTTGCAAAAATGTGTACTTTAGTGAAAACTGCATAAGAAAATGTGGGTTTTTTAAGGATAAATTCACACTAAAATGCTGATGAATTTTCATGAGGATTTTTGTTTGTGTGTGTGTGTGTGTGTGTGTGTGTGTGTGTGTGTGTGTGTGTGTGTGTGTGTGTGTGTGAAAAAGTCCTAAACTGCTGCAGAAATGTGGAGAACTGAAATTTAGGTTGGAAAAATGAGAACCGAAGAAAACCAAAGTGAACAGATCCTTCCATACCTAGCTCCGCTCCATTTTGGGCAAACACCAAATTGAATATTTTTCAAAAACCATAAATTCACACCGTAGCTTAAAGAATGGGGAACATGGCAGAAAAATACTACTTCACCTCCAGCTCAGCATGTTCACATGTCATTATCATGTGATGCCTTATCACTGGCCAATAGGTAAATGAGTCTCTGGTCCAGATAGTGGGTGAAATAGATAAGCCCTCTACTACTGGTGACTTATTACCATCTGCATGTTTGTTGGTTCAAACAGCACTCATCAATAACTTCCAGCCAGATGATGAGAAGACTTTTGCCACGTGTCTGTACCCCATCCAAAATCCAAGAAATCTGTGGAGTTAATTTTTCCACAGTGCATATTTCAGGGGGCTAGCTTAGCAAGTGCCTTCATCAGCCTCCCCCCCAACCTGGTTTCCTCCAGATGTTTTGGACTACAGCTTACATCAGCCTCAGCCAGCATGGCTCATGGGGGTTGTAGTCCAAAACTTCAGGAGGGCACCAGTTGGATGAGGCTGCTCTACATCAGGTGTGTAGAACCTGTGGCCCTCCAGATGTTGCTGAACTACAACTCCCATCACCCCTGGCCATCGGCCATTCTTGCTGGAGCTAATGGGAGTTGTAGTTCAGCAACATCTGGAGGGCCATAGGTTCCCCACACCTGGTCTACATGCTCATTGTGGGAAAGTTGCCTGTTGATAAATGGCCATATTTATGCTAGACAGAAGTCTGTTAGCTAGTAGAAAGCTATGCATCTGGCTGGCAACCCATGGATGGTATGCGATGGATTTCATACCTTTTGTGCTATATTAATGCATGGCCAACAACAACACTGCTTTTATTGTGTTTTCCTGAACTATTTTAATGCCTACATTTTAGTAGGACATCTTCATAAACTCAGCTAGTGGAAGCTCTCCCAACGAGTTGGTAGAATCAGTTGTATTTGTTACGTTACATTAAAGTTTGTTTTTATGCAGCTTTTTGGTTCCAAAGCCGCTCAACCTTGCACAAAAAAGGTAAAATACAAAAAAAGTTTAAAAGTTAAAAAAATAAAATAAAATACCAGTTACCAACAAATGTACAAGAATAGCACTATATGCTTGGCTATGTATTTGTAAACCCTGCAGAGTTAGATAGGAAATAATACACATTTCTCTCACGTAGGTTTGGCTTTCTTCCTGTTCTGTCCCTAACTGGTGGATCCATTTCTACCTTACTGAACTGGCGGTCAAAACAAACCTCAGGCTTTGGCAGGCCACAGCTTTTATTGGTGCTCCTTGGCCCATACTTATTGTTAGGGTTGACAAACTTCATTTGCTGATCAAAAGCTGTATTTGTCTACGATGTGGGCGGATTATTAGAGGTGTTCTAGTTTGAGTGTGTTTTTATTTGTGTAAGGCAGGTGTGTGGAACCTTTGGCCTTCCAGATGTGCCCATGGTTGCTACAGCTGATGGGAATTGCAGTTCAGCAACATCTAGAGGGCCAAAGTTTCCCCAAACCTGGTGTAAGAGCTGGAATATGCAAGCATTTGAATTTCCTTCTAGAGCTGGCCCAAGACATTTTGGTGCCTGCCAGTCAAGATGCAAAGTACCCACAGCTGGCCAAATTATTTTGGCACAGATAATCCCACAAGTGCCTCTTCCCATCCCTGGCAGGAAAAATACAAAAAACCCACAAATTAAATAACTAGCAATGTGTTGCCCTTTCATGACTCCCATGAGTGTGAAGGAAAAATAGCCCTCAGTCTGAAAAAGATTCCCCACCCCTGCTCTACCTGATGGTAAGGCCAGCCCTGGCGTCTAATTCCATTGTTGATGAAAACTCTGTAAAAATCCCTTTCAGAAGATGTCACTCTTGCTGTTGGAGGCAAATCAAAGCAGAACTTTGTTTGTTAAAAAATCCGGACCGGCTTTCAGGTTTTTAATTGCAATGTGTTTTGTTTATTTATTGGTTTTTAAATTGTTTTTATATGCTTTGTATAGAGTGGCCAGTTATGCATTGCCAGAAAAGATGATTCGCATCACCAAAAAAAGAGGGCATGGATTTGCGTAAAATTTGCATAGGGTTATTTATATATATAAATGCAAATTTCAAAATTACTATAATATAAATAGAAATACAATCCATCTCACTATAGTGGGGAAGACACAGAGTGACTTGCGTGCATACTCAGTTTGCTGACCAGGTGCTGTTGGCTGCTCTCCCTTCTTCGGAATCACGTCTTTAAACCTGACTTGGAGTGGACACCCCTCAGAGAGAGGAGATCTTCAAATAGAGGGTTGTCCTCTGTAAAGTAGGACACATGGCCACCCTAGTTGTTTGTTTGTTTGTTTGTTTGTTTGTTTTGTTCACATTTCTGGAATCTTTTGATGCTGGATGGTTAAGAACCTTTTTAAACAAATAACTAAGAAGTTGCAAGCCCAATTTAAAAAGACTGTATTTGATGGTCTAAAATGCTAGTCCTGCTCAAAGTAGACCTATTCAAGTTAACAGACATGCCTAACTTGGGTTCATTAATTTAAATGGATCTACTCTGAATCAAACTTTGTTGAATACAATCTACTGTCTTCAACAGATTATTTAAACAGATAAAGAATACTTACATAATCGGTTGAGTTGATTAGTTGATTAATTTTGCTGCTGCCTTGGGCTCCTTTTGGGAGGAAGAGCCAGAGGTGTAGTTGTCCAGGATCTCAGGGGGGTCTTAGACCCTTTACTTTTTTGGGAGCAGGGTCCCTATGTCTCTAGCATCCTACAAGCCATTTGGCATGAAAAGGGTGTGTGAGAGCCACTAAGACTCTTTTCAGTGCTTAACCCTTTCACTTTTCATGCTTATTGTTTCCTAGGACATCTGTTGTTGTGGGAGAAGGCTTTAAGAAGGATCTTATTCTCAACCAGCAGCAAAAAAGGGGGAAAGAAAGGGGATGTGTCTGTGACTATCAGGAAGGGACCCTGCACTTCTGAGTTTGCCACTACACTACTGGAAAGGGCATGATATAAATTTAATAATAAACAAACAAAAAATAAAGTTACCATAGTGGCTTGAAGGCTCCTTTCTTGTGGTGGTCCCCCGTCACACTGGCAATGAATAGATGAAAGAACCACATCAGCAGAGCTAGTAGGTTGTGTCCAGTCAGTGTTAGTCATACTTAAGGTAGATCCACTGAAGGCTAATTTAGGTCCACTCTCAATAGATCTTTGTTGGAAACAACCCAATCAGATTCCCACACAGATATTGCCAGCTGGTCAAGGATGACGGGAGTTGTAGTCCGAGAACATCTGGAGGGCCACAGGCTCCTCCCCCTGGGCAGAAGTGGGGCAGGGAATTTAGACTGTTCCATGTGGACAAAGTTGTACTTTAGTTCACATTTGTAATCCAGCTCAGGGGTTTCATGTCTGTGTTTCCTTAAAGCAGAAGGCAAAGCAAATAAATACAAGGATAAGATGCTCTACTGATTCATTGTGCTGTATATGTGTGATGCAGCCACTCATATTGCATAGGGGCCATAGCTCAGTGGTAAGAGCATCTGCTTTGCGTTCAGAAGGTCCCAAGTCCAGTCCTTGGCACCTCCAAGTAGGGCTGGGAGAGACTCCTGCCTGGATCCCTGGAGAGCCGTTGCCAGCAGCTGCTGAGCTAGATGGACCAACTCGGTATAAAATAGCCTCCTATGTTCCAGGGTTGTTTTGTCAAGCCCCACTTCAGACCTTCAGTCCCAGTTATTTTGTGTCCTTTGTAGGTCCTGCTCCCTCTTTCCATCATCTACCCAGATCAGTCTCTGCAGATTCTCTTCTGGCTCTCTCTGCACTATTCGCAGAGGCTTCATTCAAACACTTCTGCTGACCAAGCACTGCTGGAGGGTTGGGTTTCCTCCATTTTATCTTCCCCAGAATGAAAACATGTTTGGGGAGAAAAAAACTCATGGAAATGATCCTAGCTCAGATTTCTGTGCATGTGCAGAGGGGAGAGAACTGTATTTGTATTTTCTTTTTTTTTAGTCCTTCGCTTCCAAATTCCCAACTTTGTTTTAGGCATCTTAAGGAAAAATAAGCAGGATGGAATTGAGCATGGCAACTCTTAATATTATTGCATTGATTATTATTTTGTAAAAAAAAAAAAAGTCTTCCTCCTAATTTTGGAAATGTTCCAGGTCTTAATTCTAAACTTTTACCAAATATTGAACATGTGTGAAATGAGCCTCCTTCATGTGTTCCTGGGCCATTTTTAAATATGTGGATCAGGGGGTGGGATGGCACCTACTTGTCCCAACCACTTTATCCACATGTGGGATGACTGCTTACTGCGCCTCACAGTCAGAAACCCGGATTCCTAATCATTGGAACAGGTCCATATGCACAGCTGTACACACATAGGGAACCTTTTGCATTCAATGTGTGGATGCCAGGGGTGAGGCTGGTCCCACTCATCTCTCCAGACATTTCACTTACAGGCGGACATGGGAGGGGCAAAATGGATGTAGCAATGGAAAAAGGGGAGAGTCCTCTGCAAGTGATCAGTTCAGACCTCTGGCAAGAATGATCAGTCCCTTTCTCAGCAGTAGAGAGGGAGAGACAAGGGGGTGTCTGAGAGAGAAAGAAGAGGGTGTCAGAGAGAGAAAGGATCAGAAAGGCTACATTCACATCATACATTCTATTATTCACTTTAAGCTCTCATGGCTCCCCCCAAAGAATCCTGGGAATTATACTTTGTTACAGATGCCAGGAGACCCCTGTTCTTCTCAAAAAGCTACAATTCCCAAAGTTCTCTAGGAAGAGGGGCCAACTGTGAAACCAGTCTGGGGATTATAGCTCTCTGGGGGAATAGAGGTCTTCTAAAAATTCTCAGCATCCTTCACAAAGTACCCTTCCCAGGATTCTTTGGCAAAGCCATGACTGTTTGAATAAGAGAGAGAGAGAGAGATCAGAAAGGAAACGTTCTAGCCCATTTCTGATTCTAGGCCACCCACTACTTGCTTCACACAAACCCCACCACCACCACTGGCATGCACCCCTAACAGATTTTACCCCTGAGGGAATACAGTCCTTGACAGAAAAAAAAAATGTTTCCATCCCCACCTGTGGTATGGAGGAACATCTGAACGGATCTTTAGTTACAACTCTAATCATCACCACCACCTCTGTACCTCCCACAAGTTTTATGTTGGACCCAACAACTATGATGTACCCAATACATAGACATATATAGAAATCAGCATATTTCAGTTTGCCAAGTCTGGCTATTACTGTTATAAAAGGTTCAGATTTCTGGAGGTTATTTCCCACTATGTTATTTAAAAAATATTCTGAAATGATGAGTTGTGTTCCCTTTAGACTAGTGAGCCACTTGTCAAAGTGTTACAACAGACTCTTTCATTATAACGCACTCCTGCCTAGAGCCCAGGGTACCTCTTTCAAAAGGTGTTGAAGTATATTCAAGCCCTGTTTACAGAGGTCTTCGTTTCAGTGGCTTGGCAGCTGTGTTGAAAGGAGCCAATGAAACATGCCCTTACCTCTTTTGACTGGATTCCCAGCAACAGAAAGCAACAGGTTTTAAATAGTTCATATTACTTACGGTAAATTTTATTTTCCTTTCTTGAGATAGCTACAGTAATTTCTTTCTGACGCTGGGTTCTTTCTGCTGGCACCATTGTTTTCCAATTTCCCACCTTTTGGCTAACCCTGGGCCTCAGGACCAACAGCAACACCCAGCATCCTGGGCCCAGCAGGGCTGACACCTTACCTGGGCTGTTCACCTGGGCCCCCTGGTGATGGTTGTGTTGGTGGTGCAACCACCATCCTCCCATTCTTGCCCTTGCAAGTAGGCTTAACCTGGCAGCAGAGCCACGGTAGCAGGCCAGGTTTGTTTGTATCATGCATGTAATTTTATTGTTGATTTTATGCTGTTCACCGCCATGATACCTTTTGCTTAATATCGGCGGTATATAAAACTTTTTTGCAAATAAATAAAGTAAGCCCACTTGTGAGTGCAAACAAAGGAGAGTAGTAGCTGCCCCAGCATCTTCCACCTGCTTGCTCAGGGTTTATCTAACAGTCACGGTGCTATAATAGGCTTCATGGATCCTGGTCCATTAGAGGACCACCACCAGGTAAGACTATGAGTGAGCACACAAGAGGGCAGCTGGCAGCTGCTCTGCTTCTTTTCCCCTTGTGCTCCATGCTTGCTCATGGGTTCCCAATGGCAGTGGCTTGTGACAGAGTGGCAGCCACCACTGGCTAAGCCCACAAGCATGCTAAGAGGGTGGTGAGCCTGGAGGCTGCAGTAGCACCACCAGGGTCAAGTATGCTTTAAGCTGGATTCCTGCACTGAGCAGGGCTTGAAGTTGATGGCCCCGCCCAACTCTACTATCCTATGATTCTAAGCAGTGGTGGGTGCTGAGAGCACCAGCTGATGCCAAGGGAGAACTGAGGACAGCCTGTCCAGGTCCTCTCAAAATCTAAAGCTGCTTACTCTGCATACTAACCATCTGTTTAACATATGCATATTTTGCCCCACCCATTGCACAGGGGCTTGGCCCCTGTAGGCTGTAGCTATTGCTTTTCAATGACTACAAGAGGCATTTGGCTAATATGGGGGGAGGGTTCCAGGGCAAGGAACTTGTGGATTTCATTAAACACAGAGTTCTGTTGTACAAACCAGTACTGAAAAGCAGTTCTCGGTCAGTGATGAATTGACGACTGGGAAGAACATTGAGCAGCCAGATCTTACACAAATTTACTTAGAAATAGATTTAAGGCCCACCTCTAGGGGTGTCGGCTCTTGATTATTATTTGGGGGGGGGATTTGGTTCTTTAGTTTGGGGGCAGAGCTTAGAACAGGCTGAGAATGTTGTCCACCTAAGGCAGTGATTCTCAAACTTTTTTTCACAGACTGCTTGAAAATTGCTGGGGACCTCAGCAGACCGCTTAGTAAACTTTATTTGTTCTACAAATTAAAGCACATACATAACTCATATTTTAATATGGGATGTGCTAGAATTCCTCCCCATTCAGATTTGGTGCCGAATTTTCCATTAATTCACTTGTTCTTTATCGTTGCAGTTCGGATTTTTGTGTAGCAATTTTCTGCAGCTAGTTTTTAAAATGGATTTTTTTAAAAAAAACAAAAAAGTTCACCACTAAAATACTGGTATTAAGAATGGTATTTTTGAAATTTTATTGACATTTCTTTTAAAAATATCAATATTTCCTTTAAAAATATCAGTATTTCCTTCAAATATATCAATATTAATATCAATACTTTTTGCAAGAGAAAAAACAGATTGGTAAAAGCAACAGCTACTGGACAAAGAACAAACTCAAATTGATACCAGCCTGTTAGGTCAGTGAAATACTTCTGAACCAGCACCAGCCAATGGATCCCATCCCTAATTCTAATAACATTTTTTCTTCAGTGCTAGCATCATCAAAACCAGCACTGTTCAATCATGGGACTTAATCCAGGTACCTTGGCCCCTTAGCCTGTTTATTTTTTTAGGGAGAAATTAGTAGACTGCACCAGCACTATTTTAAGACAATCACAAGCCACATGCCTGAGTGTTGTTATCCTGGTTGAAAATCTGGTCCTGGTGAAAACAGCAGCATCAGGAAAAAAGTCAAGTGCAGGATTAAATACAGATATTCTCAAGTGTTCTGCAACATTTCTGCAGACCGGTTGAATCTGAATGGAGGTTGCGGACCACCACTGGGCTGCAAAGCAGAGTTTGTGATGCTTTGACCTAAAGTGTACAGACAAATAAGCAACAGCTATGGAGAATGAATGGCCCTTGCCCCTTCTCACTCACTCATCTATCTATCTATCTATCTATCTATCTATCTATCTATCTATCTATCTATCTATCTATCTATCTATCTATCTATCTATCTATCTATCTATCTATCTATCTATCTATCTATCTATCTATGAAGGGCTGCAACTCAGTGGTAGAGCATTGCTTTGCATGCAAAAGGTTCCAGGTTCAATCCCCAATGTGGATTCATGAGGTCGTAATTTTAAAGTATAGAAATGTTAAATAATCCATATATGCTAAATTGTGGGTCACATAGGGTTTCAGAACTGATCTAAATGCTGCATGGGGGTGGGGGTTCTACCTCACATTTTGGGGGAGAATTCCATGTTTGAAAGCACCTTTTGTACTCAGATCCCTTTGAACATGGGAGGTTTCTAAGCCCATTTTCAACCTGACATGCTGACTTTCTAAACAATGGTGACAGAAGAGCTTTTTCAAACAGGCAAACTGCAGGTACAGATTATTAGAAGTGGTACATACTGTACTATGTGCCCTGCTCACCATTTAGTTCTGTTGTAAATAAATATACAGTCAATCATCTTTTCAGTGGTTTGGCACTACACAAAAGTTGTGAAAGGCAGCCAAAATGGAAACATCTCTGAACCCTTATTATTCTTATTTTGTTCTGTCAGTGATAAGTCTCAACTCTAATCTTTCCTTTCTTTTCTTGATCTGGAGGTGGGGTGATTGTCCTTTTCAACACACATTTGCTGCAGTTCTTTGTATTGGTGCGGGAGGGACGCAAATGATTTCTGCCAGATGGACATCGAATTTGGTTGCTTTTGTTTTGTTTTGAATGGCTTGAGGTATTCGTATATCTTTTCAGAAAGAAGAAAAAACATTTGTAAGATATAGAGGTTTTAACTGAACAATATTTCTTGGCAGTTTGGTATAGCTGACTATTTTCCTTAAAAACGTTAATCTATAATAAAAGTATCATTTTAAAAGCTCTCGGCTTTTGGATGCTGTTTCCACCTTCTGTGCCAGAAATTAAATGTAACATCTCAGTCACCGTATTCTGGCATAGAGCTGAAAGATTACATGCCCAGTGTGACTAAGGCCCCATCTGCACTATGCGTTTAAAGCAGTATCATACCACTTTAAACAGCCATGGTTTCCCCAATGAATCCTGGGAACTGTACTTTGTTAATGGTGCTGAGAGGAGACCCCTCTTCCCATCACAGAGTTACCATTCCCAGAGTACCCTGGGAAGAGGGGCTGACTGTTTAACCACTCTGGCCACTGGAGCTCTGTCAGGGGAATAGGAGTCTCCTAACAACTCTCAGCATCCTTCACAAACTACAGCTCCAGGATTCTTTGGGGGAAGCCATGCCTGTTTAAAGTGGAATAACAGTGCTTTAAATGTATGGTGTAGATGAGGCCATAGACCAGCATTTCCCAACCGGTGTGCCTCCAGATGTTGTTGGACCACAACTCCCATCAGCCTCAGCCATTGGCAATGCTGGCTGAGGCTGATGGGAGTTGTGGTCCAACAACATCTGGAGGCACACCGGTTGGGAAAGGCTGCCATAGTCTAAGGCCAGCCCCAAGACATTTTGCTGCCTGAAGTGAAGGACAACATGGTGCCCGTTCCATTCCATTCCAATATAACACCCCCTACCATTCCATGTCCCCAATCTGTCCATGTATCCCATCTCGACAGTTTCCCGCACCTTGTCATTCCAAGTTCCTTGCCCACCTACTGCTGTCAGGGCTGTGACATTGCTTAAGTGCCCTCTGTTGTTCTAAGTCATCAATCGGTTCTCTCAAACGGGGTATGGCTTCCAGTGGGTATTGGCACTGCGTGGATGGAGATACAAAGTCCCCTATAATCTCTATGCCTTTGGATTTGTTCAAGGCACCTCACCTGTGGACAGCAGACTGGCGTAGAGGGTACAAGGCAGGCTGTGCAACACACAAAGATCTGCCTTCCAACACCTTGCTGCCACTCTTCAGCATCTGCCGCCTGAGGCAGCCACCTCGTTCTGCCTAAGGGGAGAACTGGTCCTAACAAAGACTTGGAACTTGATAGAATGAGTTATCCATGGCTAGCAATGGGACTTGCTAGTCATGACCATCTCTAGCAGATTGGGACATACCACCACACATTTATATATATATGGGAGTTAAACCACACTGATTTGCACCAGAGCATGCTGTGAAGAAGTAGCCAGTGACCTCAAAACCAAAACCAGCCTGCAACACTTCTCACTTACTGCTGCTACCATCTCTCAGCTCACTCTACAACTGCAAGAGCTGTGGATTAATTTTTCACTTGGGATGGACCCTTATCAGTTAACTTACCAGCTAACACCCTGGTCTCCACTGAGTGAGGTAAGGCTGTTTCAAGGGCTGAGGGTTGGCATGGTCAGACATCTGCCAAGGGCACACATTCCAGTAGGGGTCCCACTGACAAGAGCACCCTGAGCTTCCTGCAGTGAGTAGGTAGACTCACTGAGGGTGTGGAAGGTATATTGCCATAGGGTCCTCCAAAAGCTGTCCATGATGTCCAGCGGATAACAAATTTAACAAGGAATAAGGCCCATTTTTGTCCCTGTAGAATCCAGCTAAGTCAGGTGACCACGGTAGTCTGGTTGTATCCAACACATAGGCAAAGAGCATCTTAAGAGATGGGCCACTTACGCTATTCTGACCTAGGAAGATGAAAATAAATGGTGTGAACTGGAAGATAGGAACCCACCAAGGGAAAAAATTCCTGAGGGATGCTTCAAACATGATGGGAAGGGTGCTATGAAATGGGGGAGCTAGGTTATTGTACCATAGACACAGAATTTGTAAAAAGACAAATATTTTATTCCTGGACTTTTCTCACACATGCTGAAATAACTGCTTACAACAGCAGTGTCTTCCTTTGCTCACATTTATAATGCTGACAAAGTTACGATTTCAAGAACTTAATGCGCTCATCTTCATTATGAGCATAACCGTCCTGTGAGTTCTTCTCCAGGTCTTACTGAAAACTGAGCTGAAGGAGAAACCTTGCCTCATCTTGCCTCACAATGGGGTCCAAAATGGATTCAGAATAAATTGAAACATTTTGCCAATTGGAGGGGTGACAGAGGGGGAAGGGAAATGGCTTGGTTGGCTGAACTCTTCCGAATTGATCTGGGGATAGGTCCGCCCATCTGTAATTCAGAGCTTGGAAAAGTTACTTTTTTTGAACTACAACTCCCATCAGCCCCAGCCAGCATGGCCACTGGATTGGGCTGATGGAAGTTGTAGTTCAAAAAAGTAACTTTTCCAAGCTCTGCTGTAATTGATGGGTGGAAAGTCTGGAGAGAGGGCCTTGATGTGTTGCAAGTGACGTGGGGAGGGGTGGTGGTATAGGAATGGTATAAAGGTGGTGAGATTTGTCTCACCTCAACATTGTTCCTAAGAGAAGTTCTTTTTTTTTTTACATAGAGAGGGAAGGCAGGCATTCATTTATATGGGGGAAAGGAAAGGGCATCACTTAAGAACACCATTGAATAAGTTCTGCCTGCTCTTGGCAATCCCAGCCATTAAGAATCAAGCTTGCTTCTATCTGCATAGTCGCATCCTGTTTCTTGGTCATGCTAGAATGCGACAGAATGTGGGTGTGTGTGACAGTACACTTATATATTCACACAACTGCATCTTTCCTAGTGTATAGCTTCTCAGACTGCAGGGTAAGCCCGGGGGGAAGGCACAGGTCACCTTGAGAGGGGCAAGAAACTCCATGAAGGGAGGGTGGGTGCTTCTAGACTGTCACTGTTTGGGGGCAGGATTCAGTAACATTGAAATTGTGTTTTGCTTTGTATTTGCTCTTGCACAACAAACACACTTCCCTGCTCCCCCAAAAAACAGACTTTTTACAATAAGGAATGTGATGGGAAACTGCACTATGTGGAATAACTCTTGATGCAGTGTCACACAACACCCCCCAACAAATCAAAAGGCATGCTCAGTCGATAGGTGACATCATAGAATCATAGAATAGTAGAGTTGGAAGGGACCTATAAGGCCATCAAGTCCAACCCCCTGCTCAATGCAGGAATCCAAATCAAAGCATTCCCGACAGATGGCTGTCCAGCTGCCTCTTGAATGCCTCTAGTGTCGGAGAGCCCACTACATCTCTAGGTAATTGGTTCCATTGTCATATGGCTCTAACAGTTAGGAAGTTTTTCCTGATGTTCAGTCAAAATCTGGCTTCCTGCAACTTGAGCCCATTATTCCGTGTCCTGCACTCTGGGACAATCGAGAAGACATCCCAACCCTCCTCTGTGTGACAACCTTTCATGTACTTGAAGAGTGCTATCATATCTCCCCTCAGTCTTCTCTTCTCCAGGCTAAACATGCCCAGTTCTTTCAGTCTCTCCTCATAGGGCTTTGTTTCCAGTCCCCTGATCATCCTTGTTGCCCTCCTCTGAACCTGTTCCAGTTTGTCTGCATCCTTCTTAAGTGCAGAGACCAGAACTGGGTGTAGTATTCAAGATGAGGCCTCACCAGTGCTGAATAGAGGCGAACTAATACTTCACTCAATTTTGAGACTATACTTCTGTTAATGCAGCCAGTATAGCATTTGTCTTTTTTGCAGCCACATCACACTGTTGGCTCATATTCTGCTGGTGATCAACAACAATTCCAAGATCCTTCTCACATGTCGTATTGCTGAGCCAAGTATCCCCCATCTTATAACTGTGCATTTGGTTTCTTTTTCCTAAGTGTAGAACTTTGCATTTATCCCTGTTGAATTTCATTCTGTTGTTTTCAGCCCAATGCTCCAGCCTATCAAGGTCCCTTTGAATTTTGTTTCTGTCTTCCACAGTATTAGCTGTACCCCCCAATTTTGTATCATCTGCAAATTTGATAAGCATGCTCTGTACCTCCTCATCCAAGTCATTAATAAAAATGTTGAAGAGCACTGGACCCAGGACCGAGCCCTGTGGTACCCCACTCGTTACTTCTGCCCCATTTGAGAAGGAACCATTGATAAGCACTCTTTGAGTATGATTCTGGAGCCAACTGTGGATCCACCTGATAGTTGTTCCATCCAGCCCACATTTAGCTAGCTTGCTAATCAGAATATCATGGGGCACTTTGTCAAAAGCTGAAGTCAAGATATATTACGTCCACAACATTCCCACAGTGTACCAGGGAGGTTACCTGATCAAAAACTGAGATAAGATTAGTTTGGTAGGATTTGTACTTCATAAATCCATTGTGGCTCATAGTAATCACTGCATTGTTTTCAAGGTGCTTACAGATTGACTGCTTTATAATCTGCTCCAGAGTTTTTCCAGGGATTGATGTTAGGCTGACTGGTCTGTAGTTCCCCGGTTCCTCCTTTTTGCCCTTTTTGAAGATAGGGACATTCGCTTTCCTCCAGTCATCTGGCACTTCACCAGCCCTCCCAGATTTGGCAAAAATAATAGACAGCGGTTCTGAGAGTTCTTCAGCCAGTTCCTTCAATACTCTGAAAATGGAAATTGACTGCTTTCAAGTCTATCCCGACTTATGGCGACCCTATGAATAGGGTTTTCATGGTAAGGGTATTCAGAGGTGGTTTACCATTGCCTTCAATACTCTAGGATGCAGTTTATTGGACCCTGCCGATTTGAACTCATACAAAGTCCTAACCTCCCTGAAAACATTGTGCAAACAAATCAGGATGAATGCTTAATAAACAGGTTGCCTAGAAGTGGTCGACCTTCAGAGATGTATCTTGTCTTCTCTCACCCCCTTCCCCACCGTCCTGCACACTTCATTCCCTCTCCAGAATATATCTTTTCTATAGCAAATGCCTCTGACACTGGATCCTTCCCTCATATCCCTATAGACTCAGAGGAAGCTTGTATTGTGGTGCTCACCATCACACCAAGCAAGGTGCTCTCTCTTCTGGGAACTTGAAGTAGTTTCAAGAGCATCATTTCCACAAATCATCCTCCCTCTGGTAGCAATTCTCCCCCGCTTTTCACAGTCTGGCTAATTTAAATGAACCCATTAACATAGAAGTACTGTGGTGCAGGCAAAGACAGAGAGAGAGCTTGCACAAAGGCTGCAGGCAATTCTTCCCAGCCTCTGCTCTCACATCTCAGTCACTCCTTCATTCCATACCACATGCAAGGTGCATTGCTGCGTCACTGGTCCAAACAAGTTCCACTATAAATATACGACCTACAGGAAAAGGAACAGAACGTCATTGTCAACCTGTCATGGGCTATTGGGATGAACTTCAGCTTGAGCTCAAGAGTAGAAACCAGGGGCATGGTCTACATCCCACTGTGAACTATGCTCAAAGACCTCTGGACCTAACACAGGAATGGGGAAGCTTTTTTCAGTCCAAGGGACACATTTCCCTCTGAGCAATCTTCCGGGGGCTGGGCCAAAGGCAAAAATGGGCAGAGCAATGAATATAAATGTTGTCTTTGTTCAGCAGGCTAGTTTAAGAACATAGGAAGAGCCCCACTGGCTCAGGCCAATGACCCATCTAGTCCAGCATCCTGTTCTCCACCATGGACAACTACGGGAAGCCCACAAGCAGGACATGAGTAGGACCTGTTTACACACACACACACCTCCATCCGGGCAAGCAAGAGGGATGATCAGAGTTCAAGGACACCTTCTAGCCGGTCAAAATCACTTAAGGAGGGTGCAAAGCAGGACCAGGGAGGGATGTGGCCTGGGGAGAGGAGGGTACAAGGGGGGGTGACCCTCAGAGACTTTCAAGGGCCAGATAGAAAAACCTATAAGGACACATGTGGCCCCCAGGCCTGAGATTTCCCACTTCTGCTGTGATGGGTCTCAATGACCCCATATAGCTGCAGCCTGGAAGCCATGTGGTCTGTAAAGGAGATCCCAAGTTGACGCTTCCAGTGCTGTTACCATATATGTAGAGGCTGGGTTTATGATCCTCTCTCTGAGGCTGTCACGGCAGGCAGGCAGGCAGGCAGCTCAGTCTGTGCCTGGTTTTTAAAATGTTCAGACCAAGAAAAAGGGATGAGAAACGTGTCTCAGGAGATGCTGGGTGTAGCTGCCCTATGTGGCAAATCATTGAGCTGCTAGTGGCAGCCTTCTCTGTGAAGTGCCTTCACTCCCTGAGCTGACTCCACCCACCAGGCTGGCCACTGGATCTTCCTCAGCAGGAAAGGATATCCAAAGGCTTCCTGTGCCAGCTGAGCCTTGCTTGAGCAGTGAGGACTTCTGGAGCTCTACCATACTGCTGCATCCTTGAGTAGTCTTTGGTCCTGGCTTGTCCTCAAGTTTTAACTTACACTTTGGTCCTGACTCTCACTTGTTCCGCAGTTGTTGGTTCCTGGCGCACTTCAGGTTGCTGGTTAGCCGCAGTCCCCTCTTCCAGGGGTTCCCATACTGTGACCCACAAGCTTTATTCAAGTGGTCCATGGAATGTCTGTAAAAATACTATTAAAAATCATATGGCATTTTGCGCAATGCATTGCAATTGCTACAACAGACAGGGAAATCATTAAGTAGCTGCCAAGAACCTCAGCAATTTTCAAGCAGGTCGGTGCCGAAGGGGGGAGTTTGGGAACCACTGCCCTACGCCATTCCTTTGTAGCAATCATGGGGAACCTCACCAGCCTATTTATTTTATTTGTTACATTTATATCCCACCTTTCCTCCAAGGAGCCTGAGGTGGCATACAAAAATGGTTCTTCCCCTCCCAATTTTATCCTCTCAACAACCCTATGAAGTAGCTTAGGTTGAGATACTGTGACTGGCCCAAGGTCACCCAGTGAGCTTCATGGCTGAGCGAGGATTTGAACCCTGGTCTCCCAGATGCCACAACACCACACTGGCTCCCCCTTTGGCCTGTGAAACCTTTTTTGGCCAAGTCAAACCCACCTGCCATAGATCTGACCTCATATATGACATCATCTGTGGCCAGGTAAAGATGCAGCTGGGCTGAAAGAGGGTTTGCGGGCATTGCCAATCAGCTGATTGGCAGTACATGCAAAGGTGTGTGCAAGTCCCAACAACTAGCTGCTTGTTTCAGCTTGCAGAGCATGGTGCCTTTGCCTGCATGGTTTGATTTCAAACCATGTGGGCAAAAATAGGTGTCAGGTGATTGACAGTGGGAAGACCCGGCCACGTGGTCCTGGAAGGGTGGGAGAGATAAGGATCCAGTTCCCCTCCCCTGCTTTATAATTCCTCTGGTTGGCTCTGCTATTTTTTTTAATCATTTCATTATCCCCTGCCCCCATTTTGCAGATGCCAAATTTGGGGGAACAATCTGGATGATTTTTCAGGGTGGGGACCAAAACCACTCCAATGGCTACAGGGAGAAATAGCATTCTCATGGAAGTAATGGTGAATGCACCTTCTTTTTTTATCCCCCCCAATAAATGCTTCCTCTTTTTTATTCCTCCTTCTGGCTCTAGGAGAGTGTTGCAACCCAACAGACATTGGGGTGCCATTGCCAGAGGCACTGGTTTGTGAGCACTGGTGCCCTTACACAGCAATATGGGCAGCTGGCCGTCCTGTAGCACCAGCCTGAGATAAGCTGTAGAATAAGTTGGATGTTTCTTCCCAAAGGGGGGAGGGGGCTTTTGCATTAGCATTGCAGACCTTTCATGTCCTAGAAACCTTGTTTTGCTCCAAAATATAATGTACACTGTCAACTCCAATATATTTATCTAGCTTGACTAATTCCTTACGTTTGTACAGCAAGATACATGCCATTCCATTGCCGTAACCCCTATTAGACATGGATAACTAATTAAGCATCATGTGGCATTAAGTTAAGCTAGTTGTCATTACAGCCTTGATGATTACTTAGGTGGCAACATTTCATGGTGTACTGGAAACTAATCTTCGAAGGATAAATAGCCAAGAAATTGAATGCCCTACTGGAATCCAAACTTGACCACCATGAACTGGGTATTGAATTACAAATCTCAACCCCGTATGACCAGCCTTAATCATAATATTTGTATTTCCTGTGTCTTCATGGTCTTGCGGTTTATATTTCCCTTAATTGATTTTCTGGGCAAATTACCAGCAAGAATCCAGTTATAATTTGACACTGTTTGTAGCTGATAAATGTTCCTTGAACTGAATTGTGTTGACTTAATGAACACAGTAGAGAGCTTTGCTCATGTAAGAAACAGTTAATTATGTTCTTCTGACCAAAGACTATTCCTGGATCACCCTAACATAGAAGTTCTCTCAAGCTAAAATAATATCTGCACTTCAGTCTAGATTTAGGATGACCATCTCTGGCTTAAGGGCTGTCAGGCCTGAGTCTGGGTTAAAGTTAAATAACTAGATGAAGGGAGAGCATGGGCCTTGAATTTGCCCATCAACGGCTGGATTGAGCTAGCATAGCTCACTGGGCCCAGCCTCTTATAGTGAACATAAGAAGAGCCTGTTGGATCAGGCCCATGACCCATCTAGTGCAGCATCCTGTTCTCACAATAGCCAACCAATTGCCCATGGGAAGCCCACAAGCAGGACCTGTGGTTTCCACCAACTGGATTTGTAGCATACTGCTTCCAACAGCGGAGGTAGAACATAGACGTCAGGGTTAGTAGACACTGATAGCCTTATCTTCCAGGAATTTACCTAATCCTCTTTTAAAACCACCTAAATTGGTTGCCATCACTGCCTCTTGTCAGAGCGAAATTCCATAGTTTAGCTATGTGCTGTGTGAAGAAGTACTTTCTTTTGTCTGTCCTGAATCTTCTAACATTTAGCTTCATTGGATGTCTGCAAGTTCTAGTGTTTTAAGAGAGGGAGAAAAAAAAGTCTCTATCCACTTTCTCCATACCATGTGCAATTTTTTACACTTCTATCAAATGAGCACAAACCCACATTTATTTATTTATTTAATACTTTTATTTATTTATTTAATATTTTTGGATTCCACCATAATTTTAAGAATCTCTGTCATAATCTTCTCAGGCATCAAGCTTAAAAAGAATGGATGGGGGAGAAATTAAAGGCAAGTGTACCTAATTCTCACTTTCCAAAACAATACACAGAACGAAACACAGCCATCCTTTGAAATTCACATTTCTCCAAAATTTGCAGTGCAGTTCTCCAGCCAAGTATATAAAAATGCACATACTACAATAAAGTGTGCTTATAAATACATATTTTAGTAAATATAACATACAAAACTGCTTTATATCAAGGAAAGTTGCTTAGCAAAAATGTGTATATTAGGCAAAATTAAATACAATCATGTATATTCAGAGAAATTCACACCAAGAAGCAGGTAAATTTTCACAAGTGGAGAAATTAACTTAAGGCTGGAAAAATGGGAAACTGGAAGAAACTGAATTTGACAGATTCACTCATCCCTATTATGAACAGAAAAACAGAAGAACAGCCTGCTGGATCAGGCCAATGCCCATCTACTCCAGCATCCTGTTCTCACAGTCGCCAACCAGACGCCTGTGAGAAGGCCACAAGCGACCTGAGCACAAGAAAACTCTTCCCTCCTGCAGTTTCCAGTAACTGGTATTCAGAAACATGCTGCCTCTGACCATGGGGTCGGAGCGTAGCCATCACAGCTTAGTAGCCATTGACAGCCTTATCTTCTTTTAATCTGTCTAATCCTCTTTTTAAAGCCATCCAAGTTGGTGGCCGTCACTGCCTCCTGTGTGAGTGAATTCCATAGTTTGACTATGCACTGAATGAAGAAGCACTTTTTTTTTGGTCTGTCCTGAATCTGCCAACGTTCAGCTTCACTGGATGCCTACAAGTTCTAGTCAAGAACAGGTAAACTCCCCCAACTTTTGGATGAGGGATCTATCCACCCACAGAGTCCCTGCCTTACCAGGATTCAGTTTCAGTCTATGAGCTTGCACATCCCCCAGTGATGCATGCTGTTGTCCAAAATCTTATTATGTTACAATGTGGGCAATGCCAGAGAAGACATAGAGCTCATCAAAACAAGCTGTGAAAGTGATTTGCTTATGATCAAGGAGAAGACAGAGTCTGTTTTTATTATGAATTTGAAATGAAGATGGATGCTACAAGAACTCAAAGTTATCATAACCATTAGCTCCAAATGCAGATTGCATAAACCAAAGGAGAAAGATATGCAAAATGCATCGCCATAGGAACTGCTCGCCAAACATGTGTGGGTGATGGAAGAATGATGATTGAAAGAGTCCCCATCGGCTGTAAATGTCATCTGATTCTAGAAAAAAACCCAGATCAATGTGTGGTCTTTACTGAGATCAGATCTGGGAGGGGCAAATGTATCATTCAATAATTGTTTGGCTCAACAGACAAGGTCGTTCTCTGTGTGGCAAAGCTCTGATGAAAGCATAGCAGGAAAATGCCACATTTGAGATGAATGCCAAACAGAAATGCTCATGATAAGTAACAAAATGTTGGTGTTAAACACAGGGGGTCCCAACTGTGGTCCGCAGACCATCAGTGGTCTGCAAGCTTCATTCAGGTGGTCCACGGCGTCTCTTTGCATTTGTGGTTGAAGACAGGAGACGGCTCATTAAATATCCATCTCATTAAATATCCATCTCATTAAATATTCATCCTGAGTTTTAATTGTATTTTATGTTTATTGTATGTTTATTGCTTCTTTTAGTTCGTATATTGTATTTTATTGTACTATTATTTGAATGCTGTGGAATGCAAATTGCAATACAATAAAATGCAATATAATGCAATGGAAAGTATGGAAAGTATGAATTAGGTAAGTTCACCTTCAAATGTGAACTCTAGGTCAGTGACAGAACTCATGCTTTGCATATAAAAGGTCACAGGCTTAGTCTCTGCCAACTCTAGTTAAAGGATTTCAGGTAACAGATAAAGGTAAAGACCCCTGGCTGAGATCCTGGAGAGCTGCTGCTAGATAGAGCAGACAGTAATGCACAAGATAAATCGGTGATTTGACTCTTTATGTAAAGAGCTTTACATGTCTGCAGGCTATGTTTGACATTTGTAGACATACTGCCAATACTTGTATGCCTAGGCTTGGAAATATGATTTGCAATGTTTATAAAACTTCCATGCAAGGTGAGCAATACAACGCCTCACCCCAATTCTTTTCTAGCTCCTATTTTAATCCACACCAGAGAATTCCCTTCCTATACCGCCCAAGCAGACCGCCAACCAATCAAAGCACCCACTCTTGAACATTTCCCTGGAACTATTTGTGGCTAGCATGTTACATAACAGCACATCAGGCACCAGGGGGAAAGAGAGACTGATGGATGATGGGATGATGGACGATCCAACCCCCCCCTTCCTTCCTTCCTTCCATTGACTACTGGAGCTAGGGGCAGCTGGTGGCTCCATGTGTAGGGCAATGGAATCCACTCTGGGTTTTAGTCTGAGCATCCAAGGAGCTGTCCAAGGTGCTGAAGTGCCTTGGACAGCACTTCAAAGTCAATCCAGAGTGGATTCACTGCCCCATTGACATCAGAGCCCCCAGTCTCCACTTATTATACCTTATCAAACCACTGGTCCATCTTGCTCAGTAATGTCTACTTTACACTGACTGGCAGGTGCTCCCTAGGATTTCAGGCAGGGAGGATTTTCCAGCCCTGCCTGGAGATGCCAGGGGTTGAACCTGGGACCTTCTGCGTGCAAAGTAGTTGCTCCACCACCGAACTAGAGCCCTTCCCTACATCAGGGGCATCATGGGGAATTTAAAATGATGGCTTACAGACCTGGCTACTGGGAATGCATGGTTCATGGATCTTGCTGTGGCCTCAGTAGTTGCTGGTGCAGAGCCTGTCTCACCATGTGACCCTTTCACTGTTAAAATGAGATATGCACAAACCCTCTTGCTACACTACTAAGGCAGTTCCATGTTTAAACACATTTGCAAACTGCCACTGGTGTGTATATTCTACCCACCACCATCACCAAGGGCTGCCGGTAAAGCTGCATTCAGACATGGGGTTTGTTGCATTAATTTTATTGGTTATAATGATAATGCTGCTGTCCCAGTCTCTAACATTCCTTTCACACTGCAGTACCTGTTGCATTATGGAACTGTGGCTTTTTAACTGCCATGTCATGCTAAATTTCATTCACACCAGTGGATGTGCTGTGACACAACAATGAACATCATTGGGCGTCTCTACGCCCCTACCCATTCCGCACATGTGCACTTCTGTTTCCCCATGATTCCCCTATGAAAACACCAGGAAAGAACTATATGCTTTTATACCTCCCCAAATTTTGTCACTTTACTGCTGCAATTATCTGGGTTAATGGGGTTGCAAATGGATTTTTTTCTGAAAGCAATTAACAAGCAAATGAGTGCTAAACTTCCACTATATTCCACAGAATCGTTGTGGGTGGTGATACCATGCCCCAGGAGGGACTTAATACTGGGAACGATCTATCGTCCCCCTGATCAAAATGCTCAGGGAGACCTGGAGATGAGATATGAAATTGAGGAAGCATCCAAACTAGGAAATGTGGTAGTAATGGGTGACTTCAACTACCCGGACATAGACTGGCTGCATATGTGTTCCAGTCATGACAAAGAAGCAAAGTTTCTAGATATTCTAAATGACTATTCCCTAGACCAGTTGGTCATGGAACCAACCAGAGGGATGGCAACCCTGGACTTAATCCTCAGTGGGGACCGGGACCTGGTGCGAGATGTAAGTGTTGTTGAACCGATTGGGAGCAGTGACCACAGTGCTATTAAATTAAACATACATGTAACTGGCCAATTGCCAAGAAAATCCAACATGGTCACATTTGACTTCAAAAGAGGAAACTTCACAAAAATGAGGGGATTGGTAAAAAGAAAGCTGAAAAACAAAGTCCAGAGGGTCACATCACTCGAAAATGCTTGGAAGTTGTTTAAAAACACTATATTAGAAGCTCAACTGGAGTGCATACCGCAGACCAGAAAAGGTACTGCCAGGGCCAAGAAGATGCCAGCATGGTTAACGAGCAAAGTCAAGGAAGCTCTTAGAGGCAAAAAGTCTTCCTTCAAAAAATGGAAGTCTTGTCCGAATGAAGAAAATAAAAAAGAACACAAACTCTGGCAAAAGAAATGCAAGAAGACAATAAGGGATGCTAAAAAAGAATTTGAGGAGCACATTGCTAAGAACATAAAAACCAACAACAAAAAATTCTATAAATACATTCAAAGCAGGAGACCATCTAGGGAGACAATTGGACCCTTGGATGATAAGGGAGTCAAAGGTGTACTAAAGAACGATAAGGAGATTGCAGAGAAGCTAAATGAATTCTTTGCATCTGTCTTCACAGTGGAAGATATAGGGCAGATCCTTGAACCTGAACTAACATTTGCAGGAAGGGATTCTGAGGAACTGAGACAAATAGTGGTAACGAGAGAGGAAGTTCTAAGCTTAATGGACAATATAAAAACTGACAAATCACCGGGCCCGGATGGCATCCACCCGAGAGTTCTCAAAGAACTCAAATGTGAAATTGCTGATCTGCTAACTAAAATATGTAACTTGTCCCTTGGGTCCTCCTCCGTGCCTGAGGACTGGAAAGCGGCAAATGTAATGCCAATCTTTAAAAAGGGATCCAGAGGGGATCCCGGAAATTACAGGCCAGTTAGCTTAACTTCTGTCCCTGGAAAACTGGTAGAAAGTATTATTAAAGCTAGATTAACTAAGCACATAGAAGAACAAGCCTTGCTGAAGCAGAGCCAGCATGGCTTCTGCAAGGGAAAGTCCTGTCTCAGTAACCTATTAGAATTCTTTGAGAGTGTCAACAAGCATATAGATAGAGGTGATCCAGTGGACATAGTGTACTTAGACTTTCAAAAAGCGTTTGACAAGGTACCTCACCAAAGGCTTCTGAGGAAGCTTAGCAGTCATGGAATAAGAGGAGAGGTCCTCTTGTGGATAAGAAATTGGTTAAGAAGCAGAAAGCAGAGAGTAGGAATAAACGGACAGTTCTCCCAATGGAGGGCTGTAGAAAGTGGAGTCCCTCAAGGATCGGTATTGGGACCTGTACTTTTCAACTTGTTCATTAATGACCTAGAATTAGGAGAGAGCAGTGAAGTGGCCAAGTTTGCTGATGACACTAAATTGTTCAGGGTTGTTAAAACAAAAAGGGATTGCGAAGAGCTCCAAAAAGACCTCTCCAAACTGAGTGAACGGGCAGAAAAATGGCAAATGCAATTCAATATAAACAAGTGTAAAATTATGCATATTGGAGCAAAAAATCTGAATTTCACATATACGCTCATGGGGTCTGAACTGGCGGTGACCGACCAGGAGAGAGACCTTGGGGTTGTAGTGGACAGCACGCTGAAAATGTCGACCCAGTGTGCGGCAGCTGTGAAAAAGGCAAATTCCATGCTAGCAATAATTAGGAAAGGTATTGAAAATAAAACAGCCGATATCATAATGCCGTTGTATAAATCTATGGTGCGGCCACATTTGGAATACTGTGTACAGTTCTGGTCGCCTCATCTCAAAAAGGATATTATAGAGTTGGAAAAGGTTCAGAAGAGGGCAACCAGAATGATCAAGGGGATGGAGCAACTCCCTTACGAGGAAAGGTTGCAGCATTTGGGGCTTTTTAGTTTAGAGAAAAGGCGGGTCAGAGGAGACATGATAGAAGTGTATAAAATTATGCATGGCATTGAGAAAGTGGATAGAGAAAAGTTCTTCTCCCTCTCTCATAATACTAGAACTCGTGGACATTCAAAGAAGCTGAATGTTGGAAGATTCAGGACAGACAAAAGGAAGTACTTCTTTACTCAGCGCATAGTTAAACTATGGAATTTGCTCCCACAAGATGCAGTAATGGCCACCAGCTTGGACGGCTTTAAAAGAAGATTAGACAAATTCATGGAGGACAGGGCTATCAATGGCTACTAGCCATGATGGCTGTGCTCTGCCACCCTAGTCAGAGGCAGCATGCTTCTGAAAACCAGTTGCCGGAAGCCTCAGGAGGGGAGAGTGTTCTTGCACTCGGGTCCTGCTTGCGGGCTTCCCCCAGGCACCTGGTTGGCCACTGTGAGAACAGGATGCTGGACTAGATGGGCCACTGGCCTGATCCAGCAGGCTCTTCTTATGTTCTTATGTTCTTATGTTCTTAGAATCCCAGAAGTGGCGTTTACATTGTGTGAAAGATCAAATTAAATGCAGAAATTGTCAGGTATGGAAATGTCAGGAAAATGGAACAAACTGCTGTCAGAATGCAGGCTGTGTAGATTTTTCCCCACTAGGCCTTATTTGCTCCAAAGGCAGATGAATTATTTTTTCAATTTTGGTTTTATCCTTGTTGTTGCAAAGTTTGAGAAGTTGTTAAAACTTAGAATTGCAAGGGCATATGCATACAAAGCCTAGGAACAACCTCTCCTTACCTTTGGGTTCCAACTCCCATCAGCCCCAGGCAGCATGGCCAGTGGTCAAGAATTATGGGAACTGTAGTCCAGCAACATCTGGGCACCCAAAGGTTGGGAAAAGCTGGCCTAGAAGATTATCAAAATGCCCTTGAATAGTATCCGGTGGTTTTTATGCGGTAGGTAAAGTGAGCACCTGGAACATAGCAGCTGCTTGTTGCACAAACATTAATTCACCATATGAGCCACTGTAATCCCAAAGTCAATGAGCACAAACCCACATTTATTTATTTAATACCAGGCCTTCCTTTTCATGATAGAAACCCAAGGTGGCTTACATATGGTTCCCAGGCAGTCTCCCATCCAGGCACCGACCAAACCCGAGGGCGCTGGCCTTCTGTGCCTTCAGACCAGAGCCTGGGACCACATTAACAATCTTCCGAATACGCAAGGAGACATATGCTTTCCAAGTAATTGATTGTGACCGTGAAAGCAAGGGATCAAGGACCACAACCAACATGACATTAAATGTGAGTGCATTTAATGGGTGTGTTCCCCCACACACACTTTAACAATAGCAGCCACATGAGATGGGGTGGACAGAATAAGCTCTTGCATGGTGCCATTGAAAATCCTCCACCCTCCCTCTGCGGAGGCTGGCACATTAGGGCAAACAGGGTACTGCCCCACCAAACTCAGTCTGCCCTCAGCCATCCCCCACTTGCCTGCCTTCTTACACTCAGCATTGTCCCTGTAGAATTCAGCAGGGAGGAGGAGGAGGAGGAAGACACAACTAGAATCAGTTGGCTCTTCCTGTCACTGGCTCTGGCGCCATCTACTGTTGGTCGGTCTTCTTTCTGCCCCATCTGGCACAATGGTCACTGGCCACCACTGGCCACTCCCAAGCTGCTATTAGTCCCACTTGTAAAAATAATTGACTTTTAATCCAGGAAGGTGATCTTTGGAAGGAAGTCTTAGAACTGAAACACTTGGGACCTTCAAGAGAAACTCTCTTTTTGTTGCAAAAAGCTATCTGGATCATCTGGAGCAAATTTAAATAATGAAACAGCTCACTTTTAGGTTACCGTATCCGGCTGTCTTTGAATTGATGGTGCAGCAACCAACTGCTACCTGAAAGCAATGTGTTAGATTAGCTTTAGGGAAACCTTTGGCCCTCCAGATGTTGCTGAAGTACAACTCCCATCAGCCCCAGCAAGCATGGCTGGGATGATGGAAGCTGTACTTCAGCAACATCTGGAGAGCCAAGGGTTTCCCACAACTGGTATAAATTAACGGAATCCTAGGGCTGCAAAACTGCTGTAAAACCGATTTGGCAGCACATTGGCAGGAAGCATTCTGCCATAAAGAGCTGCAGCCACCCATCTCGGTCGGCATTCAAGGAGGCTCTTACAAGTGAGCCAAAGTGCAAGGCAACTTGCCCACACAGGCCACTGTGAAGCTTATTAAGGCTGTCAACTTTTTTACTGCCCCTGCTCCTGTGCCTTTTGCAAAAGCCTTGCATTCAGAAGTCAAACAGATGGTTGATGTTTTTCCTGACATGGAGACAGGTGATGGGAACACTTCACTTCCTAAATTTCTTGCTGTCAAAAGGACATTTGCAGGACAAATTAAAAAGTCGGCAACCCCAAATACAGATGTTTTATACCCTGAACACAAACAAAACCCATTCTATGCTTCTATTCCTTGAACAGAGGTTTGTTAAACAGAAATCAGCCAGGGAAGCTTCTCGTTGTAGATAGCTGAACATCACCGCCCACTACAGGAATACCCCGATTTAAGTACCTTCATTTAACGGACCCTCACAATTATGGACATGCTCCATACTCCACCATACCCCACTTAATGTAAGCGCTTCGCAATTACGGACACTGATGGAACTCCCGAACTTGCGTTCCACGTGCCACGTGCGTTGCGAAGCGTCGTCTCCCGTAGCGATCAGAGCGATCTGAGTGACTCCTGACCTAGTGATCAGAGCGATCTGAGAGACTCCTGACCTGAAGGTTCTCATTTAAGTACAGTACTCTTTACAGTACATTTAAGTTCTTTACTACTGTACTTAACAGCGATCAGAGCTCTGCCTGCCCCGGCCTAGGTCGGTGGCGGCAGTGTGTGTGTGTGTGTGTGTGTGTGTGGGCACCTCGTGCTCTTTACAGTACTGTAGATCCCCTGATTTCATTTTATACCTCTCCATTGTCCCATTTTATACCTCTCAATTGTCCCCCATTGTCCCATCTTCCTTTTCTGCTTTAATTGATTGTGATAAAAAAAATAATAAAATAAAAAAATTCTTTAGATCAGTTTCCAACTACAAACTTTTTCTTAAAATAAGGCCTACTGTATTTATTTTAGTTATAAATGCGTTGTTTACATCAGTTATGCCCATATATGACTATTGCAGTGCAGTACATGCATCGATAAGTGAAAAAAAAGTAGTGCTTCACTTTAAGTACATTTTCACTTTACATACACACTCCGGTCCCATTGCGTATGTTAATGTGGGGTATTCCTGTAATTGCTGCAGATCCAAATTATGTAAAAGGGGTAACAACAGGTTCTGTTTCAAGAGTTGGCAGCTCTTTATAATCTTCTTGGTTGAGGCACTTTCTGATACCTGAAAGATAGCGGGGGGGAAACAAAGATCCCTCCCCCCAACACACACACACAATTAATGCACCACAATAGAGGTTCTAAATGAAAATTACAGGAGTAGGGAACGTTTGGTCCTCCGAATGTTGTTAGGACTACAACTCCCAGCAGCCTTGACTGCTGGCCATGCTGGCTGGGGTTGATGGGTGATGCAGTTGAGCAACATCTGGATGGCCAGAGGTTCCCCACCCATCTCCAACATGAAGTGAGATTCTTTGCTCCCTAAGGTGGCCAGATGCAAAAAAGACAGGGCTCCTGCACCTTTAATAGTTGTGTGGAAGAGGGGATTTCAGCAGATACAGCTGCTATTAAAGGTGTATCTTTTGCTTGGCCTCTTTTGCATCTGGCTATTCTGTTGTTCCCTCCACTGTTCCATGACGTTCCATAAAAGAGGATAAGGCTATCAGTGGCTACTAGCCATGTTGACTATGCTCTGCCTCCATAGTTGGAGGCAGTATGCTTCCGAATACCAACTGCTGGAAACTGTAGGAAGGGAGAGTGCTCTTGCGCTCAGGTCCTGTTTACGGGCTTCCCATGGGGATCTGGTTGTCCACTGTGAGAACAGGAAGATGGACTAGATGGGCCACTGGTCTGATCCAGCAGGCTCTTCTTATGTTCTTATGTGACTACACAAGAGAGACTCTAGTTGATTACTATGTAAGCGATTAGCTGAACGGTTTTTACAGGTTTGTAAAGCAACCTGTTTCTTAAGGCTGCCTGTATACCTGTATTCATCACATCCTCTCCTCCACCTCCACTGACAAAGGCACGTGGCCTTAGCACAATGGGTAGTTAACATAACAAATCCTCTCCTCAACCCATTTTGTACCTCTCTTGCTTGTAATGTTTTTTTCCTCTTGCAAAAGATGAAGCAAAGGGTACTTTTCCTGCCGGCTTGTCACTTATGCATTTATTATACCATTTTGCAAGAAAAGTGTGCCAGGCTGGGTGTCCAGGCCAAGTTTTTGTACTGGTACATTCTGTCACCCAACAGCAGCAGTGCCCCCCCCCTCCAAATAATATTTTAGCATCAGCAGATAAAGCATGCAGGTGGAGACTTGGGAGGCATGCTGATAAATTCCAGCTAAACCACTAGGCTTACTGAAGAACTTGCATAAGCCTCAAACTCATATCCCTCGGCATTTGACAGATGAAAATAGGGACACTGTTGAACATGGCTGCACTGCTATCCTTCTGCTTTGTTCAGCTGTCATCTGGCAGCAGCCATTTCATCTGGTGGCAGCAGTCAAAGACATGGGACTGCAGTCAGATGGGCAGATGCAAAAGAGGATGGGGCTCCTACACCTTTAATAGTTGTATAATAGCAACTGTTATAATACACGATTATGAAAGGTACAGGAGCCCTCTCTTATTTTGCATCTGGCCATCCTAGACTGTAGGGCTCACTTCGTTGGCCCTGCTGAGAGATCAGGTGGCCAGATCCAAAAGGCAATGGAGCTCCTGCACATTTAACAGTTGTGCAGAAAGTCCCTCTTCGACACAACAGTTAAAGGTGCAGGAGCCTTGTTGCCTTTTGCATCTGGCCAACTTACTGAGAGGCCACTCCTTCAGTTTGTGTGAGAGAGCTGCTTTTTGGGCCCAGCCCTCTCTTAACTGTTTTTCCATGCAAGCTGGTCCTTTGTAAGAACTTTGTAACCTGTTAAAGAGTTGGTGGCCAAGTTTTCCTCTTCCCTCCCCGCCCCTTTTCCTTTTGAGTCATGTCATTGAGAGTGTAAGCCTATGGGCAGGGACTGCCTTGTTTGTTATTGCTGTTTGTTTTTAATTTTATGTAAGCCACTCTGGGAGAGGGGGTAAAAATGCTTAAAATACATGCATAACCAAGGATAACCACCATGCCATCACTGCATATTGCTTAAGACTGCTCCATCTGCTGTGTGCTGCATACATTTGTGCCTCCATAGGCTTTGCTGCATTAATTTAAAAGCTGGGCAGATTCATTCTTCATATTAAGGCTGTATTACAAAGAACACAATTGTTCTCTAATATCTTAACTTGCCATTCAAAATGGATGGGACTGCCTTCAAGTCGATCCCGACTTATGGCTACCCTATTAATAGGGTTTTCATGGTAAGCAGTATTCAGAGAGGGTTTACCATTGCCTGCCTCTGAGGCTAGTCCTCCCCAGCTGGCTAGGGCCTGCTCAGCTTGCCACAGCTGCACAAGCCAGCCCCTTCCTTGTCCGCAACTGCCAGCTGGGGGCAACTGGCCTCCTTGGGACTCTGCAGCTTGCCCACGGCTGCACAGGTGGCAGGGCACATAGCCCCTGAGCCACTCACTGTGGGGGTGATCTTTAGCTGGCCCTTGACACCCAGGAGACATGAGCAGGGATTTGAACTCACAGACTCTGGACTCCCAGCCAGGCTCTCCTCCCCACTGTGCTATATATGCCCTGGCATATAGTACATGGCACCACTTGGTGATTTAGCAGTCATGTGCCTTCATTTAGATTGGGGGGGGCAGACCTGAATGTATCTGGTTCTCAGGAATCTCTCCAGGCGACACCCCCTACTCACCCTGCTGGAGGTTGATTCCTGGAGACTTCAGGCCAAACCTGGAGGGTTTGCTTGCCTCATGCTCCTGGCTGTCCCTGCTTTACACTCTCTTGGAGTGTTTTTGCCAGGCTCAGATGGATCCTTGAATTCTTACTTTTCTGGATGGAAGACAGAGATGGGTGTGTGAGAGTGTGTAGAAAGTAGCCTACCGCACAAAGATAACATTTACATCCATTGCTCCACCCACTTTTGACTGTAGCTCCACCCAACATTGGCATGTGGCCCCCAGAAGATTGTCCAGAAGAAAATGTGGCCCTTGGGCTGTAAAGAGTTCCTCACCCTTAATTCAGGTGCAGACGCACGAGATCCAAAGTGCATCCTCCTCAACTCAGCATTTTTACTGCTAGGAAAGGAGGAAGGGACTGGACGCTCGAGTTCCAATGGAGAGAAACCACCTCCAAAATTTTGCTTGCCACTATGGTTCCTTCCTCCTGCACCCGCCCAGCTTTCCTTCCTGGGTCCCATCAATTAGCTTCCTCCGCCATCAGCTGAAGCAAACAGGACTTTAATGCAACCCCACCGTGGGCATAGCTGGAAGGTGAGTTCAGGATGCTGGAAAGCACAGGGCAGGCGGGACTATCCTTCTCCACAGCCGTGGCTGGCACCCAAGGACGGAAGGATTGGTCAGCTTCGCTTCTCTCCGTTTCTCATTTTCCCAGTCTTAAATTCGGTTCTCCACACTTCTGCAGCAATTTGCATTAAAAAAAACACAACCGAATGAAAGATTTTCAGCATTTTAGCGTGAATTTCTCCTAATGAAAATCTTTTTTTCTGCAGTTCTAAGTTACACATTCTTGCAAGCAATTTCTCCTAATGCAATGCATTTGCCTACATTATTTCCATTACTATATTCATTTTTATGCACATTTCCCTCTCATATATGCATTTTTATAAACATTGTTTGGTGGAAGAACTGCATCACAAAATTTGGGTATGTGTGGATTTTGAAGGATGGCTGCGCTTTAGTTCTCAGGTTCTCCTATCATTTTGGAAAGTGTGAATTTGCTAGATTCGGTTTTAAATGCAAACTGAATCGCATTTCTCCCCCATCTCTGCTGCAGCCCATTGAGAGTGTAGGGCAGAAGGCAGGGAAACCAACTGTAAGTGAAGCCAGAGCTAATGACAAGCAGAGTCAACTAATTCTAATTACGACCCACCTTCCTCCCTCCTGAGTTCTGCAAGGGGCAACACTGAGACTAAGGAGGAGGAAGCTGGCAGCCAGAATCAACCACCCCTGGACTGGTGGCAAGTAAGAAGACAGGGCAAATGAGGGCTGGCTGACAGCAGAATGAGGTTAGTGCGGCAGCACCCTGTTTGCTCTAATGGACCAGCCTCTATTGGTTTCCCATTGTGTCAGTCTTCTTAAAGGGGAAGATGCAATGGGTATGGCCTGGTGACCGTAAAGGTGGCGTTTCAGAGAATGGGAATTTTTATTGTTGTTGATGTTGTTGTTAAATGAATTTATATCCCACCTTTCCCCCCGAAAGAGCCCAGAGCAGCAAACAAACAAAACAATTTAACAAGAAAAAGAAAAACATATTAAAAACAGTCAAAAACATTGCAAAACGCAGTTACAATTAATAACATTCTAAAAAGAATTTACTTTTTTTCTACAACACAGCTTAAAAACATTCTTTCATCAGTGATCTTCAGGGAATGACCTAGTTGGAACTGTTGACTGATGATGGCCCGGTCTATGGCTTCCTTTGGCACTGTTGGTCTGACGGTGACTTTAATTTGCCTGAGAACGGCTAAATTTTGTCTTCAATGTTTATAAACCTAAGAATTGGTTTCTAACCATGCTGGCTTACTCTCTCTTCTTGGCAATGCTGTCTGGGAGGAAGGCTAGTTACAGTTTGCATTCTCTGCTGTCGTCAATTACATTTGCTTCCATTTCATAGAATCATAGAATCACAGAGTTGGAAGGGGCCTTGTAGGCCATCAAGTCCAACCCCCTGCTCACAGCAGGAAATCCACAGCTAGAGCATCTCCCGCAGATAGCTGTCCAGCCTCTGCTTGAAGACATCCAGCGAAGGGGATCCCACCACCTCCCTAGGCAGTCGGTTCCATTGCCGAACTGCCCTTACTGTCAAGAAGTTCCTTCTAATGTCCAATCTGAATCTACCCTCCTGCAACTTAAAACCATTAGACCTAGTCCTACCCTCTGGGCAGCAGAGAACAAATCTGTACCCTCCTCTGTGTGACAGCCCTTCAGGTACTTAAAGAGTGCAATCATGTCACCCCTCAGCCTTCTCTTCACCAGACTGAACATGCCAAGTTCCTTCAGCCTTTCCTCATAAGACTTGTTCTCCATACCGGCTATCATCCTCATCGCCCTCTTCTGAACCCACTCAAAGTTGTCTATATCTTTCTTAAAATGAGGTGCCCAGAACTGAATGCAGTATTCCAGATGAGGCCTGACTAATGCAGAATATAGTGGGACTATTACTTCCCTCGACCTGGAAACTATAGCTCTGTTTATGCAGCCCAAAGCCGCTTTTGCCTTTTTTGCCGCAGCATCACACTGCTGGGTCATGTTCAACTTGCGATCCACTACAATTCCAAGGTCCTTCTCACACGCACTACTGCTAAGCCGGGTATTTCCCATCCTGTACCCATGCATTTTGTTTTTGTGGCCTAAATGCAGAATCCTGCATTTGTGTTTATTGAATGTCATTTTATTAATTTCAGCCCAATTTTCTAGTCTATCCAGGTCCCTTTGGATTTTATTCCTGTCTTCCATTGTGTTAGCTATCTCTCCCAGTTTCGTATCATCCGCAGACTTCATAAGGCTTCCCTCCACCCCATCATCTAAGTCATCTAAGTCATCTAAGACTCACAAATAAAATTTTATTATTATTATTATTATTATTATGTTTATCATTGATATAAATGTTGAAGAGTATCAGCCCCAGGACAGAACCCTGTGGCACTCCACTCGAAACCTCCTTCCAGTCTGAAGCAGAGCCACCAACGACCACTCTTTGAGTACGGTTTTCCAACCGGTTGTGAATCCACCTGACAGTATTTCCATCTAGTCCGCATTTGACCAGTTTGCTAATCAAAAGGTCGTGGGGGACTTTGTCAAACGCTTTGCTGAAATCTAGATAGATGATATCTACAGCATTTCCACCATCTACTAAGCTAGTGACCCAATCAAAAAAAGAGATGAGATTAGTTTGACAGGATTTTTTCTTGACAGACCCATGCTGGCTCCTACTAATCACAGCATTGTCATCTAGATAGTTGCCAATGGACTCTTTTATTATCTGTTCTAATATCTTTCCCGGTATTGAAGTCAGACTGACCGGCCTGTAATTCCCCGGATCTTCTTTTTTACCCTTTTTAAAGAGCGGAATGACGTTTGCCCATCTCCAATCCTCCGGCACCTCTCCTGTTCTCCAGGATTTCTCAAAGATGATGGCAAGAGGTTCCGAGAGTACATCAGCAAGTTCCTTCAATACTCTGGGATGCAGTTCATCAGGCCCTGGAGATTTGAACTCATTTAGGTTAATTAGGTATTTCCTGACTATCTCCTTATCAATCTTGAACTGCAATCCCGACCCCTTACTGAGATTGCTACCGATGCAAGGTTGCACACTGTTCCCTTTTTGGGAGAAAACGGAGGCAAAATAGGCGTTGAGCAGTTCTGCTTTTTCCTCGTTATCTGTCAACATTTTGCCATCCTCATTGAGCAGCAGTCCCACCGTTTCCTTGGTCTTTCTCTTGCCATCCTGCCTGTCATTGGGAAGAGACAGGATTTGTGAGATGGAGATGGACGGGCATAATCAAGATGGCACTTTATTGCACTTTGATTTTTGCCATCTGTCTAAAAAGATTAAGAATGCACCCATCTACATGGTGCTGCTTACATTTTTGTTTCATTATGATCTCATTTGTCTGTATTATATCCCATATTTGGTTACAAATAATTTCACTTATTGGCAGGAGGACTAGAATCTGGGGCATCCAGCTGGATTCTAAACATAAGTAAATATTATTTTTAGATATATTTATTAAATTTATATCCTGTCCTTCCTCCCAGTAGGAGCCCAGTGTGACATTGCTAACCTTGGCTATGATTGCAGAAGGACTCTTCATATAGAACATACTAGGTAGTATTCAGTGCTCATCCTGCTCTGTGTAGACCCACTGAAATTAATGGACATGACTAACTCTGAGTAGAACTTAGCATGCTTTCAGTAGGACTTACCTAAATACAGCTCTCTGTCTCTGCTTGGTGTATACTGGCCATGCACCGGTACCTTTCTGATACCACTTCAAACTATTTGTCTACCAGAGCTGCATGTTGCCCATCCTGACCATGAAAACTGTGAATCTATCCCCTACAAACAGTCTTCAAGTACTCTGGCAATCTTTTGTGGTTGTTATGTGCCTTCAAGTCGATTACAACTTATGGTGACCCTATGAATCAGTGACCTCCAAGAGCATCTGTCATGAACCACCCTGTTCAGATCTTTTAAGTTAGTTACTACAACAAGTTAGTTAGTACATCCTATATGCTTAGGGACTAGAAACCTGAACAGGCCATTTGGTTTTTTTTAAAAGGCTATTCCAACTAGAAGAATTAAGGGTGCTTGTCACTATCACCCCCATTCTAACTGTTCAGGGGTTCAGGATGTATAGTTAACTGCTAAATAACATTTTTGAAACAAAAATGGAATTACGAATTATTGCAATACTTGTCACCACAGAAAAAGGGTCCAACACCATACATCCTAGGTAAGTACAGTGCCATAGTTCAGTGGGAGAGCATCTGCTTTGCATGCAGAAGGTCTGAGGTTCAGTCCCCAACATCTCCATGTAAGGATGGGAATTTTCCTGCGTGAAACCCTGAAGAGCCGCTGCCAGTCAGTGCAGACAATACTGAGCTATATGGGTCAATGGTGTGACTCCTAGACTGCTTCCTACGAGTTGTATGCAATGCCAGTGATTAATTTCAATGGGTCTACTCTAAGTAAAACATCCTTGGAGACAACCTAATGTTCCCAAAACTTAGGAGGTAAAGGATGCATCCCTTGCCCTTCTCCCAACTCAACAGGATGACCCCAAGGGGCCTTTGATAATGATCCACTAGTAAGTTGCTCTCTCCCAGATGGTCCCCTGTGCTGGTTCATAACCTACCTTAGGCAGACCACACACGTGGGTGGCAGGAAAAGCTGCCAAGAAAGACACACAGGGCTGACATCACGGGTTGACATGGTCTGGCACCTGCTGAGGGCCCACACCCTAGCTGGGGGCCCAACGGCAAAATCCCCCTGGTCCTGCTCCTCCTCTTCACCATTGCAATCCATATGTTCCAGGGTTGCCAGGCTCAGGGCCTGAGAATGATTCTGTATGTTTAAGAGAAGAGAAAATTCAGCCAAGTGCAGGTTTTCTTGCAACACTGCAACGGGAAAAACCACAAGGTGGAATTCTCCCTTCCCCCTGCACAACTTTTAAAGGTACAAAAGACCTCTTGGTTGCCAGGCCCAGCTTTCATTACAGTGTTGCAAGAAAACCTGCACTTTGCTGAATTTTCTCTTCTCTAAACATACAGAATCATTCCCAGGCTCTGAGCCTGGCAACCCTAATATGTTCACCTGGCTCAGAGGGGATCAGTAAACAAACAGCAGTGTGGGCGAAGAGGAGAGGAAGTTGTCACCGCCTGCCTGCCCATTGGCTCCATCTGGCAAGAAAGTGGGTGGCAGCAATGACAAGGCCCCGGAAGTACAGCAGCAACTGGCAACAATGGCAGGGAGGGGGTAGACTCATTGGAGGCGAGGCATTGACAGTGTCTTGCCCAAGCGTCCCCCTCCCCCCAAAAAACCCTGGATCTGGCACTGGATGCACATATCCTGTCATTTATCAGAGCTGTTCAAAGAGAGGTGTGTGATATTGCTAAAAAGGCTGCAGGTGTCAAGAGGGCTTTTTGCTTGGAGATGTACCAAGGTGTTAAGAATGGATTTACCTTTTGCTTTTGCTTCAGGATTAGCAACCGTTGGCTTTTCCCACTTTTTGTTTCTAGCATGACTCCATTGTACTTTCAGTTGGACAAGGTTGGAGGAAGTAGATCTGTATCAACTTTCCACTCATAACAATTTTCAGAGAAAAAGAAATGTGAGGGTTTTGGGGGGAGGGGGCAGGATGACTGAAATTTCCACCAGCTGCCTCTTGCTTATCACTTTGACATACTGTTCATCACCTTCTCACAGCCATTTCTGTGGCACAATTAAAAAGGTGGAGGCTCCCCCCTCCCCTGCAGTCCCAACCAATCAGGGATCAGATGAACAACATAATGTCATCAAACAGCCAACTAGTTCTAGCTATGTGATAATGGCACAAAGCCAAATCAGAGGGAGGGCAGTAAATGTCAATTACTCTAAAACCCAGTGTCTTTACAGCACCACAAAGCTAATCAGGGCTGGCTACATGATGAGGTCACAATGCCATGTCCGAGTGAGGGCAATGCTTCCTTACCTCACTCTGCATAGGCAAAATTTTGGGCTTGTTTCACAATCCCCAGCCCTGTCCTGCCCCCAAATCATTGAAACAATTATTGAGATGTATTACACGGGATTCAAAGGTGGTGATGGTGGGCTGTAAATATATTTTTATTCTTTTTTAAAAAAGAATTAACAATATTTTTTTAAGTCATTATTTACAAAAAAAAAAAAAAAACACTCCTGAATTCACTAATACACCTCATTCAAGGTGATCTCTTCTGAAGGATTTTTGATTTTCACACAAACTTCTTTGGGTTCAGCCTTAGTCAGAAACCCAGCGTAGTTTTGGGGAAGCCAGCATAGGGACCGGGAGAGCATTCATTCAGCCCATAAAATCTCTGCATGCTGTGGCATAAATCTTCATTGATTCATCTGTCATTAGGGCTGCAGTGGTTCCGGGGAGTGCCAGAATGGGACCACACAAAGACCCAAGCTGTGCTCCTTGCAGTGTGATGCCAGAGGGTGGTTGCCCCAGGTTTCACTAGAGCAGCTTCTGAGCCTATTTCACTTAGCATTTATGCCAGGTGTGGGGAAACGTTGGCTCTCCAGATGTTCCCTCCCATCATCCTTAGCCATTGGCTATGCTTGCTGGGGCTGAGGGGAATTGTAGTTCAGCGACATCTGCAGGGCCAAAGCTTCCCCACACCTGGTTGACGCTGACCGTTTCAAGAGTTCAAAGTGCTTTTCTCAATCCTTTCTCAGCCCCGTTGAGGTAGCCAAGAACTAGGATCACCATATTACAGCTGGGGAGGCTTGGGCTGAGAGAACAGCAGGCTGCTTAGAGCAAAAATTGAACTAAGCTAGCCACATTTGGCAGCACGCATTCTCAGCCCCTATGTTTAGCTATTTATTTATTATTTGATTTATATCCCACCCTTCCTTCCAGGAAGAGCCCAGGGCGGCAAACAAAAGCACTAAAAACACTTTAAAACATCATAAAAACAGACTTTAAAATACATTAAAACAAAACAACTTTAAAAACTTTTTTTAAAAAGCTTTGAAGACATCTTTTTTAAAAAAGGTTAAAAAACATATTGTGGGGTTTTTTTTAAAAAAAAGTTTACAAACATATTAAAAAGCAATTCCAACACAGATGCAGACTGGGATAAGGTCTCAACTTAAAAGGCTTGTCAACAGAGGAAGGTCTTCAATAGGCACCGAAAAGATAACTGAGAATATTTATGGGTAGGAAATTCCACAGGGTAGGTGCCACCACACTAAAGGTCTGCTTCCTATGTTGTGTGGAACGGACCTCCTGGATAAGATGGTATCTGCAGGAGGCCCTCACCTGCAGAGCGCAGTGATCAACTGGGTATATAAGGGATAAGGTATATAAGGTTGCTGCGCCACCTTGAGTACAGTGCTGCTCTTGAACCAATGAGTTATCCTACTGGCTTGATTACAGCACAGATCATCCCACAGTGGTTTACCAAGCACAATTTCCACATTCTTAAAATAGGTTGATTTTGTTAGTGCTGGCTGGTGCCCTTGTTTACGGATGGGATATGGTCCAACCTTCAGCTGTAGAAATGTTCCCAAAGACAACTAACATGAGAGATGTCGTTTGCTGCTCTGTTCTACCCAGCTCCCCACAATCATCATTTGTTATATGCTTGGTTAAAAGGGACCCCCTGATGCCTCATTATTCTCAAAGTCGCAGATCATCAACCCCGCCCAAGTACCAGAAAATGATGTGCCATAAAACAACAGTTTCATAATAATTCCCTCTATTTCCAGTCTCCAGGGCAGAGGGACGTTGCTTATGTAGCTAAAATGGCACCACCCACACAAAAGAGGGAGGTATCAGCATTCTTGGGAAAATCCCTAGGTTTGGTGGAATACAAAAAAATAATAATCTTGAGATAAAAACCCTAAAAGAGGAGGAGGGTCACAAAAACAGCCCAATGAGGACTGAGCATACTTAATGGCCTGACTGACTGAGGAGAGGGAATGAGAAACCAGGGGAGGGGAGGGGGGATGGAATGGAGTGGCTGGAACCCTGGACAGCAGGCGTACATACTGCAACATTTTGTTGCAGGACCCACCTGTCCTATTGCAAATGCAATGAGTAAACCAGAAATAACTAGCTTCCCCTGTGCCATCTATTATTTATTCCCCCACCACCACAAACGTGAAGACTGTATCTGCTGCTCTAGGTGTGTGCCATCATGTTCAGATGCAGAATGCCCCTGAATTCTACTTGCTTTTGGAGGAAACCATGGGAAAGACTCTTGCCTTCCTGGTGGGCTTCCCAGAGGCATCTGGTTGGCCACTGTGAGAAACATCATGCTGGGGTCAGGCTCCATCTGCACTATACATTTAAAGCAGTATTATAGCACTTTAAACAGTCATCCCCCCCCCGTCCAAAAAGAATCCTTGACAGAACAGTAATCTGTTAAGAGTGCTGAGAGTTGTTAGAAGACCCCTATTCCTCTCACTGAGCCACAATCCCCAGAGTGGTTTAATAATCAATCCCTCTTCTCAGGGGACTCAAAGGAAGTATATTCTAGACTTGAGTCATAACTCATTCACCCCATTGAAAAATTATTCCTTCCTTTTGAAGTGATCTAATTCAGAATTTTTTGCCTGTGTTATTAATAACTAATTGGTAAGAACGGTACATATGTAGAGTCATGAGGGTCAAAGTATTCACCTCTCTCTGTTTTAACCATATTGCCTGTCCAGCATTAATGTCAATAAGCACATCTCTGGTGGAGTTTTTTGTAAAGTGAGGCCTGCAACAAAATGTTGCAGTGCAGGGTGCTCTTGTTCAAGCTTCCAGCCAGACACCATGTCCTCTTTCCAGATACCCAATTCCATTCCATTTCGCCTCTTCCCCGGCAACAAACTATTGTCATTCTGAGCCATCTGAGCATGCTCAGTCCTCATATGGTTGTTCTGAGAAGTTCCTTCCTCCTTAGGTTTTTTTTTAGAAAATATGTTTTGTACTTCTAGAAACCATGAGGTTTTCCCACCCCCACCCCTGAGCCTGCTACCACCTTTTTGTGTGTGGATGGTGCCATTTTGGATCTAGGACCAACACTTGGTAAATGAGCTTTCTATTCGACAGTGGCACCTTGGACAGCTCCTTGAAAGTTCAGACTAAAACCTAGAGTAGATTCCACTGCCCCACTGATATGGAGCCCCCAGCTGCCACTACTATTAGTATTAGCAGAGTTGGAGAACCTGTGGCCCTCTAGATGACATTGGGACTCCAGCTCCCATCAGCCCCAGCTAGCATTGCCAATAGTCAGGGATGATGGAACTTGTAGTCCTGCAACATCTAGAAGGTCACAAGTTCTTCGTACATGGCATATAGAATTCAAAGCACCAAGTAGTTTCTGCTCTCAGTAAGAAACAGCTCTGCAGTAGTTGTTATTAGCGTTCATAACAAGAAGGAAGGGTAGGGATCCAGCTGTGTGTTTTTCAATGTAGACAAAAGGGCAACCTGCAGCAGAATCTTGTGCATTACAGAAGCAAAAATGTTGCCGTGGGTATAACTCCATGGTGAAGGCACCTACTGGGGTTTAATTTATTTATTTATTTTATTATACTTGTATACCACCCCATAGCCGAAGCTCTCTGGGCGGTTTACAGTAACTAAAAACATTAAAACAAATACAATTTAAAACAGATCTCATAAAAACAATTTAAAACACAATTTAAAAATTAAACAGTATAAAACACATGCTAAAATGCCTGGGAGAAGAGGAAAGTCTTGACCTGGCGCCGAAAAGATAACAGTGTTGGCGCCAGGTGCACCTCATCAAGAAAATCATTCCATAATCTTGGGCCACCACTGAGAAGGCCCTCTCCCTTGTTGCCAGACTCCCAGCTTCCCTTGCAGCAGGCACCCGGAGGAGGGCCTTGGATGTTGAGCGAAGTGTACGGGTGGGTTCGTGTCAGGAGAGGGTGTTCCATCAGGTATTGTGGTCCTAAGCTGTGTAAGGCTTTAGAGGTTAAAACCAGCACCTTGAATCGAGCTCGGAAACATACAGGCAGCCAATGCAAGCGGGCCAGAATCGGTTTTATATGTTTGGACCATCTGGCCCCTGTTACCAATCTGGCGGCTGCATTTTGCACAAGCTGCAGTTTCCAAACTGTCTTCAAAGGCAGCGCTACGTAGAGTGCATTGCAGTAATCTAATTTGGAGGTTACCAGAGCATGGACAACTGAAGCCAGGTCATCCCTGTCCAGATAGGGACGTAATTGGGCCACCAACTGAAGTTGGTAGAAGGCACTTCATGCCACCGAGGCTACCTGAGCCTCAAGTGACAGAGATGATTCTAGGAGAACCCCTAAGCAACGAACCTACTCTTTCAGGGGGAGTGCAACCCCATCTAGGAGTTAATGAGCATGAACAACATTTCTGATTACTTTAGACAAGCTGCCTAAATGAGTTAAGTTACCTGTTGAGACTAGAACAGAAAAAGAATCCAAAAGGGGCCATGCTTTCGGAAGAAAAGTCTTCTGTTTGAAAAGACCAGCTTTTGCAACACTCTGATAAAAGCCAACACTTCAAAAATATTCTTTCATGCTCACCTCTCCCCTTGTGGTAGGAACTAGGAAATGCAATGCCGGTAGGAAAAGATGAATCTGTGAATTTTGATTTCTCATTTTTCCAATCTTAAGTTCAGTTTGCCAAATTTCCACATCAGTTTAAAAAAGCTCTGATTAAGATTTGTGAGCATTGTAGTGCACGTTTGGTATGCAATTTGTCTAATATATACATTTTTACATGCAATTGTCTCTATTATTATTATTATTATTATTATTAGAATTAGAATTAGAATTAGAATTAGAATTTATATCCCATCCTTCCTTCCAAAAGAGCCCAGGGGGCAAACAGAAACAAAACAAAGCAATTTTGTTTAAGTTAAAAGCACTTAAACATTTTTAAAAGTTTAACTGTTAAAAACATTCCAAAACACAATTACAATTAAAAACATTCTAAAACACAGTTAAAAATATTCTGAAACGCTACTTAAAAACATTATTTAATCAGTGATCTTCAGGTTGCCAGGAACAGTCCTCTTCAACCATCAAATGCCTGAGTAATCAGGAATGTTTTCAAATTCCTCCTGAAAGTTAATGGTGATGGACACAGGCACACCTCACTGCGAAGGCATTCCACAAATGGAGAGCCACAATTGAAAAGGCCCTGTCATGGGTCAATGCAAACTGGACAGTGCTCAGTGGTGGCACCACCAACAAGGCCTTGCCTGCTGATCGTAGGGTCAGAGATCAACCGATACTAGGGAAGGCACTCTTTTAGATACGACGACGATGACGAGGAGAATGACGACGACTACTACTACTACTACTATTATTATTAAAATTTATATCCCGCCCTTCCTCCCAGTAGGAGCCCAGGGCAGCAAACAAAAACACTCTAAAACATCACAAAAATAGACGTTAAAATATATTAAAACAAAACATCTTTAGAAACATGTTAAAATAAAACATCTTTAAAAACATCTTTTAAAAAAAGGTTTAAAAACATCTTAAAAAGTTATTCCAACACAGACAAATAGTGGAATAAGATCTCTGCTTGAAATGCTTGTTGAAAGAGGAAGATCTTAAGCAGGTGCCAAAAAGATAACAGAGATAGTGCCTGTCTAATATTTAAGGCAGGGAATTCAAAATCGTCGGTGCCACTACACTAAAGGTCTGCTTCCTCCTATGTTGTGCAGAACAGATCTCCTGATAAGATGGTATCTGCAGGAGGCCCTCACCTGTAGAGCATAGTGATCAACTGGGTATATAAGGGGTAAGATGATCTTTCAAGTATCGTGGTCCCAAGCTGCATAGGGCTTTGTACACCAAAACCAGAAGCTTGAACTTAGCCCAATAGCTAAAGGGCAGCCAGTGCAATTCTTTCAGCATCAGGGTAACATGTTGGCGATACCCAGCCCCAGTGAGCAGTCACACCGCTGCATTTTGCACCAGCTGCAGCTTCTGGACCAACCTCAAGGGCAGCCCCACACAGAGTGCATTACAGTAATCCAGCCTGGAGGTTACCAGTGCATGGACAACAGTGGTCAGGCTATCCTGGTCCAGAAATCACCACAGCTATCCAAAGCTGGTAAAAGGCACTTCCTAGCCACTGAGGTCACCTGGGTGTCTAGTGACAGATGGATCCAGGAGCATCCCAAGACTACAGACCTGCTGTTTCAAAGGGAGTACGACCCCATCCAAAGCAGGCAACTGACCAATTATCCAAACTCAGGAACTGCCAACCCACAGCACCTCCTTCTTGCTACGATTCAGACTCAGTTTATTGGCCCTCATCTAGCCCACCACCGAGTCCAGGCACCAGTCCAGGGCTTGCATGGCCTCTCCTAATTCAGATGTTACAGAAAAATAGAGCTGGGCATCATCAGCATACTGCTGACAACTCACCCAAATCTGATGACTTCTCCCAAGGACTTCATATAGATGTTAAACAGCATGAGAGACAAGATGGTATCCTGTAGCACCCCACAGCACAACTGCCAGGGGGCAGAAAGACAGTCACTCAATGCTATTCTCTGAGAACGACCCTGGAGATAGGATCGGAACCACTGTAAAACAGTGCCTCCAATACCTATCTCACCAAGTCGGCCCAGAAGGATACCATGATCAATGGTATCAAAAGCTGCTGGGAGATCAAGTATGAGTAACAGGGTTGCACCCCCCTGTCCTTGTCCCAATAAAGGTCATCCATCAGGGCAACCAAGACCAATTCAGTCCCATAACCAAGCCTGAACCCAGACTGGTATGGGTCAAGATTATCTGTTTCATCCAAGAGTACTTGCAATTGCTGTGCCACAACCCTCTCAATCACCTTCCCTAAAAAGGGACCATTTGTGACTGCAGGGTAGTTGTCACAAACCAATGGGTCAAGGGTGGGCTTTTTTAGGAGCAGAGATCACCGCCTCTTTCAAGGTGGCTGAAACCACTCCCACAAAGGCACATTGACCACACCCTGGATCCACTCGGTCAAACCCCCTCAGCAAGCTTTAATAAGCCAAGAAGGGCAAGGGTCAAGAGGACACATTGCTGGCCGCATCGTCACAAGCACCTTGTCCACATCATCAGGCCACTGAAATCGATCCCAAGAAGTTGCAGCAGACTTTGCACTGGACACCTCACTGGGAACTAGTGTAGATATGGATAGGACATCAAGATGCTAAGGAGGTGAGCAACTTTAACCCTCAAAGTGCCTTGCAATTCACAGTGGGCCTCTGAAGGGTCTAAAACTCCATTTCCTGGAGTTGATGTCAACAGACCCCTGAAAAGCTCCACTGGATGGCTACTTGAGGATGCAACAGTGGCAGAGAAGTGGGCCTTCTTCACTGCCCTCACCACCACACAGTAGGCATGGTTATGTTTTACTTATGCCTGAACAGCCTCGCATCACATCTTTCACCACTTGCACTCTAGCCGTCATCCATCTAGATACCATGCCATTTAGAGCTTTATCTGCTAGTACTCACATCTTGGATTGGGCCCGGTAAACCACTGGCAATTTTTTATGCACACGTTCCCCAACAGATGCATTTTTATACACCTTTTTTTTTGGTTGGAGAACTGCATTGCAAAATGCAGAGAAGTCTTAATTTGTATGTGATGGATCTCTTGTTTATAAAAGGGCAATACACGCAGGGCCAGTCCCAAAGGGTGGCCAGGTCGGGCCCTGGCCAAGGGCCCTTGGAGACACAGAGGCTCTCGATAGAGTGGGGGAGGAGTAGCGCTCCTTTTCTGCGTTTCGTGGCAGAGTAGCTGCTGCTGATTGCAGCGAAGGAGTTTTTTCCACCCGCCTGTTCACTGGCTCCACCTACCCATCTCTCCTATCTTTTGAGGCTGCATGGGCTGCGTGTGCAGGACTGCCATTAACCAAGATGGCGGCTGAGGTTTATCTAAGGGTCTGAAGCCTCCGGTGCCCTCTTGGTTGATGGCAGTGATGTGCGCACGTAGCGGCCCACGCAGCCACAAAAGACAGGAGAGACAGAGCCAGCGAACGGGGGGGGCGGAAGAATCTCCCACCCTGCGAGAGACAGGTAGGTGTGCGTGTGCATGTACATGTGCGCATGTGTGTGCACATGCGTGCTCTGGGGCCCCGGACAAGATGGTGCCCAAGGGGCCCGGCATGTCTGGCACCTGCTCAACAAACAAACAAAACAATCCAGCCAAAGTTAAGCCCTTTGAAGTCCCACTGATTTCAGCGGAAGAGAATTAAACTCATGCTTAATTTTGACTTCTTGAAATCAATGGGATTTGAAAGTGCCCGAAGGCGGCAGTCGCAACTCCACCTTGACCTGCCTGGGAGCAAGCCCCTTTGAGTTCAATTGACCTTACTTCTGAGCGGACCTGGTTTGGGGATTGTGCTGTAACTGCTGCGTGTTTTATCGTTTTTCTAGTATGGATTTTTGCGTGCCACTGCTGCTTTTACAAGCTGCAGTCCGTCCAAAGTTAAGCCTATGTTTTTAAGTCATGAGGAGTCAATCAAGGGCTTACCTCTCTCCCTTTGGAATTCCTGTCATTTAAAATTGCTTCACTTCAGCAGGTTTGGACCCACCATTTTCTGTTAAAGGGGGGGGGAAAAGAAAGGAAAAAACCTGGTAGGAGACACGCACACAAACAATGTAACCTGGCCATGATCTTATGTGCAAACCGATGCCAGTTCCTTCTGAACAAAGTCCTTCGTAGTGCTTCATGATGCAAAATGCTCAAAACCTTCTGCCGCTTTATAGATGAATGACAACAATAACAAACCCTGAAGCTCTGCATGAGATTCAGCTCTTGTTCAAAAGAGAAACTGAACGAGGTAAACTGACATCCGGTATATTCCACCGAGAGCATTGTGCATTTATATTAAAGTAACTCTTTTCTTTTTGTCTCCTGCCCCCCCCCATTCCCCGCAGCCTGACCTCCAGTCCTAGACTATATGCAATAAGAAGAGAATCTGGAAAGTATTTGGGATTCTCTTGTGCCAAACTTTTCCCCATCTCTGGCAAAGCTTTAATTCTTAGACTTGGCAGGACAATTCCTCCCTTGAAGCCTGTGTGTGTGGCATGTACCCAGTCCCCGCCCCTGCCCATGCATAATGTCCCCTTTCTCATATTGATCTGATGATCGGAGGCTTCCTTTTAAAGCAGCCTACACTGTACGTTCATTTGGTGATTTATTAGGCAGTGCTGGAGAATCTGCCTTTGGAAGAGGCTTTAATGTTCCAGCTATACAGCCTGTACCGCCATGTACCACCAGGACTGAATATTAGCAGATGAAGATCACAGGGGTTTGGATTTTTTCCCTTGGCCAAATCCAGTGCACACAAAGGAGTATCCAGGCTCACTTTCCCCTGCAATTTTCAAGATGGAAGCCCACAGTCGCTACATCTCACTATACGCACATGTGAACCTGCCCTATACTGAATCAGCCCATGGCTTCATTTAGCTCAATATGGTCTATGCAGCTGACTGGATGCAGATCTCCAGGGTTTCAGGCCAGGTCCTTCCTAGGTCTACCTGGAGATGCTGGGGATTGAACCTGGGACCTTCTGATGCAAAGCAGATGTCTACCACTGAGCTACGGCCCTTCCCCCTCTGGTTATGACAGAGTGTCAGACTAGGCCTGGGAAGACCCAGGTTCCTCCTCACATGTATACCTGCATGGCTCCTAAGATCATTTTCTGAGGCCCATCTCCAGGTACCCCACATCAGATGAGTTCTGGTGGGTAGCTACTATAGACAGAACCTTTTCAGCATTGGCACCTGAGCAGTAGTGTAGCGGCAAATTCACAAGTGCAGGGCCCCTCCACACCACACTCTCCTACAGCCACACCCCCAGGATTCACTGTTTCTGCAGTTATAGAATCACAGAACCAGAATAAAACTGCTACTTACATAGGCTCCCCACCTCAAATCTCTCTTTCTGGGGGCTAAATGCTGCCAGAAACCTTCTGATGTTAAGAATTCTGAAATGAAGCCAAGTGTGGGACTAGGATTTGGAAGACCAAGGTACTTTGTCATGGAAGCTTATTTCTCACTAACCCTAGGATCCAATTAGAATAAGAGGCATGTGTTAGCTACTGAGAAGAGACTTCTCAGTGACTGACTCAGCTTCTTTCAGTCTGATTGGTTCCAATCAGCACGAAAGGACAAGGAAGCATGCTATTAGCCAAGCAAGAAGACTCTTCTCAGTGGCTAACATACTCCCCTTTCAAGTTGGTTGGCTTGTACATAGGGACTGTGCTGGGACTCCGCTTCCCCAAAAATAAGGGATCTACGATCCCCTGCAACCTTGGACACCTATGCCCTTGCACCTGGGTATGGAACACCCTTCTCAGAGAGGTTCATCTGCTGCCTACATTAAAATCTTTTTGGCACCAGGTGAAGTTTTTACTATTATTATCCTTTTACTAGGCTTTTCAATCTCAGATATTTTGTGTACAACTTAGATCCTTTTCTACTGATGCTATTCTCCGCTGGCGGTTTTATGCTGGCGGGTGGCTGTATTCTGATTTCGGATTTTATTTTATGTTGAGTTTTGGAATGGTAGGGCTTTATTTATTTCGCTTGCAGACTTAACCAGAGAACTTTTGTCCTTGGGTGGTATCTAAATATTGAAAATTAAAATTAAAATTAATATGGACGTTCAGATCTCTGCCTCCTGTCAGGAAGGCCACTGGCCCATTTATTATCTTACCCTAGTCTAACCTTGCAGGGTTGTTGTGAGGGTAGAATGGGGGAAGGGGAACCCTGTACACTGCCTTGGAGAAAAGGCAGGGACAATAAGGAAAGAAAGCCCTGAATCTGAGGGCTGAAGGGCAAAAACAATCACCTTTGGCCAAAGAAGAGACTGCAGGGAATTACGCCAGCAAAGAGCTTTTTTTCCACATTTGTGCCAAAGCAGGTCACGTGGTGTTCCTTGACCTCTACAAAGGTTTCCAGGTCAACCGTGCTTATTGGTCTCAGCAACTAGGTGCCCGTTCGACAGCTGTTTTATTGCAGGTGTATGAAGCAACATGTCATTGATGCATTAATAGTGCACTAGTAGTGGATTTATACTGGACTGTCCACACATATTCCTGCTTTATCAGTTGTTCTGCGATGCTTCCCCAATATCCCTGCATTATTGCATCCACACTTTAGCTCCATCCATTCCAGTGCCCATGTTCCTGTCATTTCCATTTTCCCGTTTTTTTCTTTGTGCACAAATTAGTTGTGCTATGATGCCATGCTGCCATGCTTTCATTTGTACACTTCTTAAGTTTTTATGTTTAGGCTGGGATTGCTGTGCTAAACTGTAGCTTGTTTCTGGGGGGGAACCCGCAGGAATGCCAGGATAAAGCCTCAACAGGGTTATGTGGGAGTGACACCACAGCGCCAGCTTCTCTCTTTTTTTCTCCAGCATAAGTTGGTTGTACTATGACACCATGATGCCATACTTTTATTTGTACACTTTAAACATTTTTATGAAAAAGGCAAATTCCATGCTAGGGATAATTAGGAAAGGTATTGAAAATAAAACAGCCGATATCATCATGCCGTTGTATAAATCTATGGTGCGGCCGCATTTGGAATACTGTGTACAGTTCTGGTCGCCTCATCTCAAAAAGGATATTATAGAGTTGGAAAAGGTTCAGAAGAGGGTAACCAGAATGATCAAGGGGATGGAGCGACTCCCTTACAAGAAAAGGTTGCAGCATTTGGGGCTTTTTAGTTTAGAGAAAAGGCGGGTCAGAGGAGACATGATAGAAGTGTATAAAATTATGCATGGCATTGAGAAAGTGGATAGAGAAAAGTTCTTCTCCCTCTCTCATAATACTAGAACTCGTGGACATTCAAAGAAGCTGAATGTTGGAAGATTCAGGACAGACAAAAGGAAGTACTTCTTTACTCAGCGCATAGTTAAACTATGGAATTTGCTCCCACAAGATGCAGTAATAGCCACCAGCTTGGATGGCTTTAAAAGAGGATTAGACAAATTCATGGAGGACAGGGCTATCAATGGCTACTAGCCATGATGGCTGTGCTCTGCCACCCTAGTCAGAGGCAGTATGCTTCTGAAAACCAGTTGCCGGAAGCCTCAGGAGGGGAGAGTGTTCTTGCACTCGGGTCCTGTTTGCGGTCTTCCCCCAGGCACCTGGTTGGCCACTGTGAGAACAGGATGCTGGACTAGATGGGCCACTGGCCTGATCCAGCAGGCTTTTCTTATGTTCTTATGTTCTTATGTTTAGGCTATGATTGCTGTGCTAAGTCATCGCTCATTTCCGCAAACAAAGCTCACAGGAATGCCGGTCTCTGGCATCAACAGAAAGTTGTGGGAAGAAGCAGACATATTTTGCACATTGCCAGGGAGCTTTGGGGCTATACTGTGTTAAAAATGAGAGTAAAAAATAAAAATGGAACATTTGCAGCATAAGAAGTTACAGGATTTTAACAGAAAACTATGGGATGTGCACCGGTTGCCGCCAAAGCTGAATAACTGCCCTGAAACTTTTGCAGGTGCAAATGGTATTGAAAATGCAATTGTGTACCTGATGGCGTCATGAGCATAAATCATGATGAATGCGCAATAAAAAGGACATCTGGAGGGACCCTAAGACATGTTGCTTTTTGTGCTGGCTACAGAGTGGTTTCTGCTTGTCCCTCAGCTTGATAGGAGCCACATCTGACAGAGATGTTTATTTGGGAAAAACAAAAAAGAGCAGTTGAAAGTGAATGCCTATTCCACTAGCTTTGAAGTGAAGAGAACTGCCCTCGGTCCCATAGAGATACATCTGTACCATAAGGACCCAATGTAGCTTTGTATTTACAGCCAAATATGGAACACTGGCCTTTTCTAAATAAATGTTTTAGTAAAAAATGTACATGTCATAAAACATTTGGGCTTAAAACCTGTTCTTCATTTTGCATTCACTTATTTTGTTTGCTGAAAGAAAAGGCAGCTTCCCGACTGAATCATGTCAGCTGTTTCACAACAAATGCATCAAACAATACATCATGCATACAAATGAAAAAAAGAGCAATCTTGTGGACTTCTATTCTTCATCAAGGACCACTTTAGGTATTTGTTTATTTATTTATCGCTTTTAATTTTGGGATATTTTTTCCAAAAGTTGAAAGGCTGTGCAGGAAGGGTAGAAATAGCATTACCGGATATTTTAAACAGCCAGCAGATTGCATCATATAATTGTATGTACCATTTCAGTGAATTCAGGGTGCAATCCTAGACACCTTGGAGGGCATTGGAAGGCCTATAGCAGGGATGGCAAATTGGATTTGTCCAGCAGGCCAGATCATCATCTCCCTCATCCCTTATGGGCCAAGTTTGACAGATGGGTGGAACCGCCCTCCTGTCAATCATCTGATGTCACAATGATGTCAGGTGATCTTTTTGTTGTCCTCACTAGTCTTGCAGAGCACTTTACAAAGTGCTCTGCATATAGTACTTTGCAAGGGGCTTCACAAGGCCAAAGCCAATTGGGGACCACTGGGAACAGGGTTGCCAGATATCCAGTTTTCACCCAGAGATTCCAGATTTTGAGGGTCCTCTCTGGGTCTCCAGGTGAGTCATCTTAATCTCCGGACTCTCAGCTTTAATTTTTTAAAAAAATAATTTTCTAGGTGGTCTGGTTCACGAGATATACACCAAAACGTCAGCCCCCCCCAACTTCTGTAAAATCAGCTTGTAGCTGGCTGCTCTAACCCCACCCTTTCAGGTTTGTAGCCAATAAGTGAAGTTAGGGTTGTGATTGTTGACCTCCAGACAGTGCCTAGACCCCATTGCAATGCCAGAAAATGCTTGTTTTTCCCTGTTTATCTGAAAATCTCATAAACTGAGTAAGTATATCGCTTTCAGTTTTTCTCTCTCTTGTGTGCAGGAGTCAATCAAGTTTAATTTTTTCTGGGCTGTTGAAGAGGACAGTGTTTTGAAAACCTTCCCAATATGAAGCTTAATCCAATACTCACTTTTCTGTTAATCCAATACTCACCCCACTGAATTCAATAAGACGTACTTTTGAGTAGACAAGGTTAGGATTGTGCTGCAAATCAATTGGACTTTTGAGTGAACATAGCAAAGAATTGTCTTTGTGCTGTAAATCTCTCCCCCTCCAATCCTATCTTTTAAAGCAATTAGGCAGAGCTTACTTAGGTATCACATTTTTTATTATGTAGGAAACTAATACTGATTTTTTAAAAAATGTTCTGCAATGACCAACTGGTTTGACAATAAGCTATTATATGGATTATATGTATTTTTACATCTACAGTGTGTGTATGGAGTCTGTCCTATAATCCTGTGAGGCAGGGTTGGTGACTGGAAACAAAGGCAGCTCACAATAGCAAATAGATCCCTTTAAAAGGCAATAACCATAAAAACAAATATAAACAGTTATAAAAAAGCTTAAAGTGGCATGATTCTGAATTTTGAATTGGGTGAATGAAGTTCCTTATCACTTGAGGTTGCAGTTCTCTGCACGCTTCCCTGTTTGAGTAAGCCCCATTGAATACACTGGGGCTTGCTTCTGAGTAAATAAACATAGGGTTGCACTATAAATATCTTTACAGGTTGTGTAAATAATAAACATTTTTGACAGTCATGCTTGTATAAATATTTCTTCATACTGTGTCCCAATAAGTATTTGATTTCACACTATGGTTGTAGATTATTATTTCCTCTACATTTTAAGTGTGCTCTTCTTCCTTGAGGAGGTCATGGTGTTGGTCAGTGACGCAGGTTGTGAGACTCACAGACAAGGTTTTTAGCAGAGAGAGAGAAACCTGAAGCAGAAGGGTTAAGCTGTGAGAACAGAGTTCCAGACAATCAAGGTCAGTGTGGCTGACTGAGAGTGTGATAAGGTGGAAACTGGCAGGATCTCAGAGTGTGGGGGAAGCAATGTCAATGGAGGAAGATGTCTCTAATGTCTTTGCCTAGTAAAGACTCTTACATGAAACTTGCCTGGCCTGTCTTATTCCTGTTCTAAACGGCTTTTGGATTCAAAACCACGTCTGACCTACACACGCAATTCGCAACAGGGGTTATGGGCCCAGATTATGAGGCGTGGTAGCGGGTTCGAGAGCCGGTGAAGTGGCGTGGTTGCAGAGAGAAACAAAGCGCAAGTAAGAGGCAAGTAAGAGTGGGCAACGTGGCTGTAAATCTATTGTCCGGGATGCCGATGGAGAGGCTGAATGTTGTAAATTACTCCAGCTGGAAGTGGAGAATGAGAGCTGTTCTGATTAAAGAGGATATGAATGATGTCGTGGAAAAAACCCCTCCGGCAGCTCCTTCAGCAGCATGGCTGAAGAAAGACGAGAAAGCGAAGGCTTTTATTACTCTGGGGCTATCAGATTCACAACTGTTGCTGGTGAGTAATGAGCCGACTGCTAATCAGATGTGGGAAAAGTTAAGAGCCGCGCATGTACAGCAAACTGCGGGAAGCAGGCTGTGTTTAGCACGGAAGCTATATCAGATGCGTTTTACAGATGATGTGACTATGGAAGAGCATTTGGCTGAATTTCGTAGATTAAATGCAGAGCTGCAAGATCGAGTCGTGCATCATAATGACTTGCAGATGGTGTATCTCCTGTTATCTTCATTTGATCAAAAATGGGACGTGCTGGTCTCTGGTCTGGAAAGCCAACCTGACGGGAATCTAACTTTGGACTTTGTGGAACAGAAACTTCAACAAGAGTGGAATAGGAGGCAAGAGAATAAGAAAATGGACTTAAAAGAGGCTGAGACTGTGTCTGTACAAAAACACCGAAATCAAAGAAGCAGGGAAGAGACTAAAACATGTTATTTTTGTGGATCACGTGGGCATATACAGAGACATTGTTTAAAGAAGAGGAATTACAGAAACTTTGAAAGTCAGAGGGCAAGCGTGAACTTTGTTTCTAAGGAGAACAATAAACTGATTAACTCTAAATGGCTTCTTGACAGTGGAGCGTCTAATTGCCTAATTACAGACTCTAGTTTATTTTACACTTCAAAGCCGACGCAGGAGAAACTTTATCTGGCTGACGGATCAACTCAGGACGCTACTGCGAGAGGAACGCTGAAGATGGGTAATTTGGGAATTTTAACAGATGTATTATTGATTTCTGGTTTAAAATATAACATTCTATCAGTAAGAAAATTGGCTCAAATAGGTTGTAAAGTTACATTTGAAGGGGATAGATGTTTTGTGAGAAAAGATGGTGAAATATGCATGCAAGGGAAATTACAGAACAATATGTTTATAGTTGAATGCAAGCTTGATAAAGACATGTGTGCTTGGATAGCAGTAAATAAAGAGAAACATGATAATTGTGTCCATGAATGGCACAGAAAACTAGCACACACCCATTTCCAAAAGATACAAAACACCCCAAAATATAGTCAAGATTTGAAGTTAAAACACTGTGAGCATGTGGATGAATGTGAGGTATGTTATAAAACAAAAATGACTGTGAATCCAGTAAATAAGAGCTGTGAAAGCATGACTTCAGAACCCTATCAACTTATACATGTGGATTTAGCTGGACCTTTTCAGTGCTCAAAAGGTGGAGCAAGGTTTTATTTAGTGATTGTGGATGATTTCTCAAGATTTACACATGTGTTCTTATTGAAAAAGAAAAGTGATGCAGAAGAGAAATTAAAGGCATTCATACAGAGAACAGAAACACAACATGGGGTTGTTATCAAAAATATCAGATCAGATAGAGGTGGTGAATTTACCAGTAATTCATTTCAAACATATTTGGAAAAGAAGGGGATAATTCAAAGTCTAACTGCTCCCTTCAGCCCATCCTCCAACGGAACGGCAGAGAGGAGGAACCGGTCATTGCAGGATTCATTGAGAGCAATGCTAGCAGATGCAGATATGAATAACACTTATTGGGGTGAATGTATTCTGTACACTGTTTATATTCAGAACCGCCTAATGCATAGAACAATAGGCATGTCTCCCTATGAGAAACTGACTGGAAGAAAACCCAGAGTGAAACACATAGAACGTTTTGGGGCAAAATGCTGGGTACATGTTGCAAAACAGTCAAGAGAGCAGGCAGGACGCATTTTGGGATTTCAGAATTCATATTATAGAGTTTGGTTACCTGAGAAACAACAAGTAGTGTTAAGCAGAAACATAAAAGTGATAGATAAACCTTGGAGAGACAGTCAAACAGTGGTCTTAGAAAGTGAAAGCAAACAGGAAGCTGCAGATGTTCCTTTCGGGCAGCAAATTCCATTAAAAACTGCATTAAAAGATTTAATTCATAGTGGCAAACGTACTGTTAAAAGACTGAGAGGTGAAGACATAACAACACATGATACAGAAATACCTAGTACTAGTGGTGCTGGTCCGAGTAAAATTGAAAGTGAAGAAGAAATGGAAATAGATACGGTCAGGAAATCAGAGAGAAAAACGAAAGGTCAACCTCCTCAGAGATTTGCATTTAATGTTACACAACAGAATAATGAAACAGATGAAATTCCAGTAGAATGGGAAAAAGAGGGACCAATAGATAAAGAAACAATGGATCTAATGTGGAAGTTTTGTGTTGAAGAATGAAATGTAAATGTATCATCAAATAAAAGCAAACATGAATCTGTGAAACTTGTGTAAATAAAGAATAAAGAGAAACTAAACTGAACTGAAACTGTAAATAGAAACTGTAAGAAACCATGTACTGAAATGTATTTGTAATGAAAAGTTAATGTTGTAGAAATGTAATAATTGTAACATGAAGTTTTGTAGTCTGTAAGTCTCAGGTGGGGGCTGTTGGTCAGTGACGCAGGTTGTGAGACTCACAGACAAGGTTTTTAGCAGAGAGAGAGAAACCTGAAGCAGAAGGGTTAAGCTGTGAGAACAGAGTTCCAGACAATCAAGGTCAGTGTGGCTGACTGAGAGTGTGATAAGGTGGGAACTGGCAGGATCTCAGAGTGTGGGGGAAGCAATGTCAATGGAGGAAGATGTCTCTAATGTCTTTGCCTAGTAAAGACTCTTACATGAAACTTGCCTGGCCTGTCTTATTCCTGTTCTAAACGGCTTTTGGATTCAAAACCACGTCTGACCTACACACGCAATTCGCAACACATGGTTCCCCTCCGTTCTTTTCATCCTGAGGGTCAGATAGGCTGAGAGGTGGTGAATAGTCCATGGTCACCCAGTATACTTTATAGCTCATTTCCATTTTGAAAAAGTAATTAGAATGATTTACATGCAGGCAAAATTTATTAAGTAGGTCCAGACAACACGTTTAAAGCACATCCAACTCGCATTTAAAGTGTATGACTTCCCCTAAAGAATCCTGGGAAGTGTAGTTTCCCCCTCACAGTTATAGTTCTCACCACCCTTAACAAACTACAGTTCCCATGATTCTGTGATGGGATTCATATGCTTCAAATGTGTGATGAATGGTATGGGTCTGCCCTAGGTATGGTGTGCATTCATTAGTGTATTGAAAAGACAATTTTAAAATATACTTTTTTCAGTGGGGAAGGCTTGTAGCTCAGTGGTAGGGTATATGTTTTGCATGCAAAGGTCCAGAATTCAATTTCTTGAAAAAACTATTGCCTGGAATCCTGGAGAGCCATGTCATAAGTACTGAGCTAGATGGTACCAAAGGGCCTGAGTCAGTATAAGGCAGATTCCTTTGTTCCTAAAAGTGGAAAGAGACTCAAGGGCCATAGTGACTCCAAAATTGATTTATGTATTTTATTTACAACATTTATATACTGCTTTATTGTAAAAAATCTCAAAGTGGTTTACAGAAGGAATTAAAACAATAAAATTATTGACAAAACATTTAAAGACAGGTATTTAAAAACATTCAATAATAATAATACCAACAATGAGTTAAAAACAGATAAAAAACACAATAGCTTCTACTTGCCTGGGTAGGCTTGCCTAAAAAAAAATGATTTTAGCAGCTGCTGAAAAGAGTACAATGAAGGTGTCTGCCTAATGTCAATAGGCAGGGAGTTCCAAAGAGTAGGTGCTGCCACACTAAAGGACTGATTTCTTACAAGAGCAGAACAAGTATTATGTGGCACCCATAACATGGAAAGCACACCCTGAACCTGGCCTGGTAGCAAATTAGCAACCAGTGCAGCAGTATTATGTGCTGATAGGGTCTCATTCTTGTCAGCAATCGTGCCACAGTATTCTACACTAACTGCAGCCCCCAGGTCAGGTTGTGCTGCATGGGAATTTCTGTGACCTTCGCTGACTGGCTGCCAGGATTTTTTAGTTTTGATTTTTGGTTATGAATCCTGACTGATTGTGGGATGCTGAGTTTTCTGCCTTACCCATAGGAATCTTATTGTGGTTGATATGGTAGTGCATTTAGGAAATCATCACTGTCTTTTCTTTTTCTTTCCTATTTGCATTTCATTTATCTGTAACTTCACTCCCTTACATCCATAGAAGCAACAACAGTGTTTCCATGTGCTCAGCTCAACCCTCTTAAACCCACTAATGATACATCTTGTTGGTTGCATGACAGTTTGTTTCTTGCCCAATACTGGTAAAAGAGAATTCACTTATTTGGAAGTGTGGTTGCAGTCATTGTTCCCAAACTTCTGCCTGTGGAGGTAGACCAAACCATGTGTGTTTTCTCTCTGTCAATTATTATTTACTGGAATTGGGTTGCCTATCAAAGTGCGTTTATAGCAGCCCACAGGGTAAACAGAAAAGGATACAGAATCTTCTAACTCTTACTCATTTCTCGGACCTCTTTCTGAAGTAAAGGGACAAATCTGTGAAGAAGTTTGGAGCAGCCATGTTAAAAGGTAAGAGCAGTGCATTCCAGACAGGGGGTTGCCAACCCTGCTTGGATATGGATATCTTTGCACAGGAGCTCCAGTCAAACTTTACCAGCAGCACAATACAAACTATATCTACTCAGAAGTAAGTCCTGTTGAGTTCTATGGGGTTTAGTCCCTTAGTAAGTGCGTTTAGAATCGCAGCCTTCAGGGGCATCCATCTTTACTCCCCTGAGTGCTCCCATCTAACATCTCCACAACAATAGGCTCCTTTCTTCCTACAATGGCCTTCTGTTGACTAGCCTGGTGACTGAAGGCATTTAAACCCTTCTTGCCAGAAGCAAGTAGGCTAGATTAAATGTTCCCTACCCAGGCTCCATCTTTTAGCTACGATTTCTATCTTAATTTCCAATGAGAGAAATGTTTTCATTTGAATTGTATGCTCCAAGAAACTGTGGTTGATGCTTAATGTGTCATGCTTAATGACATCACTCAGGCCCACCCCTGTGACATCACTTGGGCCTGCTCCTCTGACATTACTCGGGCTTGCCCCTCTGACATCACTAACACCCGTCCCTGAAATCTCAGGGTTTGAAATGCTTCTGACCTGGCAATGCGACTAATGATCTGTGGATGGTACAGTATAAATCCACCACTAATGCACTATTATTGGATCAGGGATATGCTGACAAATACAACCATCACCACCCCAAAAAAACCCCAGCAGTCTGGAGGGGTCCGAAAACAGATTGGAGCCCTCTCTTTCAATTTCCCACAATGTCCCAGAGTGATGCTACTTCAGGGGCACTCTAGAACACTGAAGGAAATGTAAATGGAGGCTCTAACTGCCTTCCAATAGAAGCCACTCATTAAATTATTTCAAGGCAAATTTGTGATTCCATGGGCAGCTCTGGAATTGACTCTGCATGTCCCAACAATCAGAGCTCTCCCTTTCCTTCCGTTATGGAGAAAGAAGCTCCAAGGAATTGCTAATCCATTTCTGTGGGCAGCTTTCAAAGTTTGGGTCCTCTCGACTAAGAGATTGGCCCCTCATCCCTCTCCTACAACCCCGTTTGGAACACCTGCATTTTCAAGATCCTTTTAAATACAAGCACTCTGCAGGGTGGGAATGGACCCTTTACAGTGAGGGATCTCTTTGTTAGAGGCAATCCTGCTTCTGCTCAGCAAAGGCACAACTGAGAAGACTGAGGCTGGAAGACTTACGATCTGCATGGCTTCAAAAGAAGCAGAGAACTTCCTTTGCTGCTAACTGGCAAAAACACCATGGCTCCCTCAATCCCTCATCTTCTTTAAGAGCAGGTGTTTGGAATACTCATGGCGTGCAGACATTTACAAAATGCTACTGGATAATCAATTCCAAGACAAGGCCGGGTTGGGGTTGCTTTGGGAAGCAGACGTGAATGGCACAATCTCAGAGGGAGAATGAGAATCGTTATGGCAGCCTCCACCTTTCCAATCTGCATCAGTTATGGTGAAGGATTCGTCCTTTAAATTGCTTCACATGTTTAGGGTTGCCATATTCCAGTTCCACAAATCCGGGCAGGTTAATTTGCATATTATGCAAAGTATTTGCATATTATTTGCATATTATACAAATATTTGCATATTAATATTTGGATTGTCCAGTTGTTTTGTTTTTGTGCCTAGGAATTACCACCAAAAACTGGGGAAAGATGTGAGATATCTTTTTTTTTTAAGCAACATTTTCAGACTTAAATGCCTAGTTTCCAACACTATGGAGTATTTATTGATTGATTAAGAGAATTTATATCCTGCGCTTTTGCTGTTAAAAACAGAGCTCAGTGTGATGCGTCCTTCCCTGGCTCTCCCTGTCAGGTTCCTACCTGCTCGTGGTTACTGCCTGTCTCTAGGCACCACCAGGGACTCCACCAGTCCAGACCGCACTCTCTTATGGTTTACCTATCCGCTCTAGCACAGATTTCAACAGATCCCCCTGCTAGGCAACCACCAGTAACGTCCCAATACTAGTATTCCCAGAGACTCTGAATACTGGTATTGTTATTCTCTTCACCGCTGCCACCATTTGTTACAGTTCCCCTTCAGCCTTGGTCATTACCTTACCCTCCCTTCTGGTCTGTGAAACCCCAGCCAAGGATCAGGCCTTTGGTAAACCAAATTAAGTATTTATTACAGATAACAAAGCTAACAAGATTAACAAGATTTCTTCTTAAGGCACATAAGCATATGGTTTTACTCAATACTAATCTGAACTCCACCTCCCTCCTTCTTCACGCTCTCCTGGCAAACAACTCTCTCAAACCCCACCAAGCAATCCACTCTTTCTCTTCTCCCCCCCAGATTCCACCATTCACCACCTCACATTCACCCAGATTTACCTGTCATCCTTTCATTTATACTGTCAGCCATTTTAAACATTCAGCCAATCATCAAGCATTCTATTGCCCATTCACTCCCCCTCCTCTTTCACTACTTACCATGTATACTCTAAACAACCAGCACTTACCATATATACACTAATATATAGGAACATCACATTCCCCCCCCCCCCTTAAACAACGGCAGAGTATTATTCCTATTCCAGGATTTATACGTCGCGTTAACAAATAAAAGTCTCTATGGGGAAAATGTCATTCTTTGTTCCTCTGTCTGGTCACGTCACTGCAGTCCCAGCCACTTGCCTGGAAAGTCCATCGGCCAGTACATTGTCCTTGCCTTTGATGAACTGGAAGTCCACTTGATAGTCCTGTAGGGCCCAGGACCACCTCTGCAGCATAGTGTTATGGTTTTTCATAGTCTGCAACCATAACAAGGCCCGATGATCCGTAGTCACTGTGAATCTTCGTCCCCACACGTATGGGCACAACTTGTTCAGTCCCCACACGACCGCTAGGCACTCCTTCTGGACCGACGAATAGTTTTTCTCCCTCGGCGTCAGCTTGCGACTCAGGTACGCCACTGGATGTCTGGTGCCTTCTCTCTCCTGCAGCAAGACGACTCCCAGCGCCAGGTCCGACGCATCTGTAGCCACGATGGTTTCTCATAGTCTGGGGTGTTGGAAAGACTCCATACATGCACACGCACACACAGCAGATGTATAAATACATACAGCCCATATAATAGTTTATTGTCAAACCAGTTGGTCATTGCAGAAAAATCAGTATTAGTTTTAAAAAAAATCAGTATTACTTTCCTACAGAATAAAAACTGTAATACCTAAGTAAGCCCTGCCTACTTGCTTTAAAATTGGACTGGAGACAGAAAGAGTTAGAACACAAACATAATTCTTTTTTGCATTCACTCCAAAGTCCCACTGATTTTCAGCACATTCATAACATGTCTACTCAAAGTAAGTCCTATTGAATTAAATGGGATTTACTTTGGGCATATGGGATTAGCATTGCTTTTACAAAAAGCAAGTATTGGGAAGGTTTTCAAAACACTGCCCAAGGTCTGACTCCTGCACACAAGAGGAAAAAAAACTGAAATGTATATACTTACCCAATTTATGAGATTTTCAGATAAACGGGGTGTGTGTGTGTGTGAAACCACCATTTTGTTTTCTAGACACTGCCTGAGGTCAATGAAACTGAAACACAATCCCTGATTGGCTGCAATGCTGAACGGGCGGGGTTAAAGCTACAAAGTGCTATAGTACAGTACTGTTTAAAGAAAGATTTAACAGTCGAGGGGGTGGCTGACGTTTTTATGTATATCTCGAGAACCGGACCACCTAGAAACTTTTTTTTTTTAATTAAAGCTGAGAATCTGGGCCACGTAAGGGGCTAGCCGGGCGCCGGGTGGCATGCATAGAATCCGGGTAAAACCCGGCTATCTGGGCAATATGGCAACCCTACACATGTGGCACCTAATCCTGGTGAAACTGCATCAGATGTGCAGCCAGGTCTCACCTCACTGTTGGAGAGGCTGTTCGGAACTGGGTACACTCCTTCATCTTTGGTGGGAATGTCGTACAGTGCAAGACTTTGGGTGAGTTATTTTTTGACATACTCTTGCATGTACTGCCTCATGAAATTGCATTGGATCTGGGATCGCTCTGCTATCCTTGTTTTGTGGGAGAAACAAGTGCATTTAGTTCAAAACTCTTACCATTCCTCTTTTAGCGGCAGCTCCACTGGAAGTTGCATGATCCTGGAAAGGCAACTAAACTATTGACATCAAGTGATGGTACACCAGAGTATGGCAAATGGCATTAGCTGACAAATTGACATAGCAATGCAAATTGGCTAGGGGAGAAATTGATTGAAACACCTTTCTGGAGGAGTGGATGCCCTTATTCACATTCATTCATTGAAACCCTGGGGAGCCTCAGCCACCTCTCTCTCACAAATCCTTTTGGAGAAGTATATTATCTTGGATGCTGGTTTATCCCTCTTCCTCTCTGTATATCCTTGATATCTCTTTATTATTATTTGTTTATTTATTAAATTTATATCCCGCCCTTCCTCCCAGTAGGAGCCCTGTTAGTTTTTGTATATGCCCAGTCATCTGGCTAACTCTTCATACTGTTTTGGATGGGACATGCATACCTATCAGGTATGGTTTACATTGGATTCCTACACTGAACAGAGGGTTGGACTCAATGGCCTTATAGGCCCCTTCCAAGTCTACTATTCTATCATTCTAATTTTGTTTTCCATTTTGGGTTTGTGTGTGTTATGTTTTGTAAATGTTTTGTTTCTGATACAAAAATTATTTTAAGAATGGAGCCTCTAACTTGCCCTGGCATTCATGGGAACATCAGAAAAGGGAGGGCAAGCAGATGTTAGTGGTGGTCTGTGCCAGGGTGCATGAGCTCTGGCATAGATGCCAGCCCTCAGAACCCCTAGGCATCTCCACAAAAGGAAAAATACCAGTGTTAGGTCCCATAAAATGAGGACTGTTCTTGGTAAGGCGGCAGTTGAAGGTGCATGCACTCACCATATCACAATCAGTTAATGTAATAATACAATTCATTGAAAGATATCCAGAAAATTAAAATAATTATCATCATCACCATTATTTATCATTATTTCTTCTTGTTGTTGTCTCAAACTCATTTCCCAACTAACTTTGATGGCTGATAAGAAATCCTCAACCCTTTTATTATTCTGCAAATACGGGAGGTTTGTTTGAGCAGGACTCATACCTTCCTGATACCTTCCCACGCAGGAAATTGATCGTGGTTTCATTTCACCATTGGCCTGCTGGATTCAAGAAGGATCATCAAACTTGTTTCCACTTCAAAAAATCTCAGAGGCAGAGCCAGCAACGTAAGAGGTAATACTGAACAAACAAGCAGCCATTGATCTCTTGTCCACTGTTTTCTCGAATGAGGAAGTGAAATTTGAAATATGACACGCAGGTCAATCTTTTTCCAGTTTGTTTTAATGGAAGTACCGCAGGCCAAGAGGCTGCTTTAAGCCCCCTGTAGTCAGCAGGATTCAAAAAGACTACCCATGTGCCGAACTGAAGCGCTTATCCATTTCAACCTCCATATATTCAGTGGAAAGGCAATTTCAGACTCTGAACTTAATGGTCTCAGGGCAGCGAGGACATTTCTATAGAAGGTAATATGTGCTATTTCACTTACTTTAAAATGTGGCCTGCTAGCCATGCAGCTCTCCTGCTCTTTCTGCTGAGTGGGGCCCTGGATCCAGTGGAGACTTGTGGCTCTGATGTCATTGGGGCAGTGAGTTTGCTCCAGGGTTTTGTCTGGAGCTCTTTGAAAGTTCAGATGAAAACCCGGAGCTGATTCACTGCCCCGCTGACATGGAGCCACAAGTCTCCACTGCCTGGACCTCTTCCCCAAAAGTTCTGCTCTGACAGCACCCATGGTAAGGGAAGCAAACTCATTTAACTGGGGAGGGGGAGGGGAGAGCTGTTCTCCTGTTCAGGACCCCTAGGGACAATTTCTTGACCAGGAAGCCAGAGAGTCTGAAGTGCTCTGCTCTGTGGAGTAGTGAAATGTTCCAAGTTAGGACCACACATTGCCAGCAAAGAGGACATACATCACACCATATAAAAAGGCTGTCAATTTGCATAAAATTTACATATGCTAATTTATATGTGTAGGAGGTGCTTCTGCTGCAGAGTTCCAGACTCATCCTCCATCTCTTCTGACTCTTTTCTTCACTTCCTCAATGACCAAGTCTTCTCAATCTACCCCCAAACATTGCTGAGCCTGCCCTTTTATTCTCTTCATCTGGAATGCTCTCACCAATCACAAGGTTCTCTCTGAAGATTCTACATCTCATTGGACTATATCTAAGGACCAATGAGTTCAAATGGAATGGCTGGGAAAGGGCCAATCACAGCTTGAACCTTTGGATTCATATAAAAGCCGTGTTCTGCTGTCAACTGCCATAACGGAAAACACGGTCACTTCTTTAGTAACTCCATCAGCCTAACAGAACGGTATACTTCCATTTAAATTCCTAGTCACAGTTTCTTCACAAGGACATGTGGCCACCCTGCGCCGAGCATTTATACCAGACTTGGCCATCCTAAGGGATCCATGCTGGCTGGGAGGGATGGGCAACAATGCCAGTTCCAGTTTTTCTCCATTTCTCAATTTTCCACTCTTAGTTTCATTTCTCCACATTTCCACATCAATTTGCGATCTTTTTATAATCTTTGTGAAAATTTATCTGCATTTTAGGGTGAATTTTGCCTCATGCACACATGCAATTTTGCCTAAAATACACAAAGCAACTCTCACGTGTGCATTTCTGTGCACACTTTACCCTAGTACATGTGTTTTTGTACACATTACTTGGCTGGAGAACTGCACTGCAAAATTCAGAGAAGTGCAGGTTTTTGTGTTGCGGCTCATGGATTGTTTCAAAAAGTGCAAATTAGGTAGACTTGCCTTTTAATGCAAACTGAATCAAATTTCTCCCCCATCACTACTCCGGCTTCACCTACTGTTAGTTTTCCTGCCTTCTGTCTCATCAGCTTCTCCTTTTGTACGAAAGGAGGGAGTCACCACTTCACCCTCCATTGCAACTGATGAAAAACTCAAGCTCGTGCATAGTCTATCTGTGTACGTTGCAAGAATAGTAGGCAGTGTAGCACAGTGATTAGAGTGTCAGACTAGGATGGAAGAAATCCAGGATCAAATCCCCACTCAGGCATATGTCCCTCACTTAATGACCTTGGGCCATCTCTCAGCCTGACCTACCTCATGGGGTTGTTGTGATGATAAAATGTGGGGGGGGGTCATGCCTGCTGCCTTCAGCTCATTGGAGGAAAGGTGAGATATAAATGTAATAACCAACTCTGGATCTGGATGCTAGGTCTTTGCACTGCAAAGGGGAAAGACCACAGCAAGGTTGCCTGGCCAGGGCAAACAAGCAAGATGAGAAAGTCTTAAAAGGGCCTAAGAGGGTAGATTTAGTGGGTTTGTGTGTGTGCGTGTGCGTGCGTGCGTGCGTGCACTCAGTGATTGCACTGTTTGGCAGGATTTTGTCACAACAGGCACACATATGGTAAGAGTTTGCAGTTCTCCTAGAGTGCAGACACTTTGTGAGCAAACCGTCTAATATTAACAGTTTGTTATTTCAGAAAGGTGCCAGCTAGCATTTTTTGGCAGCCAGGGTTACTAGGCTTATGCTCCATATAATACAGTGAGATATTCAGCTTGGCTTGGTTTCTCCCCCACGCACACATACCGCTTCCTTCCCTCAAAAAAGTCAACAAGTTCTGCAGTTCAACAAATGCGGTTCTTGAAACGTACAGCTGAAAATTTCAGAGACCAGCAAGGAATTGCAAGAGGCCTACACAACCCCCCCCCCAAAAAAAAAGTAGAGAAAGAAGAGAGAAAAACAATCACCAAATATTCACAGAAAAATTATTGGAATTGGCAGCTTGACTGTAATACTTCATTCAACTGACCAGAGTAATGATTTAAAGACTAGCAGAGAACTTAAGAGCAATATCCAAAGAGGTACATTAGCCTGATCCAAAGTCTTGTGCTCAGTCGGTGGAATTATTGATATTAATATGGTGCTGTCCTGGGCTCCTACTGGGAGAAAGGGTGGGATATAAATCTAATACATAAATGAATGATGGAATGAATGAATGAATAAATAAATAAATGGTCATCTCCCAAATTGCTTCATTTCTTTCAGCTCCTAACTTTTTCAGAAGTCTTTGTAGAGAGACTTCAGAACATGAGGAGCTACTCTTCAAAACACACAATCTGAGTACTTTGAGTGCACAGACCTGAGTGGTCTTTGGGATTCTTCTGGACCATATGTATCAAACAGATTGTTTTTTAACAGCACTGTCAAGGCCAAACATGCAGTTTTGAAAAGAGTGGGGTGATTAAAATCAGGAATGTGGCAAGGGTGAACAAGTTGGAAGAAAAAAGCCTGTGGCCCAGGCAAGGAATGGACAAATCGGTCAATTTCAATTCTCTCCCTTGCTCATTTTTCCAAACTTGCATTCAGTTGTTCACATTTCTATGGCAGTTTGTAATTTTAAAAAAATGCTCATGAAAGCTCATCAGCATTTTAGTGTGAATTTCCCCAACACACACATTTTTGTATGCAGTTTTGACTAATTTTTGCAATTTCCCCTAATATATGCATTCTTGTACACATTGCTCGGTTTGAGAATTGCATCACAAAATTTGGAGAACTGCAAATTTGGAAGGATAGCTATGTTTCGATTCACGTATTGGTTTGAGAAATCCACATTAGCAAGTTTCTCATTAAATGCAAATAAAATCAAATCTCCCCCATCCCTAACAGCACAGTGAAGTCTTGGGCAGTTTCCATTATTGTCATCATTCTGCAGATTTGATTCAATTGTGTACCAGCAAAGTAAAGTTGGGCAATTAAAGTGGACAGAGTGCTCTTGTGCAACAAACCCGCTCCCTCACTCCCAAAAATGGATATTTTTTTTTGGTCATTAAAATAGTTATGGGAAAGTGCACTGGAAAGTGTGGGGTAATGGCAACACTGAGCAACATCACATCACTTCTGCACCGGCAAATCAGAATGACTGCTCCATAAACAGCTGTGTCATATAACCTCCACACAGATTTTTGCAAACAAATCAGGATGGATGCTCAGTAAACAGGTTATGTGGAAGAGCTCTTGATCTGATCCCTCCCAGGTGCTATTATGTTTCTTTTTAAAAAAATATGGGAAATCCTAATTATGGATCTTCCATGTCACTTCTAGTTGCGTCCTCAAATGACCTGCTTTGCTGCTTACAGTAGACACTTATGCATCACCAAAAGAGAGGGTAAAAGAAGGCACATATTTGCATAAAATTGGCATATGCTAATTCATGTGTGTAGATGCACATTTAGAAGAAATTGCTATCATTTATTTATTTTACTTATTTAGAGCATTTATAACCTGCTCTTCAGCCAAAAGGGCCCCAGAGCAGCTTGCACACAATCATCTCATACAAGGCAGTCCCTGCCTACAGCCTTACAATCTAAGACACACAACACACAAGGGAAAAGGGACAGGGAGGGAAGAGGAAAAAGCAAACTCAGTTGCCAACTCTGAAACAGCAGTTCTTATAATGGCCAGCTGGCATACTTTGATACAATACATTGTACAGGAAAAGACTGTGGCTAGATCCCTCCTCGTTCAGCTCTCCAGGTGCTAACTGTTGATGACAGGCAACTTGAAGGCATCTCCGGCTCTTCCTTATTCAGGTTCTTTACCATTAGACCAGACTTGGACCAGGCAGCGCTTAAAACACAGGGGCACCCTCTGTAAAGCAGGACATAAGGCCATTGCTGACTCAGTGGCACATTTATTTATTAAATTTATTAGTCGCCCATCTGGCTGGCTGTCCAGCCACTCTGGGTGATGTACAAAATAAAAACATACAAATACATTAAAACATTAAAAATCTCAACAATAATAATAAAACCTAACCCACCCCAAAAGCCTGGGGTGGGTTAGGTTTTATTATTACATGAGATCTAGTAGTCCTGGGACTCGTGAAAAAAAAGAGATGTCCCCTTACTGACACCAACTCCGCTTTCCTAACCCTTCCGCATGAAATTCCTTCGCACTCATCCAGTGGTGGCGGGTTCCCATTGGGATGGTAGGGTAGTAGGCAGAGAGGCTAAGGGTCGGTGGAACCAGACCCACTGACAGGCAGAGCCAGCGAATGCTAATTTTGTCCCTATCCATCCTCCCTGCTCTCTACAAAAGCAACACGAAGAAAGTGACAGGCAGTGCCACCCCTGGACTGGTTGTAAGTAGGCAGATGAGGCTGGCTGAGTGCAGACTGAAGTTGGTGGTGCAGTGCCCCACTTGCACTAATAGACCAGCCTCCATTGCCCTCATCCCAGCTGAAGTTAATGTAGCTGCATTTGCTCATATTCTTCCCTTATTTCTCTTCCCTTCCTTCCCCCGGTCTAAATTAAGACTGTAAGCTCCTCAGGACAGAGAAAACCATCCTTTGCATATGTTACGCCATAAGATGCTATACAGCAGGGGTGGGGGGACCTCTAGCCATCCAGATGTTGCTGGACTCCATCTGCCATCACCCTGAACCATTGCCTGTGCTGGCTGAGGCTGATGGGAGTTCGAATCCAACAACATCTGGAGGGCCATAGGCTCCCCATCCCTGCTGTACACTGATGTGCTAAATATAAACAACACTCCCCCTGAAGAAACAGGTTCGTAGTTTGGGGGTTCTTTTCAATCCTTCCTTGTCACTTGAGGCTCAGGTAGCCTCGGTGGCTCGGAATGCGTTCTACCATCTTCGATTGGTAGCCCAACTACGCCCCTATCTCTGCGGTGACGACCTCGCCTCAGTTGTTCATGCTCTAGTGACCTCTAGATTGGATTACTGTAATGCACTCTACGTGGGGCTGCCCTTGAAGACGGTTCGGAAACTCCAACTAGTGCAAAACGCAGCAGCCAGACTGTTGACGAGGACCAATCGGTCCTCACATATTACACCTGTTCTGGCCCGTTTGCACTGGTTGCCGATTTGTTTCCGGGCCAGATTCAAGGTGCTGGTATTGACCTATAAAGCCTTACACGGTGTGGGTCCGCAATATCTGATGGAACACCTCTCCCGCTATGAACCTACCCGTGCACTTCGTTCGACATCTAAGGCCCTCCTCCGAGTACCGACTCATCGAGAAGCTCGGAGGGTAATGACAAGATCTAGGGCCTTTTCGGTGGTGGTCCCCGAATTATGGAATAGTCTCCCCGAGGAGGTACGCCTGGCGCCTACGCTGTTATCCTTTCGGCGCCAGGCCAAAACCTTCCTATTCTCCCAGGCATTTTAATTCATTTGTATGTATTTTAATGTTTTAATTACCTTAACATTAGGTAGTCCTATTATGTATCTGTATTTTATATCTTGCGATTTTTGTTGATTATTGTTATTATTGTATGTTGTACACCGCCCAGGGAGCCATTGGTTAAGGGTGGTTTATAAATGAAAATAAATAAATAAATGAATGAATAAATAGTAGTGTTATGAGCATGGGGGGTTTGGAATGGATGATTTCTGTGGGTCACCTTTCTAGCCTCTGATTTGGAATCCTATGCCCTGGGGGCTGGCTCTGCTAGCAAGATGAATCTCTTTTGTTAACCAAATAGATTGGCCAAGTAAGATAATGGGCCGATTAGTTGCCTAGCAACGGAGAATAGGCTAGGAAGACCCCTTTTGTGATTGAAACTCTGTAGGAGAGCCTTCCCCGGACTCTTGGCAGCTAGCAGAAGGTGTTTGCTTGTAGTTTCAGAGTGTCTGTAGAGAATGGCTGGGGCTGCAGGCACACAGAGAGGCTATCCCTCTGCATCATGGCTATAGGATGCCCCTTCACCCAGATGGAAAAGCTGGTTATTAGACTGCTGATGCATTGAACCCCTCCATCCTTGAGCTCAGGTTGGAATGTGTGTAAATAAATAAACCATATTTCATAAAGACACCACAGTCTCTGCTGACCTTCTTGCCAAAGGAAACCAAACCCTGGAAGAGCACAGGGACCCCCGAAATCTCACTGCTCGGAGATTGGGGGAGGCGCGCAACAGTATTCTCTCTCCCCACTGACCTCAACCCTGTGTAACACTGTTATTGATTTGTTATACTTAGGGTCCATGTTTCCTGAGGCAGCAAAACGCAGAACATTGGGATAAAGTCATCTGGTTGGCCACTGTGAGCACAGGATCCTGGACTAGATGGGCCACTGGCTTTGTCCAGTGGGGCTTTTCCTATGTTTTTTGAGCCAGACCCATCTATCATCATGCCAAGGGGCACAGCAGACGTGGCCCCCTCTGTGAATTGGATAGGAGCATTTAATGATTTCTTGTGGTCTGCTAGAAGTTCTGCTGTGGTCAGTCATTGGGACTTCGCACACACATTTTTGCAAATTGCTGCTATAAGCACATTGGCAAGCAGGAGGAGAGAGATTTCTTTCTGCAACATCACCCCTAAGGGGGATCTCTTTGCCAAGGAAGTGCCTTTTCCAATATCAAGATGTAGATGTATTTTGAAAACTGTTTCATTTAAGACTGAATAAGCAGCAGCAACCCACAGATGGCTGGGTTACTATTCTTCGAATCCATTTAGCTGTCGTGCGGTTGAGAAAGGTTCTTCTAATAAACAAGTTCAGAACATCCAGAACGATATCTTGAAGAAATAAACAAACAAGATTTCCGTGACCTTCAGAGAGACTTTTTGGTATATTGCATAGGTAGATTTGGCACCTCTCTCCCAAAGAGCCCCTGTGACATTTAAGATAAACCAGGCAGAAATAATCTACAAAGAAACTTTCCCCCATGACAGCAGCTCCATGCCAGGCATATACTGAATTTCTGCCTGCATCACATAGCTAGGAAAGGGCATAGCCAGGAAAGGGATGCTGTCAAGGTGGGCATCTGCCAAGGACCCATCCTAAAGGACGGCCTGCCAGTGCCAAACCGTGCCAGTTGCCATAGAGAAATCCAGTCACCACCACTGGCATGGGAACCCTGATCCATCTCAGGTGGGTAGATCCCACTCCTTTTTTGGCCATATTGTGGCCTGTGGTAACAGCACCTCTTCTCCATCTCTCTCCCATGCTCTTAGTGAGCTAACTGTACATGCAAATGGGCCAGTGCCCACAGTAAGTGCATTTGAACATGAATGAGAGTGTAGAAAGCCCACAGAGATAAGGATTTTCCCCATAGCCAGCATCCTATATAAACCAGGCCATCAAACACACCCACTATCACTGCCCAATATTAGCAATATCAGGCAACCTTTCAATGAAGGTTGGTTGCAATTAGCAAAATCTGCAGCTACTGAGGTTATGTCAGACTAGGACTGGGGAAGCCCAGGTTCACTTTCCTGTCCAGGCATAAAACTCACAGGGCAACCTCAAGCCAGCCCCTCAGTCTCAGCCTGGCCTATCTCACAAGGTTGCTGGAGGTTAATTATTGTTGTTGGTTAATTGTTGTTATGTGCCTTCAAGTCAATTATGGCTTATGGTGACCCTATGAATCAGCGACCTCCAACAGCATATATTATAAACCACCCTGTTCAGATCTTGTAAGTTCAGGTCTGTGGCTTCCTTTATGGAATCAATCCATCTCTTGTTTGGTCTTCCTCTTTTTCTACTCCCTTCTGTTTTCCCCAGCGTTATTGTCTTTTCTAGTGAATCATGTCTTCTCATTATGTTCCAAAGTATGATAACCTCAGTTTCATCATTTTAGTTTCTAGTGATATTTCTGGTTTAATTTGTTCTAACACCCAGTTATTTATCTTTTTTGCAGTCCATGGTATGCGCAAAGCTCTCCTTCAACACCACATTTCAAATGAGTTGATTTTTCTCTTATCCACTGTTTTCACTGTCCAACTTTCACATCCATCCATAGAGATTGGAAATACCATGGTCTGAATGATCCTGACTTTAGTGTGCAGTGATACATCTTTGCATTTGAGGACCTTTTCTAGTTCTCCCATAGCTGCCCTCCCCAGTCCTAGCCTTCTTCTGATTTCTTGACTATTGTCTCCATTTTGGTTAAGGACTGTGCCAAGGTGTTAAAGTGGGAGGAAAATCAAGGAACTCCTTGGAAGAAAGGTAGGATATCAGTGTAAATGAAATGAATATTCTCATTTCAGTGGCAGCTGGTTGCTCCATGTCAGTGGGGCAGTGGACTGCACTTTGGGTTTTAGTCCAAATTTTCAAGCTCCAGCGGAGCCACCACTGTCTCATATAGTAACACAGATAAGTTTCTGAAGAACCCAAAGTTTCTCCAAAACACAGCCTGAAAATTTACTAGAGAAAACGGTGTGACAAGCTATAGCATTACATGAAAGTAGCCGTCTCAGACCATTGTAACTTCTCTGACAGGGTTACTCACATTTTCCCATATTCTCTATCTACATTTTTGTCAATCTTGACTGTCCTGAGGGTGGAGTCACCTCATGATGCCAGATGTCATTTTAGAATGCTATTTCTCATTGTTCATAATTTTTCTGCATGAGACATATGCTTAATCTCAAGAGATAACTCTGTGGATATTGAAGGTGAAAAGTACATGCAGCACAGGAAATTTAATCATCGGGCTACGTCTGCCTGTTAGAGGGCCTTTGGGGACATAGATTTGTCTCTGAACTTCAGGTCAAATGGCAGACACATACCCTCCATCCAGTCTTCTGAGGTTTTGCTGGTCACATTTCCAGGGGCACTTCTATGAAGTATGGTTATACAGTAGGCTACTTGCAGAATAATTGGTCCCCAAAAACCACAGGCAAGGAAACAAATCCCTTTTAGTCCCCACCACCACAAAAGGTCAATATTAAAAAATGCCTAGCACACACACACACACACACAAACCCTGCCTAGCACCAAGCGCCCATTAGCTACCAGGCTAAGTTCAAGGTTCTAGTTTTAGTGTATAAAGCCCTATACAGCTTGGGATCAGGATACCTGAAAGATCCTCTCACCCCTTATATACCCAGTTGAGCACTGCCCTCTGCAGGTGAGGACCTCCAGCAGATACCATCCCATCAGGAGATCCGTTTTGTACAACATAGGAAGCAGGCTTTTAGTGTGGTGGCACCTACCCTGTGGAAGTCCTTCCCCTTAAAATATTAGACAGGCACCATCTGTTATCTTTTCAGCACCTACTGAAGACCTTCCTCTGTCACCAAGCCTTTTATAGAGAGACCTTATCCCAGTCTGCATCTGTGTATTTCACGTTTTTAGTGTTTTATCACTCGTTCACCGTCCTGGGCTCCTTCTCGGAGGATGGGTGAGATATAAATTTAATAAAATAAAATTTAATCATTTAATAAAAAATGGGCATATTTGCTGCTATTTGGCAGCCATTTTCATTCACATTGCTTATAAAGCAGATGGTGATTTCTTAACTACCCCTGAACTGTAAAGGCTGCTCCTGTCAAAAACCCCTACAACTATCCTCCTAAATTTTTCATTCCAACAGAAGTGGTCAGAGCTTGGCAAAGTTACTTTTTTTGAACTACAACTCCCATCAACCCAATCCACTGGCCATGCTGGCTGGGGCCGATGGGAGTTGTAGTTCAAAAAAAGTAACTTTGCCAAGCTCTGGAAGTGGTTTATACCATGCCTGAAAAATTCATCCTTTGGAGGACGGGTCAAATATTAATGGTACCCAGCACAAAAATCCTGCACCCACTGTATGCGACAAATGTCCACTGAGGTGGTCTAATATTCCTGCAAGTTTCATCCACTTCTGTCAAAGTGCGAACAAGTTACAGCTGTGGTCTTTTTATTATTTTTTCATAATGGTGGAAGGGTGTGAGGCTTTGTTTTCCCAAATCAGAATTCCAGTTCGAACCCTGAGCTGGAGAGCATCTGCAGTGCTTCAGACTGAATGTGTGGTGCAGTGGTTAGAGTGTTAGACTAGCAATGTGGGAAACCAGAGTTCAAATCCCCACTCAGTCATGAAGCTTGCAAGGTGACCTTGGGCCAGTTACTATCACTCAGCCTAATCTACCCACAGGGTTGTTGTGAGGATAAAATTGAGAGGGAGGAGAAGCATGTACGCCACCTTGAGCTCCTTGGAGGAAAGGTGGAATATAAATATAATAAATAATGAATGTTGGTCTCCTGAAGTGGGGTCCAAACCAAATCTTGTTTTTGATCCACACCCCAATTTAAAAAGGCCTAGCCACAGAAGTAGGCCAACAACAACTAAAGCCTACTCCAAATGCCCAGTTCTTAATAGGCTATTTAGCAGAGGATGCAGCAAATGAGTAACCAGTGCTCCTGCTAGATGGCCAAGTTAAGATTTTTAGCTATCCAGACTTTCAATACATCGAGCTTGGAAAAGTTACTTTTTTGAACTACAACTCCCATAAGCCCCAGCCAGCATGGCCACTGGATTGGGCTGATGGGAGTTGTAGTTCAAAAAAAGTAAAATTTCCAAGCTATGCATCTACCAAATTACTTCCACCTGTAATTTTCAATGTGACCACCACATCTTTACCGATAAGAATGTTTCACAGCTATAGAGGATTAATACTTGGGGAGGATACATAATCTTTGTTCATATATTGTCTGATGGTATCGACCGTTTGCAATGGCATTGGGCATAGATTGAAATCTCAAAGCAGTAAAAGCATGTCTAATCTGTAATCAAAATTTTTGATCACCATTGGTTCACAGAAATAAATGAGGTGTATTCATAAACTTGGTAGCACTCCAATTACAATCGCGGTAGTCTAATAATGATAGGTCTATGATTTAAACACAGACCTTATAGACTAAGGTTTTATTCTGGCATTCTGCGCTATAATAGTTGTAAATGCCAAAGTTTTATTGTTGATTCTGATAATTTTAATAATTTTTGAAATCTTGATGTTTTATTGTTATATTTGTTGTATTTATATCTATGCTGCGATGGCCTACGGCCTGCAATAAACTTACTACTACTACTTGGGGAGGACAAAAAAGTCTAACCTCAACTCCCTAATTAGGTCAAAATTAATCATTCTAAAAAGCTAGGCCTACTCCATGGTAAAGTTAGCATGCATTGCTCCATGGTCAAAATACTGCTGGCTCAGATCAAATGTCCATCCAGCCTAGCATTCTGTTCTCAGTGGCTGGCCAGTTGCCTATGGTAAGCTCACAAACAGGACATAAATGCAGTACCACTGTTGTGACCTCCGCCCCAGCAATTAGCATTCAGAGGCACACTGCTCCCCCTACTGGGGGGAGTATATAACCTACATTAAAACACTGCTTAACCTTAACCAGATCAAAGGCCCAGCTAGACATTTCTATCTGTCTCGCAGCTGAAACAATATAGAGGAGCTAGAGACTGAACCTAGGACTTTGTGCAGGCAGAACATATGCTCCACCACTGAGCTATGGCCTTTCCCAGATTATACAACCCTTTTATGTTTAGGACGAGGGTTCTCTATGACCTCTTCTCCTTCCCCATCATCTGATACCACAACTCCACTTTCCAACATGGCTAACTGTCATCTAGGCCAAAGATTCCCAAACTGCAGTGCATAGATCAGCCAGTGGTCTTCAAGATTCATTCAGGTGGTCCACGGCACGTGCACATGAAATATTGGTTTTGATTTTAATTGTATTTTTACAACTCTAGAGCTCAATTAATCTAGGCAACAAAAATGACAATACAATAAATTGCAATATAAGAAATAAAAAAATACAATGAAAAAATCACACAGCATCTAGGAAAGCAAATTACAATTGCTACAACAGGCAGAAAAATCATTAAGTGGTTCACCAAGACCCTTCACAATTTTTGAGTGGTCCATAGGAGAAAAAAAGGTTAGGAACCACTGATCTAGGCAACCTTTAACCCAAACTATGATGGTTTGTTATGAGAAATTCTGACCTAGCTGCATGGAGTACTGCCACCATCAACTAAACATACCCAGGTTGACCTATTGCTCAAGACTTCACACAGACAAGGATTTGAGTGCAACAACGATTTATTCCAGTCATAGTCAAAGTAATATATATTTTTATCAGAGCCAAGGTATAAATACACAACAAACCAGTCTGAAGGCCCTGGAGAGGGATGCTTTTATTAGCAACTGATTTCCTAAAAGTAGAGCCATCCACTCCACCTAAAAGTCCAGGGCCACAGCTCAGTCAATGTTAGTTTGGTTACTTTAGCTTCAGCTCTTCCAGTGAATGCCGCAGTAGTCTCAGGTGCTCTTCCAAGTTCCATCAGTGCCTGGAGATGGAATTCCAGCCCCTCTAATGGGTTCCAGGTCACAAGTTCTCCTTTGGCACTGCTGCTTTCAAGACTTCCTCATTCTAATCATTGGGTTCTGTGGTCCCCACAACATCAGAAGGTTTCTTAGGAGAAGGGGCAAATGGGCCAACCAGCCAAGATAGCGGAGCATTGTGCACCACATAGTCCAAGATGTCATCCACATATTCCTGGGCCTTGAGTGCTTTCTCTTTGCTTTGGCTTAGAACGCTGTTGGAGAGGTCTTTGAAAGAGTGAGCTTTGGTGAAGTAAGCATGAAGCTCTTCTATGTTGCGATAGGCTAGCTGGATGTTCTGCTGGAAGTTTGCAGGCAGGCCTTGGATGCTGGCAATCAGGTTCTTGTAAGCCATCTGCAACTGCTGGGTGATGTGGTAGGACATGGCCAAGGTCTGAGATTCTATCTGCAATTAGAAGGAACAAGCCAGTAGATCTTCATCCTTCAACCAAAGCTCCACATTCATAGGACAAGCTGTCAAACCACCAACATTACATCTTTGGTGTCACTTGAGACAGCAGGATAACTGTACCTGACGAAGCCTGTCCTGGCTTTCCTGAAGCTTCTGGTGAACACTTTGCTTTGTATCCTCTATCTAAAGGGGGAAAAGCCATGAACAGTTTAGAATAAGCTATAGCCAAGATAATAAAACCTATAGCTATAAAAAGGGTTGTCATTATAGCCATCAGATAAGAACACAAGAAGGCCCTTCTAGTCCAGCATCCTGTTCTCCCAGTTGCCCATGGGAAGCCCGCACACAGGACACGAGTGCAAGAGAAAGCTCCCTTCCTGCTTTTTTCAGCAACTGGTATTTGGAAGCATACTGCTTCCAGCTAGTAGCCACTGATAGCCTTATCCTCCACTCATCTGTCTAAACATCTTTTAAAGCCATCCAAGTTAGTTAAATACCACCCATCTAGATATATCTAGTATTCACCTTGAGATTAACTTTCAGCTGAAAATAGTTTGTTTAACCTTGGGGGTGCATTCTTTTCTTTTTTTAAAATGCCATCTTTAAAATCTCATTTCATTAATTGTTATGTCATCAAGTTTTAAGATTACCCTCTAAGTACAGTGATGAATATGTTAAAGGTAGAGTAGAAAGCCACAATTAACTATGTTTACCCCTTCAAGGTCCCTGGGCACTGAAATATACTTTTTTCTATCACCCAAGTTTAAGATCTCTTTCCCTCACATTTTGCATGTTGGTATCACCAGCAAGTTTACATGATTGCTTCTTGCCATGTGAAGGTAACAGTACAGTTGCAGAGTTTAGATATCTAATCTTATACTGCCATAGGCTCACCTCCTAGCTTTCACATTTATTTTAACAGTTTATGTTATTTTAATTATGAAGTTTATATCCCATCCTTCCTCCCAGAAGGAGCCCAGGGCAGCAAACAGGTGATAAAACACTAGAAACATCTTTAAAAAGAACAAAACATCTTTAAAAACCAATTCCAATACTTAGTGGGATAAAGGTATCTACATAAAAGGCTCGTTGGAAGAGGAAGGTGCCCAAAAAACAGAGATGGCACCTGTCTAATATTATAACTTCATATTTTGGATTGCTTATGCAATCAACCATATTTATCTAGTGCCAGCAATTGTCTAAATACTTTGTTTTCTTTATTTTATTTTATTTTTACACATCTTGTATGAAACTAATGGTTCACCTGGCTCTTAAAGTAGTGTCTTTGCAGTTTGACAGTTATATTTTCACATCTTGCCACTATGTGGGCTTCTTTGTGGCATAGACATCAGAACATGGCAACTGTTCTGTGAGTCACAAGAGGTTATCAGCCATTGCTATATCCTCAAAACTCAGCATCTTGCGATTATGCAAGCCATGCTCCACCTCTATTTAATCAGTTTTCCTAATGGTCAGCATTTCTCTATTTATCTGCCCAGAAAACCCTGAAAATTTGCAGAAGATTCCAGGGCACATTCTGAAGCATATGTAGTTTATGCAGAGTGTTAGGCAGCAGCCTTTTCAGTTTCTGCATTAACAAGGCATATGCCCTAGAAGAAGCATCTTCTTGCAGCATCCTTGGCAGGACAAGACTGCCCACCACAGGGGTAGCCAATGTGGGCTGCCCTCCAGAAACTTTTGGACTACAACTTCCATAATCCCTTATCATTGGCCACACTCGTTGGGACTGATGGAAGCTGTAGTTCAACAACATCTGAAGGGCACCACATTGACTACTACTTGTGTGCCACTAGCACAAGTCTAGTAGTGGCCTTCAAAGTATCCTCCAGGGGCTTCAGTCAATCTCAGTGGACTGCCTTCAAGTCAATTCCAACTTATGGTGACTTATGGTAAGCGGTATTCAGAGGGGGTTTACCATTGCGTTCCTCTGAGGCTGAGAGGCAGTGACTGGCCCAAGGTCACCCAGTGAGCTTCATGGCTGTGTGGGGATTCGAACCCTGGTCTCCCAGGTCATAGTCCAACACCTTAACCACTACACCACACTGGCTCTCTTAGCAGCCCCGATTCTTGGCTCTTTTGCACCAGGCTCTGAATCTCCTGTACCTCTAATGTTTTTTCTGTTTATAGGACAATTAGTTGCACTGGAACCTGATATCACAATCTGCCCAGAGTCATCTATACATCTAAATCTCCATATGCAAATTTGTAGATGGCCCTGTGCCCCCCCCAATGCCTCAGCATAGCTCCTTCTAATACACAGTCAACAGAGACCAAATACTTAAGACTTCCGTTCATCAAGTCTGCAGTCCCTTGCTAGGATGAACAAACCTAGGAAGCCATATTTTTAGATTGTAGATTGTAACTAGTCAACCAGGAACACAAACATTTACAAATACTTAAATAGGAGACAGACATCTTTTTGTAATGGTTGATGCTGAAGTAGCGATGGTGAAGTCCCTACCTGTCCAATAGCTTGCCGCAGTTGGATGAAAATCTCTGTGATGTTATCTCTGGCAGCTTTTATCTTGGTGACAGCATACTGGTAGGCACGATGCTGGAGCTTAGTTGACAGAGAGCCAAGACGCACAAAGTATCCCCGAGTCTCAGGGGTCGTGTGCACTCCTTCTGGTGTAGATTCTGCAACTTTGGCTGAAGAACACATTTAAATGTTGTTGTTACTTCCTTTCTTGACATTTCTAGCCAAGCGTTCAAGGCAGCTGACTTTTTAAAAAATTGAAAATATATTATACCACCTTTTAATATCTCACAGTTAGATGATTCATGAAAGGAGTCTGGGATAAAGTTGTGTTTACTCAATGCCCCTGAAAGAAGCTTTTACTCAAAGCAAAGCTCCCAAAAGATGCAATCCATTGCACCTCTCTAGGAAGTATATGACAAAGGCAGGCACCACTACCAAGAAGGCCCCTCATGTCCAGCAACTACCTGTTTAAGTTTCAGAAGGTGGTGGGACCTGAAGTGGAAATGATCCAAGTAAGCATGATCTCCCCCATACTTCAAGTAAAGATATGGTGGTTTGGGTAGTGGGTTCCTGGACAGACACCTAGGATACTTTAAGGCTGCGAGCATAGCATGGATCACAGTAGATTAGATTGCTGCTCTTAGTTTACCTAGTTCTTCCTCCGTCATTGGAAGATAATGATTCAACAGTTCTTCAGATTTCTCCAGTACTGCTTCTGCTCCACTCAGGGCCATCTTGCCCATTTTCATTTCTACCACCATCTCTTTGCCATCCTGCACAGCCTTGGCTACTGCTTCTTTTGCGCCTGCCACTTTTGATGACACCAGTTCTTGGGTATCAGAAAGGACCTAAGGACAAACCACCAGTTGAGCAGCCTTACTTATCACCCCTCCCAGGCTGTGTGTTTTCCTGCCATGACTACTCCCCAGTAGGGATAGGGGTGGGAAAACTCAGGTCAGTTGGGATTTGAAGCCAAATCTAGCAAATTCTCACTTTCTGAAACAATGAGAGCAGAAACACAGCCATCTTTCAAAGTTTACCCTCATTCAAATTTTGCTATGCAGTTTGCCAATCAATGTTTACAAAAATGCATATATTAGGGGAAAGCGTGCATAAAAATGAATAATGAGTGGAAATTACAGAAATGCATTCTGTTATGAGAAATCACTTGCAAAAATGTGTATATTAGTCAAAACTGCCCACAAAAGTGTTTTTATTAGGAGAAATTCACACTCAAATGCTGGAGAGTTTTCATGAGGTTTTTTAAAATAAAAATTAGCAAATTGCTGAAGAAATGTGGAGAACTAGAATGCAAGTATCAATAAATGAGAAACACAGAACTGAAATTGACAGATCTGACAGGTCAATGCCTACTAGGGGATCTCTTGCGAAAGAGGATGTGATAGTATTCCAAAAGTGGAATTAAATAAATGCTAACGAGAGAAGGTAGTGAGTAGGTTGCCATTTACCTGGTCAGCTGTCTGGTGAAGGATTGGCAATTTCTCCTCTAGCTTGTCCAGGCCCTTGGAGGCATAGCGGCTTGCTACTGCAACTACAGAGAGGATTTCTTTAGTTGTGGCACATCCATGACATTCAGAACACAGCCCACACATTTACCAGGCTATTGAGAACAAAACGTTTCCCGTGTAACATACTCACCTTGTGGTTCAAGTTTATTCAGAAGAGGCTGAGCACCACTCACAGCAATATCAGAGACATGCTTCACACCTTTCTCTGCCAAATCCAGGACTGCTTTCACATAGGGGTGGTTCTCTTTGGTCGAGGCGTAAGCAGAGGCAGCCAAACCATAGGTAGAGCTTACCAAAGGCAAACTGGTAGCTCTTTTGAGTACATCCTTGAGTGGTGGCAAGAGAACATCAGTAAAGTGTACCAACAGCCTGCACCTAGCTATACGCATTCGATTTAGTTTTAAACTGGATATAATGTTAGTACTCAACACTGAGGTTTTCACAGCAAGTTTAGTGCCAAAGTGCATGAACTGCCAAGCTTTTAAAAATAAAACAGTCATGCCAAGGTGCCTGCCTTGCCTATTTTCCCCATTCTTAGATACTCAACGCTGCCATAGGTCAATGGGAGAGCACAAACTTTGTACGAAGAGCACAAACTTATGAAGTTGCTTTATATAGAGCCAAGTCATTGGTCCATTCAATCCAATGTTATCAGCTTGTACTAGCCACGGCTCTCCAAGGTTGCAGGCATCTTTTGCCAGCTAAACCCTTTGGATAGCGTGGCTGGCAATGCCAGGAATTAAAGCTTCCTGCATGCTAGTACTGTCTGGCTCCACAATCCTGGCATGAGTGCCGGAAAGGTCCCGTGCCAGAGCTATGGGGCACCAGCTGCCATTCAAAGCAGATGGCACTAAGCTAGAAGAACTGATCACATCTTCACGAGTCTCACATTTTACTCCAATTCTCATTTGCTCCTTTTTTTCTAATTCCAAACTTGGGAGTAGGAGTACCCAAGTGCTATTAAGATGCCAGCTGGACCTTCAAACTGCAGCTTCCACTCAACATGATGCAAGCATCACTTGGAAGTTGCATGGTGGTTGCTGTGGATTTTTTGTTTTTAAAAAGATGCCAATAGATACTGTGGGGCCCTGCAGTTTCATTGGGGCTGGGGGGAGTTGAGTTTGCCATCCATAGCCATCCACATTAGCAGACATACCAAGAGAAGCATTCAATCCATTTTTATACTAGCTTCCAAAACCATGGCAGAGCAAATGAACAGGCTTTCACATTCTCCCCCAGTGGGTACACTTAAGCCAGCCAAATATGAGTGCATATATTAAAATCACCCCAAACACAAGCAATAGTATGCCCAACATACAGATATCCATTGTGCCCAATCTGAAAGCAGGAGAAAAAGCACCTACTGAATTTGCAAATAATATTCCACCAGAAGCCAACCTCTGGATGGCACACCCACCTACCATCCCTCAAATGCAGGTGGGATTAGTCCATCTTGAGGGGGTGGGAGAGTTGCAAATCCATTAGCCATGGAACTGAAGAGGCTGGAAGATCCAGAGACTGCTTGCCTAGCAGACACTTCTGTTGGAGAAGGGCAGCAAGCCATACCCCACTTCCTGTTATCCAATTGCCTACCAAGTCCACTTTAAATGAGCACTTGCAGCCACAGAGGAGAATTGCTTCTTCACAGCTGAAGGGAAGCAAGGCAAGGGGGAAGGAATTCAGAACTGCAGGCAGTGGAGGAAAAAAGAATCCTGAGCCCTATCCTTTTCCCAGCAGTTCATTCCCCAGCCTGAATGATCCACAGGTACCCAACAGTATAATAATTCCAGATCCAGGCACTTGAATATGGTTGAGAACTCTGCTAGAGCCAAGACAAAGATGCTTCTGGTACATGCCTGGGTCTAGCTCCCAGCTACAGAACAGAGAGGAAAGTGAAACTAGAGTTTACTGCTGTGCACTTAACAGGCAATGTCACCATCACTAATCTGTGTAGCTAGTTAGGGAACATTCCCAAATGCCGCCAAGACATATCCTGCCTATTAATGAAACATTGAAGGCAAAGTATAGTATCACAGAGTTAACAGATAATGCTACCTATTGATCTTACAAGAACCATACCTGTTGTACTACTTCTTTACTCTCAGGAGCGGGAACGCTTTCTTTTTGACTCTCAGGAGCTGGAATACTTTCTTCGCCACTTTTAGAAGTCATCGTGTGATCTGAACTGAAAATGAAATTGACTGCCTTCAAGCCGATCCCGACTTATGGGGACCCTATGAATAGGGTTTTCATGGTAAGTGGTATTCAGAGGTGGTTTACCATTGCCTTCCTCTGAGGCTGAGAGGCAGTGACTGGCCCAAGGTCACCCAGTGGGCTTCATGGCTGTGTGGGGATTCAAACCCTGGTCTCCCAGGTCATAGTCCAACACCTTAACCACTACACCACTCTGAACTAGAAGACCATAAATATAACTCTGTAGCTATATGTGACACAAGAAGGCTTTATAACACAAGCCAGGAGTTTACTGCCTGGTGTGGAGTTTGGCATTCAAAAGCCTCCCTTATCTTACTTACGAAGGAAGGCGATTTAGACCCTTTGCTCCAAACTTGCCTTGACATCCAGTCAGGAAAGTGCCTCAGAGTCCCAGAAGCCAGTGAAGACAAAGCTAGGCCTACCGGTCAGGAGATGAATCTGAAAATATGTGCTCTTCCCACCAAAAGTTTGCCTATTTTCTCTCCCAGCATGGAACATTTTGAACAGCAACACAACAGGCAGAAATTCAACAGATGAAGCTTTCCCCTATTTATTGATACAGAAGGGGAAGACACAAACCCAACAGGTGCAGCTACCATACACTGTTCAAGAGTCAACAGACTTAGCTGGCCTTTCTTGCCTTTTCTACCATGCTCATGTTAGTACAAGAGCTATGCAATTACTGGTCTGGTTGCAGAGTTTAAGATACAAACTGAGCCACAAACTTGGGAAATTGCGGTAATTGTCGGCATCCTGAGATGTAAACAGAGTGGACAGATGAAAGCTGGGGACAAGGTACCTGCATCTTTAATAGCTGTGAAGAAAATTATTGCAACTATTAAAGTGTAAGAGCCCCATTTCCATCTGGCTACCTTACCCAGGCCAAGTTACAAGATAGTGCTTGAATGGGGACATTTTGTGCTCTTGAAAAGCTATTGTGTCTCCATAGTCCAAGCTATTCCATAGCTACGGCGGCATTAGTTCTGTTCTATCGTACCTATTACTGCACATTCTTTTCCAAGTCTGAGTAGTTAAGTACAGCATTCCCCTACCTATTAATGCTATGAAAACTGCCATAATTCCATGCTTTCCAGACAAACCAGGGGAGCAGTTAGCCAATGAGAATTTAGCAATACACCGAGTTTCATTTCAAGAAAAGAGGTAGAACTTCTATCATCGCCACACACCCCATAAAAGCTTTCCTCCCTCCAATTAGCCTCCATAGCAGAGTTAAGGTAGATGGGGAGGGATTTATGCCAGTGCTGCTCAGAGCCCCCTATCCTTCCTCCCAAAAGCTAAGTTCTAGTATTCAACAGTTCTAGGGCATCTCCCTAACACTGCCATTTCCAAGCCTTTTAGGGTACAGACAGCTTGTGGGAAACTGCTATAACAACAGACTCCCAAGGAGTGCTGTGATTTTAGTTTCATATAATTTCTGAAAGGCCTCTGTGTTCAGTTGAGAACTAAAACCGTTAAGTCTGTTGTAGAGATATACCCTTATGGTTTGCTTGTGTAACTTCAGATTCCCAGCAATCATAAGTAGTTAGTAGCAACCATCGCTCTCCTTTGCACCCAAATTAAGACTTTGCTATGTTCCCAACTAACAGCCCCTCCCTTGATAGCAAATAGGCTTCATTATGAGATAACAAGCCCCTCCCACAGGTCATTGCCTTGTTTTATTCAACAAAAACCTTAAAGAATAGCACCACTTCTGTGGTTTCATCAGGAGCTGGTAATTCTCCATTAGCCATTAACTCACTCCATGATGAAAAGGAAGCAAGAGAAGATATTGGAGTGCTTATGGAGGCATTGATGTAGGGTGATAAAAACAGATGAACAAACCCCCAGATTACTGGCTGAAATAAGGCAAATGAGAACCTGACAGATTTTTAAAGTTACTAACTAAAAAAACACACACATCAGCCCTCAAAACTGGAGAACATAGACCAGCTATACCAACCTTAAGAGCTCCTAAGTCTTTCTAAGCTTCATAGTAGCCATCATCACAACACACATCCACCTTTGTTAGTGATGCAAAAGGCAGATCACAAAAGCATAACTGAAACTTACAGTTCTGTGTGTGCACTTGTTGTCTAAAGATGGTCTCTAGATACCCCACAAATGTCTTACTAAACCAGCCCAACACTGCTACAATAGCCCCCTCCCCCTTCTTCAGTTTATTTATACACCAAATGGGGAAGAAAGCCATCACACTGACAGTGCTAGAAACCAAAGAGATTGTTGCATGTTCTCTCTTGACGAATTAGAAAAGTCCAGGCGGGAATATGGGAGGGCCCCTTGGAGAGACACCAACCTCTGCAAATAATTCAAGCAATTGACTAGACCTTGGATTGCTAACAATCTGGAATACAGATTAGTCTTGAGGAAGCCAGTTTTCACTCAAGTTTTATTAATTAGTTCACTGATGCTGAGCAAACTCAGGGATAAGCTCATTCATTCTCCTGCAGACTAATTGGCATTTGGTTAAGAAGATAATGGTGCAGATTAATTGGGGCCTAATCCTCTCAACACTTAACTGCCTCTACTGGAAACACCTGTACAACTTTCTGCATCTAATGAATGGGCAAGGGTTGCCTTTAGCATGTTTAAGGTAGTCAACTGACAAGAGACAATATAGCCTAACTTACTCTTCTGCCTTTAACAGGGCCTGCCCTACCATTAAGTAGAGTAAGGCAATTACCACCTCCGGCAGCTGATCCTGAATGTCTCAAAAGGGCAGAAACTTGTGATTGTTTATTTGTTATTTTTGAATTTTTACTGACAGAGCGGGAGAGACGTGTTTATTGGATTTTCTGCCTCAGGTACTAGCATAGTTTGGGCTGCAATCCAATACATGTCTACTCAGAAGTAAGCTCCACTGAGTTCAATGGGACTTACACCCAGGTAAGTGTGTATTGGATTGCAGCCTTGGTTGGCTTTGGGTGCTTAAATGCAACTTGACTTGGGGTGGAGCAGAGGTGCTGTTTGCTGCTCCGGCGGCAAAATATCTTGGAATGGCCCTGGGCTTCTAACAGCAGCTTGATGTGTAGAAACCAGGCTGCTGAAGCTTTTCCAAGCAAGGAGATAAACATTACTATGCCAACACCAGGGCTGGCCCTACCACTAGGCGGAGTGAGGCAGCTGCCTCAGGATGCTGAAGGGTGAGAAATGGACATAGTTTGCCCTGCATCCCCTGAACTCTGAATCAGGAATGGGGGAGGCGACATTGTTTCCTTCATTTGGGCAGTAAAAGGTTTTGGGCTAGCCTTCGTCTAGGGTTGCCAGGCTCAGGGCCTGAGACTGATCCTGTATCTTTAAGAGAAGAGAAAATTCAGCCAAGTGCAGGTGTTCTTGCAACACTGTCATGGGAAAAACCACAAGGTGGAATTCTCCCTTCCCCCTGCACAACTTTTAAAGATACAGAAGAGCTCTTGGTTGCAAAGCCCTTCAAACTTTTCCCATCGCTTTCTCTCCATGGCAAGAAAAGTTTCATTTACTTCAATTCTGAATACTGGGAATGCTGTTAAGGGCTCCAGAATGCCTGCAGAAAGTTCAGAATGTAATTGATGGCAGGGCCAAAATTACTTAGCTGTCCTTTTAAGTGCCATGTTGGTTTTGGACATAAATCACCAGTGCAGGGAGCTTGATCTAACATGGGGAGGGAGGGGACTTTGACCCTTTGCTTCTAGCTGTGACTCCAATCCAGTGCTAATTGCACATGCATGGGGCCTGTTCTGAATCGTGATCACAAGGGTGTGTAAAGGGTTAAAGCCCCTAACATGCATACCCCACAGGATCCCAGACTAGATGGGGTGGAGCTGCTCTAGCAATATGTTTTACCAAAAAAATAATAATTATCTCCATGTAAAAAAGCACAGGTGCATAACTAACAGAAATGTAATTTGGTGCTATAGAAGGCAGCACATAAGAGAAAAGGTAGTCTGGCCTGCTCTTTGGCCTTTGAAGACAGCACAATGTGCAGAAATAATATTGATGCAGCCTTTCCCAGCAAGGAGATCCTCATGGAGGATAAAGCTATCAGTGGTTACCAGCCATAATGACTATGGTCATTCTCCACTGATGGAGGCAGCAGGCCACTGGATACCAGTTGTTGGGAAGAGCAACTGAGAGAGCACTATGGTGCTCAGGTCCTGCTTGGTGGATTCCCATGGGCATCTGGTAGGCTGCTGTGACATCAGGCCACTGGACCATGATGGCCCTTTGGCCTGCTCCAGCAGGGCTCTTCTTAGGTCAGCCTTTCCCAACCAGTGTGCCTCCAGATGTTGTTGGACTACAACTCCCATCAGCCTCAGCCACCATTGCCAATGGTCAGGAAAGATGGGAATTGTGGTCCAACAACACCTGGAGGCACACTGGTTGGGAAAGGCTGTCTTAGGTGATAAACACTGCAGTATATGTGACCTACCTGTTTAAGAGGCATGCCTAGATTATAACAGCTAGAAATAGACAAATCTGCCAATTTTGGTCTCTCCCAGTTTCTCATTTTTCTAATCTTAAGTTTGTTGTTGTTGATTAAAAAAAAACCTAACAACAATTCATCAGCATTTTGTTGTTAGTTTCTCCTAATATACACATCTTTGCATGCAATTTCCCCTAATATATGGATTTTTACAAAGAAGTTTTCCCTAATTATACAAGAGTGGCTGTATACTATAGCCAGAATGGATTTTTTGCATTTTTGCAGTTAAATTGAAAATACCTCCAATGCCATTCAGCTGCTTCCCATAAGCTCATTTCAAAACAAAATCTTACAAAACTTATAGTCCTGAACTCAGAAACACTTGCTTAACAACCTTCTAAGTTTTTGTGGTGATACACAAAATACTCAGAGAATCCAGAGTTCAAAATCTAAAATGAAAATGAAATGGACTGCCTTCAAGTCAATCCCAATTTATGGTGTCTAAGCGGTATTCAGAGGTGGTTTACCATTGCCTTCCTCTGAGGCTGAGAGGCAGTGGCTGGCCCAAGGTCACCCAGTAAGCTTCATGGCTGTGTGGGGATTCAAACCACACTGGCTCTCCAAAATCTAAAACAAGAGTAAAATAATCCAGATCCCTCTTGGACTTTTTTCTGTCAGTGGCCTCATAATTTGTTGAAATTCAGCCATATTCACATAGCACATGTAATCCTATTACTGACCTTGCCCCATACTCTGACCTTCATCTTCTGCAGGTTAAAAGTTAAAAAAAAAAAAGCATGGCTGATTTTTAATTAATTTAAGAAAATTAACATTGGAGTCTATGATAAGCACAGGCATGCTCAGTAAAAAACAGCAGTCATTGTTCTAAAAGCTAGACTAACAGTCATTTTGCTTGGCTAATTAGGCCACACCCACACCAGCCATTTTTTCTACTTTAAACAGTCATGACTTCCCCAAAGAATCCTGGGAGATGTAATTAGTGAAGGATTCTGAGAGTTGATAGGAGTTCCCCTGACAGAGCTCCAGTGGCCAGAGTTATTTTACAATCAATCTATATTCCCTGGAACTCTAGGAACTGTAGCTCTGTAAGGGGAATAGGTCATCTCCTAACGACTCTCAGCACCCTTCACAAACTACCCTCCCCAGGATTCTTTGGGGGAAGCCATGACTGTTTAAAGTGGAATAAATGTCTGGTGTGGATGTGAACAGGGACAGTTTAATTTAAATTTGGGTGAGAGACTACATGTATCTGCTGTAGAATAAAAAGGGGGACCCCCCCAAATAATGATATTGTTACAATGTTTTCCTTTTGGAAAGGAAACGGGCTTTCCCTCTGCACAGTGCCCTCCTGTCCAACCTCTGTAGAAACAGTGGTAACATAGGAAAGAAACAAAGTAAGACAAACACCAACAAAAATACAAAAAATGTTATTTTCCATCTTTGGAGATGCAGTCCTGATTGCAAGTATTGCCACCACTCGCCATATGCTCAGGGGTACATGCTACCAAATTCTTCTAAGCTACACAGGAAATGGATTGGACTGTGAAAAACCAACCCAAATTGTGTTTGCATTTTTACAGATTTATAGGGCAGTGCAATATTTCAGAGAGGAGGTCAGGTCTCCTGCTCCCCTGGTGCATTCACTATAGCTGCCTAATTTCTCTGCTTTTTAAAGTTTGATAGAACTTTCTGTTGACTATAGGTACTTTCTTAAACTGCTTTTTCCTATTAGTGAATATAACCAATTTTGTATGTCATTTGCACTAATATATGCATTGTTATGCGTATTTACCCTAGTTACTAGTATAAGCATTTTGTAGACATTACTTAGCTGGAGAACTGCACTGCAAAATTTGAATAGTGTGAATTTGGAAGGATGGCTATGTTTCAGTTTGTGTATTGTTTCAGAAATTGCAAATTAGGTAGGTTCATCTTTAAAAGTGAACTGAATCAAAATTCTCCCCTATCCCTGGGAGCAATTCCCCTTCTAATTTGGGTCCTTGTTGTCTCCTTCATGATCTAGTTAGAACTGGTTAGGTGTGTTGCTCAGTCCTGCATAGTGAGTCCAAGTTGCTTGTTGCTCCTGAATTAAAGAAGATTCTTGATGTCACCCCCATTTCTTCTTGGTGTTACCAGTGGAGACTGATGCTCCAATGTCAGTGGGAGAGTGCATCTGTTCTGGGTTTTAGTCCAAACCTTGGACAGCTCCTTGAAAGTTCACACTAAAACATGGAGTGGATTCACTGCCCCACTGACATCGGAGCCACCAGTCTCCACTGGGTGTTATGGCAGGCAGGTTGGAAGTTCTCTTAAACAATTACTGCTTTCATAAAAACAAGGAAGGAGGTGCTACAAACAGGTTATTATTACCAGGTAATGCTTGAGCATTAAGCTGTTGCTGATGGTACCAGCTATAGTGGCCAGCTCAATAGCTGCCCCCCCATTCATGTTTATCAGGGTTTTCTACTCATTTTCTTTCTGTCCAAGGAAACTGTCAGTTGCTTGACTTCTGGGTAGTGGGATGCTATTAAAGGCTCAGATGCAGGGCCAGCATGAAAACTGGTGAGCCAAGATTTCCAAGATCTTCCCAAACTAGCTAAAACTACCAAGACCCTCACAGCATTATCCAAATGGTCTCTCTCTCTCTCTCTCTCTCTCTCTCTCTCTCTCTCTCTCTCTCTCTCTCTCTCTCTGTATTAAATGTGTGCAGAGTCTGATAATACTGGGAAAATAAGCCTGGTGTGTACCTCTGCTTTTTGAAGACATCTTGCTCAGATGCAGAGGACCATTTATATGACTGCTTTTAACGAAAATGGAGCTGTAAACTCCTCCTAAGCGGCTTTTTGGTAAATGTCAAGATCATCAGCAGCTTAACAAAGGGAAATGATTTCCCATGGTTTTGATTTGGTTAAGTGCAAGCAGAAAATTTTCAAAGTACAAAGCATGATGATACAATCTTCTCTTAAAATCTGGTCTGCCCCATTCTAAAGTTTATGAGAAATGAGACTGAGAGAGAAAAGAAGCCCAGAAAGAGGCTTAATATTTGCATTGTTCCATGCAAAACCCAGAGGAAGGGGGAATCACAATGCAGTGCTACAGCACATTTTTGCAGAAGATCTTGTGTTCAGCCTCTGACATCTCTGCTTAAAGGGATCAGGTGGTGGATGGGAAGGTTCGGAAACCCTAGAGAGCCGCTGTAAACACATTACCAGGCTAAATGGCCAACATTTTATTTATTTATTTGAAAATATTTCTAGACTGCCTTTCTGAGTAATGCTTGTTCATTGTTACTACAATGAAAACATACAAAGGAACTCAACATTACAAAAACTAAAGTAATCAAATACCCCCTCCCCGCCAGCGCACACTGCAAATAAAAGTCAGTAAAAGCTCCTCACGCTCTTCCACTGTAACAATGCAATTCCACATATGTCTACTCAGAAGTAGGAATGGAGGGATCGGTCAGTTTTGGTTCTCTCAGTTTCTCATTTTTCCAATCTTAAATTCAGTGCTCCACATTTTTGCAGCAATTCGCTAATCTTTTAAAACTCTCGTGAAAATTCTTCAGCATTTTAGTGCGAATTTCTCCTAATAAACAAATATTTGTATGCAGTTTTGACTCACGTACATAATTTTGCAAGCAACTTCTCCTAAAATATGGCATTTTAATATGTATTTTTATGCACACTTTCCCCCTAATATATGCATTTTGGGTAAACGTTCTTTGGTTGGAGGACTGGATCACGAAATTCAGATACATATGAATTTCAAAGGACGGCTGTGTTTCGGTTCTCATATTCTTTCGGAAAGTGCAGATTCGATAGATTTGGCTTTAAGTGCAAAACTGAATGAAATTCCTTCCCCATTCCTACTCGGAAGTAAGTCCCATTGAATTCACCCTAACCCTAAATTACATGTAGAATTGCAACTGACTTGTCACATTTCAAAGGTTATAATGCTCTTTCCGTTGTGTTCTGTCCACGTGTGACAAAAGGGACAACTCCGAGTACGCCATTTAAGAAAGTATGTGCGACAAAAGGAACATCTCTGAGTATGCCATTTAAAAATTATTTTTAATCATTTATTTAATGTGATGCTAATGCACTTTTTGTTCATTGCACAGTTATTTTATTTTATTTTAAAAATAATTTCTTAATCCTCTGCATGTCTACTTGGAAGTAATGTTACGAAGGGACCTTGAACTTCCTCATGAGCAGAGCTCACTAGAAATCCAAATTCCCCAAAAGAGAGCAGCAGGATCTTTTGCTGGAGTTACCTGCACGTCACCCCCAGAACACGTATAATTTTACCCTTAACCCAATAACACATACACTGAAAGTAAAATAAAGAGTGGTTTTATTAAGAGAAGGAACAAGGAAAAATATTGCAGTTTACAACTGCAGTTAACAATGAGTAGTTTTCTAACTATTATTCATCCACTCATTCAGCAACACTGGATAGACTAAAGCAAAGAGACTAGCCCTATAAACACTTTTACATTAAGCTCACCCACACAGAAAAAAAGAAAAAAAAAGGAAAGAAAAAGTCCCAGATAGTTGCATATACCTTTCCTGGAGAGTTGTTGCAAGCCTTAAGCTGAGAGAGAGAGATTTTCGTATCTAGCCCAATGAGCAAAAGCTCCACCCTTTGTAACCAGCGCCAGATTTGAAAGTTCTCACCCAAATCCATAGCTCTGAAATTGTCCCAAAGATGCTAGCGTGCGTTGATAAGAAAAGCAGTTGTTGCAGCCCCCCAGAAGAGGAACTGAACTCCCCTTCTCACTCCTCATGTTTTATACCTTTTCCTAACTAAACTGACCCCAAAGTAAACCCAAAGTAAATGTGATCAGGAAGGTGGGAACCCACTCATTTCCTGATAAGTTCCCAGATGATAATAATAATAATAATAATAATAAATAATAAATTTTATTTGTTGGTCGCCTATCTGTCCAGGTTAGTGGACACTCTAGGCGACTTACAATAATAGAGAGCAGTACATAATACAAAATAAAATACAAGCAAACACAATCATAATCAATTTAAAACCAATTTCTATTTAAAACCTTATAAAATTAATCCTCCCCAATCCCATAGGCCCGCCTGAATAGCCAGGTTTTTAAGGCTTGGCGAAAACCCATCAGGGAGGGGGCATGGTGGAGATCTAAAGGAAGGGCATTCCGGAGGGTGGGGGCCACAATCGAAAATGCCCTCTCTCTGGTCCGCACCAGCCTAGCTGTTTTAACCGGTGGGACCGAGAGAAGGTCTTGTGAGGCTGATCTTGTCAGGCGGCATAATTGGTGATGCTGGAGGCGCTCCTTCAGATAGACTGGGCTGAAACCGTATAGGGTTTTAAAGGTCAGCACCAACACCTTGAATTGGGCCCGGTAAACAACTGGTAACCAGTGAAGATCTATTAACACTGGCGTGATATGGTCACGGCGACGGCTGTGCTTAATCAAGCGTGCCGCCGCATTCTGTACCAGCTGTAATTTCCGGACCATGTTCAAGGGTAACCCCACGTAGAGCGCATTACAGTAGTCTAAGCGAGAGGAGACCAGGACATGTATCACCCATGGGAGCAGATGAACAGGAAGGTAGGGTCGCAGCCTCCGTATCAGATGTAACTGATACCAAGCTGCCCGACTCACCGCCGAGACCTGAGCCTCCATGGACAGCCTGGAGTCAAGAATTACCCCGAGGCTGCGGACCTGGTCCTTCAGGGGTAATCTCACCCCATTAAGCATCAGGTCCGTAATACCCAGCCTTCCTCTGTCTCCCACAAGCAACACCTCGGTCTTGTCGGGATTCAGCTTCAGCCTGTTCTCTCCCATCTATCCACTTATGGATTCCAGGCACTTGGACATGGTATCCACAGCCAACTCTGGTGAGGACTTAAATGAGAGATAGAGCTGAGTGTCATCCGCATATTGGTGACACTTCAGCCCAAAACTTCTGATGATGGCCCCCAGCGGTTTCACATAGATGTTAAACAGCATGGGAGAGAGGATAGAGCCCTGTGGCACCCCACAATTAAGAGGCCAAGGGTCTGATACCTCATCTCCCAATGCTACCCGTTGGTGCCTATCTGAGAGATAGGAATGGAACCACTGTACAACAGTGCCCCCTATTCCTAATCCCCCTAGGCGATCCAACAGGATACCATGGTCAACGGTATCGAAAGCCGCTGAGAGATCCAGGAGGACGAGGAAGGTATATTCTCCCCTATCCAATGCCCTCCTCATATCATCCACCAGAGCGACCAAGGCTGTTTCAGTTCCATGTCCAGTCCTGAAACCGATTGGAATGGATCTAAATAATCCGTTTCCTCCAAGTGTGTCTGTAACTGTCTGGCCACCACTCGCTCAATTACCTTGCCTAAGAATGGTAAATTAGAAACTGGGCAGAAGTTATTCAGCTCTTGGGGATCCAAGGAGGGTTTTTTTAAGATGGGCTTTATCATCGCCTCCTTGAGGGCTGATGGCATTGCACCCTCTTTCAAGGATGCATTTACCACTGCCTTGATCCCTTCGCTCAGTCTCTCTTTGCAACTCGTGACGAGCCACGAAGGGCAAGGATCAAGCAGACAGGTGGTTGGCTTCACAGTACTGAGCACCTTGTCCACTTCCTCAGAGGGAAGAGGCTGAAACCGATCCCACCGGACCGGAATGCAACTGGCCGACCCTGGCCTACTACCTGTATCCACGGCGAACGGAATCATGCTCTTCAGGCACTCGATTTTACCAGCAAACTGTTTAGCAAAAATGTCACAGGAGATTTTAGATTGCTCCACGGGTTCCTGAGCAACTGGACCGACCAGGCTTCGGACCACCTGGAACAATCTCCTGGGGCAACACTCTGCTGACGCAATAGAGGCAGCAAAGAATTCCCTCTTTGTTGCCTTTGTTGCCACCTGGTAGGCAGCTATTGCTGTGATCTCCCTGCTGTAGATTCCTGATGATTCCTCAAGGTTAAGATTATCATAATCCTTGTGTAAAACAGTTTCTTTGTTTGACAGGAGTTTATCCTGTCTTCTCCAAAGGCTTAGAAATGCACAACACCTCCTAGTTTGAAAGGAGCTATTCTGTTTCCTCCTGATGGCCTAGATTATCATATGCATTTCCTTTGTTTGAAAGGAGCGCCTATTCTTACTGGGTGACAAATCCCAAATTTCCATGAGTCAGGAAGTCTATACCTTCAGGCATTGCAAGATATGTACTCAGAGGTCACAGAGGGGCTGTTTCCCAGGAATCTTTGCTGTTGTAGGCCTTTTCAAACTCTGGTTCACTGAGATGAATCAAAGATTAAAAATTCCAAATATTTGATTCCTCATAACAGTAATCCCATTGAGCTCATTGAGACTTATTCCCAGGTAAGTGTGTGTACAGAATTGTACAATGGTGCCTTATTTATTTTTAAGTGCAGAGCTAATTTTAAGAAACGCTCAAAAACTGATTTTGAAAAATAGCATGCTAAAATAGCACTTAGGCTAGAAAGTATAAGGGGCAAAAAAAAAAGCAATTAAAATGGCACCAAATGAACATGTTTTTAATCAATTTTTAGTGTGTTCTAAACTGCTTTTTCATTTAAGCACTATTGTGTGAATATTTCAATATTGTTTACAGAAAAAGGAATTGTGGCCAAACTAAATGATGAATTAGAAAAAATTACACTGAAAAATGACACCAATGGTGAAAGCAACGATGAAGATATGCAAAGAAAATATATTTGTCTCCCGCACCTTTTTAGCTTCTGTGTTTGTTTCTGCCTTGTAGTGATACCCTTTTCTTGTGCCCTGCCATCTCACGTTGCTATCCAGATGTGAGGTCTTGGAACACAAAAACAACTCAAACAATGCTAAGGTCACAATCCAACTCATATTTCCACCAGGCTGGGGAGAGTTGGATGCAGCGGACCCCCAGCTGAGCTGGAAAGCTCCCGGCACTGCCTGGCTCTGCCAGAAAAAGCCCTCCAACACAGCTGAACTGCGCTGCTGCCAGGACCCTGACAGTGCCACTGAGGGTCTGCCAGGGACAGCCAGCCCGGCAGATAGACAGCTGGTGGAAGCCCCCAAACAGGCCATTCCTGAGGCATGGTGGTGACTTAAGCAGAATCCAAGTCCACCTCGGAGTGCTCTCCTGAGTCCTGATCCCAATGAGAATTTCACCAGCTATTAGGCCGGCACAGTAAAAAATTTACAATGGCAGCCAACAGGGACCCTTTATTTCCCAGTAGGCTGATTTGTGGGAGCCGATTCGTGGGAGTCTGGCTCCCGTGCACAGCTTCCAATGGAGCTGACACTCAGCTGGGCCAGTGCCTCCTGAGTGGGGAGTGGATGTCGCAGAGCTTTTCACCGGCTCCTCGTCCGCCGCCCCCCTCCCACCGTTTCCCCATGTTTTGGATTTCTACTTCAAGATGTAACCAAATGACAAACGGGGTTTCATTGGTTTAAAGGGCCAGCCATCCTGAAATAGACTTTTGCCTCTGAGTCACAGCAATTTCCCGTAATTTGTATCTTTTTGGAAGACACTGACCTTTTTGGCATAATAACACTAAACATCTTCAGCCACTTTTGGAGTGGCTTCTGAGCAAAGGTTACCATGGAGATGCAATAAGGAGGCTGGACATCATTCACAGCAGACCTTAATTACAAACTGGTATTGACTTTATTATGTACCAGCTGAATTGTCATGGCTTTCCCTGAGAAACCTCAGAAGTGAGGAGATCTGGATAGTTAGCCATTCTGGAAGCTGTTGAATGAGGGCCCCCAAATTTCTGATTGTGGACATACTGTTTAAAAAAGTAATAACAACTGTAGTCATGTTTCACCTTTCCTTCCTTCATACTCCCCTAAAGGGTTACTTTCAGAGTGGGATAGATGCATCTGTCAATTTCAGCTTTTCTTGGGTGCTCTTTTCCCCAATCTTAATTTCAGTTCCACACCGGTCTGCATTTGTTTTTAAGTCCCCATGAAAATTCATCGGCATTTTAGTGTGGATTTCCACTAATATACACATTTTATATACAGTTTTGCCAAATATACCCAATTTTGCAAGACAGTAAGACCTGCCCCAGCAGTTGGAGTTTCCAGGAGGCTGAGGAAGGAGACTCGGCAGCATTACATCCCCAGCATTTCCCCTTTTGCTACTCTTGGTCTCCTCTGGAGGAGAGAAGAAGGAGCCAGCTGTAAGCCATCCAGCCTGGTGAGAGGACCCCTCTCCTCTGAATTGTATCTAAGCCAGGCTACTGACACTCCGTGGAGTGCAGCAAAAGGAGCAGCTGGAGCTTTATTGTTTGTTAGCTTTCTGTTCACTAAGTACTTAAGTCTAGATTATTTCTTTTGTAATGAACTTAATCTATATTTGCTAAATTGTCGGTTTTTGCCCTGTTTGAATTTATTATGTCAGACTAAAACCCGGCGCAGATTCCACTGCCCCACTGACATGGAGCCACCAGCCACCTCTGTCTGAGACACAAAAGGTTAGAGGCAGAATGGTGATTTCAGAAAAATAAATGTTAAAAGTTCCAGCTAACCTATGGAATTTTTGAAGCTCTGTTACTCACACAGGCAAATATTTGCAAGCCGTTGTATCCTACAGATATGCTCATTGGGAAGCCCGAATCTGCACCTCCCTGTCAAGTGTACACATGCTGGCCAAATTTCCTTGGGAGCAATGTAATGTGTGAAATGTCCCAAACAACCCTCACTGTGGCCTAGCACAGTGTTGTAGAATTTATGTTGTAGCTAGAATTTTATCACTAAAAAAAAAAGGCCAGTATTTTAAGGCACGTACGTGAACTTAAAAGCAGCAGGCTTGTTAGGACCACAAGGCAAGAGATTATATAAATCCCTAAATAAGTAAATAAAACTTTGCATCTGCGAAAAAATAATAAAATGGATAGCCAAAAGCAGCAGACAGGATGGGGGGCTGGCAATGATTTCAGATTGATCCCCCCAAATTAAACTGTAGCAATCCTGAAGCAAAACTGCATTCTCTCAGTCTGTTTAGAAGAATTGCTTGGAACTTAAAGTTATTCTGAAGTATGCCATTGCATAAACATTACGAATGAAAAGTAAGAAATATTTTCTGCTTGTCATTTGCCATTACGCCTGATTGCTTTTATTCTTGGTGCTCCCCTAGAGAACTAGATTCTGTGCACTTCCATCCTGCTGCTGGTGGTGGTACTGCTTCAAGGTTATTTATTTATTTCCCAACCATCTCTTTTTCTTCCCCCTCAGAAATCTAAGTGGATGACTCAGAGCTTAATGTGGGCTGCAGAATGAACCATGAAGCACAAGAACGCTGTGAAATCCCTTCTGATATGGACACCAGTTGAAAACTTTCAGGGGTAGAGGATGGATTAGAATCAATGAGTTGGAAAGGATCTTGGAGGTCATCTAGCCCAACCCCGTTCAATGCAGCATGTGCAAGGCACCTACAGCATCCTTGACAAATGCCCATCCAGCCTCTCCTGAAAAGGAGAGCCTACCACCTCCAGAGGCAATTTGTCCCCCCAGCTAACAGTTCTTTCCATGAGGAAGTGTCTCCGGGTGTTAAACTGAAATCTGCTTCATTGCAATTTCCCCGTGTTGGTTCTAGACTTGCCCTCTGAAGCAAGAGAACAAATTTACTCCATCTTCGTCATCCCTTCAGATACCTGAAGACTGTTATCATGTCTCCCCTTAATCCCCTCTTCTCTAGGCCACACATACCCAGCTCTTTCTCCTGTTCCTCATAGGACTTGATTTCCTGACACCCTCACTATCCTGATCGCCCTCCTCTGGACGCACTCCTGTTTGCCAGTGTCCTCCTTAAAGTGCTCAATCCCTGGTATCTCACGGTAGGGCTGGGAGACATCCCTACCTGAAAACACTGGAGAGCCAGAGCCAGCTAGCGTAGACCAGTGGTGGCTGGTGGCTCCATGTCAATGGGGCCGTGGAATCCACTCCAGGTTTTAGTCTGATCTTTCAAGAAGCTGTCCAAGGTTTGGGTCCTTGAAAGTTTGTACTAAACCCCAGAGCAGATTCCACTGCCCCACTGACATGGAGCCACCAGCCACCATTGCTCTTAGATATATTCTTAATTTTTAAAAAAATTCAATTTGTTTTTGAGATGGAAGTGACATGCTCAAGGAAGTTCCCTCTATGTGTTCCCCCAGTTATGTAATTTGTAACAATAGTGACTGACAGCAGGAACCAAAATGTTCCAGGAGTGGTTGTATAGAGGGAAGCAGTTGTGGGGAGCACAAAAGCCCTATACAGATGACTAGAAATCCAGGGCTAATCAACACATCAAGCAGAATCATGCTTGCTGGTCCTATTCCAAACCACCAGCCCACCACAGGTTGATCAGGTCTTCCGCAATCCCTACGTGGAGTGGGAAATGTTGATTTGTTCTTTTTTAATCAACATGTTCAGAAGGGTGGAAAGGATTGCTGCTGCTGACCCTGTTCTCAACCTTCATATGTTGATAGGAGTCACCAGCCTTTTTGGACCAGTGGGCACATATGGAATTTTAAGGAACTGCTAAGGGCACCAATAATAAACTGACTGCTATCTGACATAACACAAATAGTTGCTGTGGGACCACCACATTTAAATGAGCAGGAAAAGAGAAAGGACCACAAAATGATGTGGACATGTCCCACCCCACATCAACCGGGCCATCAATGGGAGAAAGGCATCTGCATCTGCCCCGCTGTACTTGCTCACAGAGAGAAGCTGTTTGCACCTCTCCTTTGTTTCAAATGGACAGATGGGTGGGCATCCAATCCTGGTATCCAATGAAATGTGGGCATGTTTAAGGGGAGGTGTTCGGTGTAGGAGAGGCCAAGTCAGTACAAACAGGAACTGAGCAGGAAGAGTAAACTTTCTCCTGTATTGTGGATTTTCGAGGGGACATTGGTCTTTTGCAGGTGGCAAAGGAGATACTGATGGGCACACTGGCTCCCATAGGCATCACGTTGGTGACCCCTGTGCTAAGGCCTGACCAGCAAGTGGAGGATGGAAGCAGAACCAACAGTTGATTATCCTTGGGCTTGTGATTCATGAGCACAGGGCTTGACCAGGGATAGCCTAACCATTACGGAGAATGAGTCAGCTGCTTCATGTGGCAGATCCTGGAGAGCAGGGAGCAACTGCAAGGTGTTGAAGAACAGAGCTGCATGGTCCACACAACCTGTCTTTTGCCTCCTAAGTAAGCCTGCTGTGCTGGTGAAAGATATTGTTATGTCACTAGTGTTGAGGTGTGATTCATCTGCCAGTCCGCTCAACTTCTGTACTCATCTTGTCCTTTTCCCAAGGCAGCAAAATGTCTTGAGCTGATCTTGTAATGAACTTTAAAGGAATAGAAACCTATTAAGGCAGCAGCCATCATATTTATTTTCTACCCATACAACCTGCACCTTCAATGCATAGTGTGCCCAGCATGGTTTACATACAAAATTAGATTGAAACATACCGTACAGCATCAGAGTATCAAACATTTAAACCAGCAGCAACAACAGCAGAACAAATCAAGCAAATAATCCAAGGCACAGCAAGATAAAACACAAAGCCCATCTCTATTACTACTACTACTACTACTACTACTACTACTACTACTACTACTAGGGTTGCCAGGCTCAGTGCCTGAGAATGATTCTGCATCTTTAAGAGAAGAGAAAATTCAGCCAAGTGCAGGTTTTCTTGCAACACTTCAATGGGAAAAACCACAAGGTGAAATTCTCCCTTCCCCTTGCACAACTGTTAAAGATACAGAAGACCTCTTAGTTGCCAGGCTGACCTTAGTCAATGGGCAGGTGTCGGTGTGTGCGTATAGAGATCATACAAGTAGGAAATTCTAGAGACGCATAGATCAGTAACTGAGCCAGGCCAGGCAAGTTTCTTGTAAGAGTCTTTACTGACAAAATACTAAACACAGTTCTCTCTCTCCAAACTACTTTTTCCCCCACACCAGAGCTTCTGCAAGTTCGTCCTTATCTACTTGCCAGCCAGCTGCTGACCTTGGCAAACCTGGCGCTCTGTTCTGCTCTGCTTAACCCATTTATTGCAGGTTTCCTTCTCTCACTAAAAATCCCTGTCTGTGAGTCTCATAGCTTGCTTTACTGAACAACAGCCCCCACCTGAGACTCACAGATTACAAAACTACATGTTCATTTATACAATATAAATTTCCATTCCATAATTCTTGCAATACACATCGGTACATGGTTTTCTTACAGTATCTATTTACATTTCCATTTCAGTTTTTTTTTCTTTATTCATACAAGTTTTACAGAGTTATGTTCACTTTTATTTGATAACACTCATTTATATTTCATTCTTCAATACAGAATTTCCACATGAGATCCATTGTTTCTTTGTCTATTGGCCCTTTTTCCCATTCTATAGGATATTCATCTGTCTCATCATTCTTTTGTGTAACATTAAATGTGAATCTATGAGGTGGTTTTCCTTTCGTTTTTCTTTCTGACCGTCTAACAGTATCTATTTCCATTTCTTCCTCACTCTCAATTTTACTTGGTCCTGCACCTGTGTCTGCACTTGTTCCTGCACTAGTACCTGGCACCTCTTTATCTTGCATTGCCATGTCTTCATTCCTCAGTCTTTTCACAGTACGTTTGCCACTTTGAATTAAGTCAGTCAATGCGGTTCTTAATGGTATTTGATGCCCAAAAGGAACATCTGCTGCTTCCTGCTTGCTTGCACTATCAAGTATTACTGTTTGACTGTCTCTCCAAGGTTTATCTATCACCTTTATGCTTCTACTTAACACTAATTGTTGTTTCTCAGGCAACCAAATTCTATAATATGAGTTCTGAAATCCCAAAATACGACCTGCCTGAGCTCTTGAAGCTAATTTACCATGTCTTTTCTGCTTTGACACATGCACCCAGCATTTTGCTCCAAAACGCTCTATGTGTTTTACCCTGGGCTTTCTTCCAGTCAATTTTTCATATGGAGACATGCCTATTATTCTGTGCATAAGGCGGTTCTGAATGTAAGCAGTGTACAGAATACATTCACCCCAATAGGTGTTATTCATATCTGCATCGGCCAGCATGGCTCTCATTGAATCCTGCAGTGACCGGTTCCTCCTCTCTTCAGTTCCGTTGGAGGATGGGCTGAAGGGAGCAGTGAGACTTTGTATTATTCCCTTCCTTTCCAAATATGTTTTAAATGAATTACTGGTAAATTCCCCACCTTGATCTGATTTGATGTTTTTGATAACAACCCCATATTGTGTCTCTGTCCTCTGTATAAATGTCTTTAATTTATCTTCTGCTTCACTTTTCTTTTTCAATAAGAATACATGTGTAAATCTGGAAAAATCATCTACAATCACTAAATAAAATCTTGCCCCACCTTTTGAACACTGGAAAGGTCCAGCCAAATCCACATGTATGAGTTGATAGGGTTTAGTGGTAGTACTTTCACAGCTCTTATTTACAGGAGTCACAGTCATTTTTGTTTTATAGCATACCTCACATTCATCCACATGCTCACAATGTGTTAGTTCCAAATCTTGACTATGCTTTGGAGTATTTTTCACCTTCTCAAAATGTGCGTGCCCTAATTTTCTGTGCCATTCATGTATACAGTTTTCGTGTTTGTTTTTATTTACTCCTAACCAGGCACACGTGGGTTTATCAAGCTTGCTCTCAACCAAAAACATTTGGTTCTGTAATTTCCCTTGCATACAGATTTCACCATCTTTTCTCACAAAACATCTATCCCCTTCAAATGTAATTTTACAACCTATTTGAGCTAGTTTTCGTACTGATAGAATGTTATATTTTAAACCAGAAACTAATAACACATCTGTCAATATAGTTCCCAAATTACTTAACTTGAGCGTGCCTCTTGCAATTGCGTCCTGAGTCGATCCGTCAGCCAGATAAATCTTCTCCTGCACTGGCTGTGATGTGTAAAATAAACTAGAGTCTGTGATCAGGCAATTAGACGCTCCGCTGTCTAACAGCCATTTAGAGTTAATTAGTTTATTGTCCTCCTTAGTAATAAAGTTCACGCTTGTTCTCTGATGTCCAAAGTCCCTGTTATTTCTCTTCTTACTTAAACAATGTCTCTGTATATGTCCTCGGGACCCACAAAAATAACATATTTTATTCTCTTGCCTGTTTCTTTGATATTGATGTTGTTGTACAGCCTCAGTCTCTTTTAATTCAGTTTTCTTATTCTCTTGTCTCCTATTCCATTCTTGTTGAAGTTTTTGTTCTACAAAGTCCACATTTAAATTTCCGTCTGGTAAAGTTTCTAAGCTCGAGGCCATTACATCCCATTTTCGATCAAATGAGGATAACAGTATATAGACCATCTGAATGTCACTATGATGCACTCCTCTTTCTTGAAGTTCAGCAAATAATCTACGAAATTCAGCCAGATGCTCTGTCATAGTCACTTCATCTGTAAAACGCATCTGATAAAGTTTCCGTGCTAAACACAGCCGGCTCCCTGCGGTTTGCTGCACATGAGCGGCCCTTAGCTTCTCCCACATTTGATTAGCTGTCGGCTCATTACTCACCAGCAACAGTTGAGAATCAGACAGCCCCAGAGTAATAAAAGCCTTCGCTTTCTCATCTTTCTTCGTCCACGCTGCTGAAGGAGCTGCCGGAGGGGGGGTTTCTACGACATCATTCAAATCTTCTTTAATCAGAACTGCTCTCATTCTCCATTTCCAGCTGGAGTAGTTTACAGCATTCAGTCTCTCCATCGGCATCCCGGATGACAAGTTTACAGCCATGTTGTCCACTCTTACTTGCCTCTTTCTTGCACTTTCTTTTCTCTGCAACAACGTCACTTGAACCCCTTACTTTGTATGATAAGCTGGGCCCATAACCCCTGTCGGTGTGTGCGTATAGAGATCATACAAGTAGGAAATTCTAGAGACGCATAGATCAGTAACTGAGCCAGGCCAGGCAAGTTTCTTGTAAGAGTCTTTACTGACAAAATACTAAACACAGTTCTCTCTCTCCAAACTACTTTTTCCCCCACACCAGAGCTTCTGCAAGTTCGTCCTTATCTACTTGCCAGCCAGCTGCTGACCTTGGCAAACCTGGCGCTCTGTTCTGCTCTGCTTAACCCGTTTATTGCAGGTTTCCTTCTCTCACTAAAAATCCCTGTCTGTGAGTCTCATAGCTTGCTTTACTGAACAACAGCAGGCTGGTATGAAACACAGGAAGTTGTCTTATACTGAATCAGACCATTGTTCCATCTAGCTTAGTAGTGCCTACACTGACTGGCAGTAGCTGTCCAGGGTTTCAGGCAAGGGTCTCTCCCAGCCCCACCTGAAGATGCCAGGGATTGAAACTAGGACCTTCTGCATATAACGAAATGCTCTACCACTGAGTGATAGCCCTTCCCCAGTGGAGAAGATGGCCCAATGGATAACTGGGTCTTAAGCTTTATATGGCTTTGTAAGTCTGTACCATTGCTTTGAAAGTGAACTTGGAAATGGGAGCCTATGGTGTCAAAACAGATGAGATGTGTTCCCACCACAAAGTCCTAGTTAATGGCCTACCATATGGGTGATGAACTGGGGCCCGTGAGCCTGATCCATCCCACAAAGCCTGTTTCCAAACACAGCCCCACATAAAACATATTGCAGTCATCCGGCCTAGATGTTACAAGAATGTGGATAACTGGCCAAGCTACCTCTGTCTAGGAGGGGCTGCCATTGGCACACCAATCTCAACATGGGCCCCAGTTCACCTCCCATGTGGTAGGTTATTAACTATGGGCTACCAAGGCTATTTGGGCCTGTAGAGCAGGGGTGGGGAACCTATGGCTCTCCAGATGTTGAGGGGCTAAAATTCCCTTCATCTCTGACCATTGGCCATGCTGGCTGGGACTGATGGGAGTTGGAGTCCAACCACTCCCGGAGGGACACAGGTTCTCCACTGCTACTCTAGAGCCAAAAATGAGCACCCCCAGACTCCACACTTAATTCTTCATGGTTTGTGCAACCCTTATCTAGAATGATGTGAATACCACTCCTAGAACATGAGCACTTCCTAGACATGTGGATTTTTCTGGTTTTCTTTTGCACCTTCACATCTCCAGCATGTCAACTAGCACTTTCTCATACTTTTCATAGTCCACACCAGTGGCGGCTAGGGGCTCCATATCAGTGGGGCAGTGGAATCTGCTTTGGGTTTTAGTCCAAACTTTCAAGGACAGCTTCTTGAAAGTTTGGATTAAAACCCAGAGTGCATGCCACTGCCTCACTGACATGGAGCCACCAGCAGCCACTGTTCCCCACAGATTACTAACTGTATGTACCTCTCAGGTTGAATGAATGAATGAATACATCTGTGGGAATGTACATGATCTAAATACCTTCAACCTTATCAGTTCAGAGCTTGAAATACAGGTGTGTGGATTGTAAGCTGTGTAGATGGATGATGTGGACTTGTGTAGTAAATGCAAGTTTGCAGCATGAGCCTTTTAAATTCACCAGCACTTTTCATCCATGACATAGAATCTCTAGCTCATAATGATAATAAAACCTATATGCATTATTGAACACCACCCTGTGGTTGCAAGGAGGTACTGCTTTCTTGAAAAATCACCATTTTGGACCTGGTACCTGCAGTTTTCCAGAGCTTTTTAAGGGACAGGCTGTGGCTCAGTGGTAGAGCATCTGCTTTGCATGTATAAGGACCCAAGTTGTCTCTCCAGCACAGTTCTGTAGCCAGGATGGGGCAAATGGGAGCACCGCCCCCCTGAGCTGTGCTCTCCCCCCTGATGTTTTTGGAAAATTGTATTTTTAATGTGTGTCATGACAAACAATAACAACCTCCATTTAAAGAATGACAGCTTGTTTTACATGATCATTATCACCCTATAATTACTTAAGTGATCCTGAAAAAAACAACCTGTATTGTAGTAACATGACTCTTGAAGAGTTAAATATTAGAACTCTGTATTATAAACTACAGTTAGACTCCACCCTTTGGACTTTCCTTTGTTCTGCTTTTCAGTGTCAGTTGTGTTCTCTACTCAGCTAGCAATAAAGAAGCATGTTTGTTTGCCAGTATTAAGAAGTAAGAGTTTGTGTATTCTGCAGTTATTATGATGAGTACAGCAGGATTGGATGTTTATTGCTGAAGACTGAAATGATAACTTAAAGTGATCTGAGAAAATATCTACCCTAACTTACCCTTTACTCTTTTAAAGCACTCACTATGCCCCCAATCATAGTGGCTATTTTTTTTCTTGATTATTCATAGCAAAGGATGAAAACAGCCATAGAGGAATAGAAACACCACTGTGAACACTACAGTTAGCTGGCTGGCTGGCCACCTTGGCTGTAACTCAGGGCTAATTTCTGATTTTTCCAATGTGTGCAGCTTAGCATGAGGCCTTTTCAGGGGTTCTGGACAGAAAAACCAACTCAACAACCAGTAAAAACAATTCCAATTGCTTTCCACAATTCATTTCCAATTGTTTAGTTAGTCCATTATATAGCAACCAGTTAAAAAGTTATCCCTTGATTGTCCAACAGGAAGGAAAATATAAGGGTCAGGAACAAGACTAGAAGTAGCGACCCTCAAGGAGGAGTTAACACCTTTTGCTGTCCCTTGTTCACTGTATTCTTAACATTCTTCTTGTGAAACAAAAAATATGTCTGCCATTTAATTCCTGGTGTTCATACTAAATTTTCTGTTAACTTGGCCTTTACATAGCCTGTTTTGTAAGTTTACACACTCCCTGAATGGAGGAGCAAAGAGGAAGGTCCCCTTTCACTTCCCCTGGCCTGGCCCTGACATCCTCTCCACCAGTGGTGGTGGGGGATTGGCTCTATGCATGTCCCCCCCAAAAAAGAACGTCCCACCTAGAAATGTCGCTGCCCCACCTGACAAGGAAAGCTGGCTACAGGGCTGCTCCAGCATCTCCAGGTAACCCAGGATTAACCCATGTCTGAATCCCTGTAGAGCTGCTGCCAGTCAGTGTAGACAATATTGAGATCTATGGACTGATGTTATAAGGCAGCTTCCTATGTTTACTGCAGCAATTTGTTTCCTTTAAAGCCGGAATGGGGAACCTGTGGCCCTCTGAGTGTTGCTAGACTATAACTCCCCTCATCCCTGACCATTTCCCATGCTGGGTGAGGCTGATGGGAATGGGCAACATCTGGAGGACCACCACAGGTTCCCCACCTGTGCCTTAAAGTGAAACAAATCCCCACAGCGTTGTTGTAAAAGGTTTCCCCTAGTTTTAAATGGCATAGTCTTGTTTTAAGCAATATCCTGTGGAATTATTCTGGACAGCAATGGCCTGATAAGTTGTTTTCACTGGACTGCCGAAACCAATGTATTGATAAATGCACAGGTTGAAAAGGCAGCGATACCCGTAGGCAGGGCCAGCCCTAACACTAGGCAGAGTGAGGCAACTTTCTCAGGTGGCAGATGTGGGGGGGCAGTATTGGCAGCCTCCTGGCTGTTACTCCTGTGCCCGCCCTCCAGTCATCTTCCTCTGTAGGAGGACAGAGCTGTATATGCCACTCAGCCTGTCCCAGGGCCCTAAGCCATCCTGCTGCCATGGGTGCTGTGGAGGACTTTATCCCCTCACCAGTTATTCAGCTCTCGGTCCAGTTGGCTTCTGCGTGTGAAATGGAGACTAAGAGTAGTCCTTTGCTTCTGGCCGCAAAGGGTCATGGCCAAGCCGTGCTCTAAGGGCAAGGCCAGGATAGGCCCCAGCAGTGCCGCTGACACTTTCCCCTCTCAGGTTTTCTTTGCCTTTTAATATTTGAATAAGTTGCAGAAATTAAACAGACTGCTTTTCCCAGTGTGGGAGTGCAGTGATAGGAATAGCCAAGTCTGCAGAATTACAGCTCGTCTTTCAGCTGTTAAGAGTCATGAGTAAGGAGGGGAAAGGAATTCGATTCAGTTTGCATTTCAAGCCGAATCTACCAAATTTGCACGTTCTGAAACAATATGAGAACCAAAACACAGCCATCCTTCAAAATTTGCAACTTATTTGAATTTTGCAACGTAGTTCACCAACAAATGTTTACAAAAATGCACCTGTTACGGGAAAGTGTGCATAAAAAATGAATATATGTGTGAAAAGTACAAAAATGCTTACCCACCCTTGGGTGGGTAATGGCTTGCAGAAATGTGTACATTAGTCAAAACTGCCTCCAAAAATGTTTTCAATGGGAGAGGGTTGCATCAAAATGCTGGAGAATTTTCATGATTTTTTTTTTTATGGAAATTGCTGCAGAAATGTGGAGAACTGAATTTAAGATTGGAAAAATGAGAAACTGAGAGAACCAACATTGACACATCTTTCCGTCCCTAATCATGAATGAGAAAAAGGTGGCAGTGCTATCCAGAACTCAGTGAGCCCAGGTACTATTAGCAAGCCTCAACTACAGCCGGTCACCTGTTGTGTGTGTGTTTTAGGTGCATTTGACTTCTAAGAAAACGTTCTGAGTTCTTTCCAGGTAGCAGTGTTCAAAATAGTTGATAAAGGGCTGAGCTGTGAGAACTAACCCATTTGTCAAGTTTAATTGTCCCCACTGTTGAGTCATATCTCACCTACAAGCTCTAAACCGACAGTGTTCCAACATTATGGGCTTTGCCTCTACACTCAGCTGACTCTGCTTTGAGCCAGAGATTAATGCTATCTGTTGTGGCAAGCGTGCTACCTGCTTTGCTGGCAAACCCACTCATATGCAGCATGTCTTTGGGCCCACAAATTTGATGGTAGAGTCTGCCCTCAGGATATAGAGTAGTGATGCGGATTCCAGTGGCCCTCCAGACATTGTTGGACTCCAGCTCCCATTATCCCCAGCCAGTATGGCCAATGGTCAGGTATGATGGGAGCTGTAGTCCAGCAACATCTGGAGCCTCATCCTTCTCTCTCTCTCTCTCTCTCTCTCTCTCTCTCTCTCTCACACACACACACACACACACACACACACACATTTGGCTTTTTTGTGACAGTACCGGTCCGGCACTTCTTTTTTGCTGCCCATGCTAGCTATTTTGTGCGGGCACCTCTGGTACCTTTATCAAGGTATGAGTACCGGCACCTAATTTTTCACCCCCCAAAAGGCACTGTGTTATATATACTGTTTTGCATTGGTTGAATGACGAGCACTAATAACATCTCAGTATGTCCACAGTATGTATCCATCCTCACCACCACTGAATTTGCACAGACAGCTCTTGAGCATTTTAGACAGAGAAAAGGGATCCTGAATTAAAGTGTAATACTGCAAGACAGGCTTCAGGCCTAGCCTAGCACCTCTTACAATGTATATGCCACCCTGGGCTCCTACTGGGAGAAAGGGTGGGATATAAATAAATAAATAAATAAATAAATAAAATATTGGTGGAGGGAGTCAACAGTACGTTTGAGGACCTTTAAAGTGTTTGAGGGCTCTAAATGACAATGCTATAGAGCATTGTTACTACACTACAGCAATTAAACATAATACACACGGAATGTAGATATTTGTGACAATGGAGCCCTTCAGTTAGGGTGGCCCATAATCTAGACTGGTTCCTCCATTGTGAACTGCATGGTCTGCTAGCCTGGAAGTTAAAGGAGGACATTCTACTAGGCTGAGGCCCTCCTCGTAGCTGACGCCATGAACATTTTCAGTCTTCTGTGAAATTTTAATTGCTCTAAAGGGTTTGAGGGGATAGTGAACCAACGGCTTCGTGATCAATCAGTAGGATAAAAAAGGGAGACCTCCTGGTGGAGAGTTCTGAATGCAGTGAACGGAATGTCCTCTCTCTCCAAGGGCTTCAGTATTCTACGGCAGCAATCCAGGGGATTGTTGATGCGTTCTTGTGGGGGGGGGTGGAAGAGGAGTTGGATGGTACAGAGTGCTATGCATGATAACCCTTTCCCCGACCTATATAAGGGGAATGCCTCTTCAGGGGAGAGGAAAGGAGAGAAACTTCTCCCAGAAGCTACAGAGGTTCTGGAAAAAAAGTGAGACAGAATTTGTATTGCTGGGTGCCCACCCTACCTACCTTGTAAGCCTTACTATTCTTGCTACGTTAATCAATTCTCCAGAAGACATGCATTAAGACAAGCACTTATTTTGATTCCTGATTAATTCTTGTGAAATATATACCCAGGTTGCCAACCCCCAAACTTTGTTCCTGGTTCAATTAGTAAAAACAAGGGGGAGGGCCCTAGCTCAGTGGCAGAGCATCTGCCTTACATCAGAAGGTCCCAAGTTCAATCCCAGCATCTCCAGGTAGGACGGGGAGAGACTCCCTGCCTGAAACCTTGGAGAGTCTCTGCCGGTCGTTGTACATAATACTGAGCAAGATTGACAAATGGTCTGACATAGGGCAGCTTCCTCTGTTCCTATGTCCTGTTAGGCGACCAGTATTACGGTCTGAACAGATGGAAAACTAAACACCAGATCTGGCCAAGGTCCACCAACTGACCTGCCATATTGTCTTGATTCGCTTAGATGTTGTTCTTGCTCTGCCCCATCAGGTGGATCAGAATTTCTGAAACCAAATATTGGTATTCTGTGCCCCACTCTTTTGTTCTGGCCTCCTACCCAGAAGCAAGAAACAAACTTTCTTCTTCCGAGGAGAAGAAAAAATCCTGAGCTGAGATGCTTAGCTGTGTTTGGGGAATGTGTGGATATATACAAATGCTTTGCAAAGTTGTCAGCTGCAAACTTTTCAGTACATGCATAACCAATTTGCTCCTCTTGCAATCTTTAAATCTAGGAGCAAAGTTACGTAAACTGCGCAGGGCTATTGCTATGATGATTTTTCCTGAGAATTTTGCTCACTCCACTAGTGCTCCATCAGGTATAAATATCACTGATATTACTAAGATCAGCATCTGAGTTCCTCAGATGTCCCCGTCAGATATGCTCTAACGAAATGCATTATCATTTGTGGTAACCTGTTTATGGTATATTTTTGTGCCACCCTCTGAGTGGCCTTTTGATAACATTGTGTGAAAACGTTTTGATTTGTCCAAGCATTTTCTAATTCTGATGAAGCTATCTGCTGATTTTACCATTTTGCTACTGTATTCTATCAGCTCGGCTCCAATTGTATGCACTGTTTATATTCTTATTGCCTTGTTTTCATTATTATATGTTTGCATTTATAAGGTGCCTCAAAAGCTTTTCTCTAGTTAAGAGGGTGGGTAATGTTTTTTTAAAATAGTTTTGATGGCCTTAAGCTACAAAGTAGGTAGATTGTGAATGAACATTCGGAGGTACTTCTTGACAGTCCGAGCAGTTCAGTAATGGAGCCAGTTATTTAGAGGAGTGATGGGCTTCTTCCTTCCTCACTGGAGGTGTTCAGGCAGAAGCTGGCAGCCATCTGTTGGGGATGCTCTTGCTCTGGATTTTCCACACTGGGCAGAGAGTTGGACCAGACCTACAAGACTCCCTCTAACTCTATGTTTCTGATCCACACCATACATTTAAAGCACATCCAATGCATATTTAAAGCATGTGACTCCCCCCAAAGAATCATAGGAACTGTAGTTCGTTAAGGGTGCTGGGAAGTTGTTGCTTTGTGAGAGGGAAACCCCTTCTAGTAATTTAACAGATAAGAATCTAAGAGCCCTGCTGGATCAGGCCAGTGGCCCGTTTAGTCCAGCAACCTGTTCCCAGAATGGGTAACCAGATGCAAACAGGGATGCTCTTGTGTACCTTTAACACCCTTATTGTCAGATACTAATGCTACAGTCCTAAAGACATTTGTTAGGTCATGTGGAGAATATAATAACAACAGACCTGTTAGACTAGACAACAGTCCATTTGTCCCAGTATTTCACTTCCATCAACAACCAGCATGTCTCTTGGAAGCACATAAGCAAGGTATAGTATGAAGACAACAGCCTTATCCTGTTGTCTCTTTCCTGCTTTTGGTAGATATGCACTACATCTGAATACAGAGTTAGCTAACATAGTTAATAGACATATTCTCCAAGAATTTGCCCAATTCCCATCCCCCCCAAGCCATCTAAGCTTCCGTCAGTCAAATTTATTTGTTAGAAACCATTGGACATCACAAAAATGCAAACAGTATAGGAATATATTTTAGCACGCATGGTTTCCAACACATGGGACCCCCATGTTGTACACTGAAATTCTGTCTGATCTGTTGAGCTGCTAAGGTGAACATAGAAACCTTACTGTCTTACTGTCTTACAACTTGTGGTTATGAGTTCCATAAGACTGCTCAGAGCTTGGAAAAGTTACTTTTTTGAACTACAACTCCCTTCAGCCCAGTCCAGTGGCCATACTGGCTGGGGCTGATGGGAGTTGTCATTTTAAAAAGTAACTTTTCCAAGCTCTGACAGCTATATAGAAGTTTTCCATTGGGGTGTGGGAAGGACTCTTTGGAATGGAAACTTTGTTGACATCATGAATCCACGTGATTTAGAGCCAATCAAAGAGCAGGTGGGCTCCATTCTAAACTGAACAAAAGACTTCAACAGGATTCATCGGGCAGTATTCACTAAGTCAGCATCAGCAGTTCTGAGGCGTTTTCTAGAAAGAGTGAGTGGCTTAATAGCTGTGTGATCTACACAATGAGAGAACAACAAGTAGCCATGTCTGACAGACAGAAAGATTTACCTTCGGACAGACATGGGAACCGTTTTTATCCCAAAGGCTGCATTCCTTTCTGGGCAATCTTCTGAGGGCCACATGGCCCCCCTTTCTATTCTTCATGCAGGGAAGCAAGAAGCATGATCAAAGTTCAAGAACACATTACAGCCAGGCAAAAACATGGGGGGGGGTTAGCAAGGGGTGTGGCCTGGGGAGAGTTCCAAGGGCCAGATAGAGAGGCGTGGAGGGCCACATGACAGGCTCTCATGATTTATGGAAGGGATGTAGCTCAATGTACAGAGCAAGCATAAGTGCTTGTACTGTTTACCCAGTTTTTAAAACAAGCATGGTTCTTTGGCCCTCTGGTGGCATCTTATAAGCTACAACATGCTGTATGAAATTTAAATATGTTGTTGGACAAAGAATCAACTGTGCTGAACTGACCACAGTCAGCTCAAGGGTTTGGAAACCAGATTAAACAGATTAAGTATTTCACATCTACAGCAGCTTTAGAAAAAATGTAAAACCAATTGGATTATAGTCAGATCCACCAATAAAGAACTATGTACAAACACATCACCAAGGACAAGTTCATATATTTATTTATTATTTATTTGTTATATTTATACCCCACCTTTCTTTCACCATGGAACCCAAGGCGGCATACATGTGGTTCCCAGGCGGTCTCCCATCCAGGCACTGACCAGACCCAGACCTGCTTAGCTTTAGCAAGGTGGTGGCCTCATATGCCTTCAGACCATAGCCTGAGACATTCATAATTATGAAATTATTTTGAGGGCATGGCCCACCTAAGGCAATATCATGAAAATGCAGTGAATACAAGCCATCTAAAAATAATCAAAATGGACAAACTTTGCCTCCAGACTGTCAGTGTTTTGCCCAAGGGATTCCAGCATATATCAGAACTTTAGGTTTGCAGGAAATGGAGGGTTTCTAAAATGGACTTTGGGATATTTTAAATCAAAGGCTTTCCAAATGGCTGTGGTGTAGTGGACAGAGTATGGGAGGAGGTCTGGGGAGACATTACTCAGCCATGAAGCTCACAGGGTTACCTTAGGCCAATCACTGTGTAGTATCTCAACCAAACCTACCTCACAGGGAAGTTTTGAGGATAACAGGGGCAGCAGAAGAAGAACCGCGCATGCTGCCCTGATCTCCTCAGAAGAAGATAATGTAATAAAAAATGCATTTCAAGTGTGATGTTTTGAATGGCAGGACCTTCATTGTTATATTTACTTCTGGCGTGATGTAATGCTGAACCATGAGAGTTTTTTTGATGGGACATTGAGAATCCATTCTTCATACTTAGAAATTTCAGAAAACCACAACGAGCTCAAGGGTTTGGAAACCAGATTAAACATGGACTGTATTTCACATCTACAACAGCCTTGACAAATGTAAAACCAATTGGATTATAGTAGCAGCGCTTTGATTTTAAACACTGTGAATCCATATGAGCATATGAGGTATATTATCAGATCAGACCATTTATCCATTTATCTGTCTACTTTATGCAGCAGTGGGCTGGATCCAAACCAGGGATGGAATCTAAGGACCTTTGGCATATAAACAATGGGTACTGCCATTCCGTCTATGAAGGCATAAGGATGGAAGCTTGTGGAGGGGCATCTAGTGCAGGCAGAAGATACCTACTCCCTTATAAACCCTCCCTTCATTCACGTAGCTTGGCTCATAAGATCTGATGAGGATGAAGTCATGTGGACACAGCACAAAACTTACCTGCAGGAGCAGCACTTGGGTGCACACTAAACTGCCCCAAGACAGAGCTGTTGCACTCATGTCCTGCTTCTCATAGGCATCTTGCTGGCCACTACAGGAAACCAGATGGTAGACTAATCTAGGCCTTTGGTTTGATCCAGTAGAGCAGGTGTGGGTTAGCCTTTGGCCCTCCAGATGTTACCAAACTACAACTCCCATCAGCTCCAGCAAGCATAGCCAATGACCAGGGATGATGGGAGTTGTCGTTCAGCAACATCTGGAGGGCCAAAGTTTCCCCACCTCTGCAATAGAGCTCTTATAGTTCTAGTAATAAGCCCTCAGTGGATTTAGCCGGTCTGACTCCCAAGCAAGTTATGATTGCAGCCTTAATAACCACTGCTGAATCCAACTGGACAAGCAATCATAATGAAACTAATTTACATGTGCAGCCTGATTGGTTGGCATTGCTTTCCACTTCACTGCTTATCAGACTGAAGAAACAATGGGAACTCCTCTCGCTTGCCATCCTGATGGTTTCCCCCCATCTCAGTCATTGGTAAAACACAATCGTCTTGCCTGTATCCATCCTCATCTACTCTGGGGATGATGTTTTGAAAACATGGCAGCGGAAGGATCTTCCTGAGATTCCTCCTCTAATGGGAAATGCTCAAAATGTTAACATTAGTGAGTTGTCAGCGTGACAAATAAGCCCAATGGAATGATTCAGCCCTCCTCCTCCAATTCCAAACTAGTTGTTGCCTTGGGGGGGAAGACAACGGATCGTCTCTGCTGGTGAGTCTGGGTAAAACCATTGAGAGAAGACCCGGGAACCGATCATGTTTGGTTTAAGAACCTGGTCGGCCACTAGTTTTTACCAGAAGGCTACTTTGAGGTTGGGGAACACAGAGCCACAGATCCTGCCCACTCCCACTGCAAAGTGGACATTAGGAACTGCCTTATACTAGCACAGACCAATGATCTTTCGATCGATCGATCTCAGTACAGTCTATGCTGACCAGCACTGACTCTCTGAGATTTCAAGCAGGGAGTTTCTCCTAGCCTTTTCCTGGAGATGCCGAGGATTGAACCTGAGACCTTCTGCATGCAAGGCAGATGCTCTGCCACTGAGTGACGGCCCTCCTTATACCTACCTCGGAGATTCAGTCAGATAATACACCCTTTATACATTTATAGTCTGTCCTTCCTCCAAGGAGCTCAGTGCAGCACACATGGCTTCTCTCCCTCTTTGTTCACGACAACCCTGTGAGGTAGACTGGGGAATAGCCACTGGCCCAAGGTCATCTAGTGAGCTTCATGGCTGAGTGGGCATTTGAACCTGGGTCTCTGCCACTGGCCACTCCATTGTGCCACTGCCTTCATCTCTTTAACATTCAGAAGGGGGAAAGCTGCAGCATACAGGAGCCTGCCAGTGGTGCCGGAGGTGTTTGTGAAAGCTGAGATAGAGTCTGAGTGCTTTAAAATGTCTTTATCCATAGAAAAAATGAAGCTCATAACACGGCATGGCCTGTTGGCTTATTGTCGATTTGCTTGCTACAATAATATTCCACCTTCCTTCCAAGTTGCTCAAGGCAGCATGCAGGGCTCTTCTTCCCCATCCCCATTTCATCCTCACAACAACCCTGTGGGGTAGGTCATCCTGAAAGATAATGACTGGCCTAGAGTCACCCATTGAGTTTCATGGCTGAGTGGGTATCCCATCGTCTGCTCCTACTGGCAACAGCCAGGCACCATCAGATCTATTTATGACCGTTAATTAGGCCATAATTGTCCTCTGACTCACTCACTTTCTTTTCTCTTTGTGTCCAGTGGCCAGTGAACCTATCATGTCTATTAAGAAGCCAGAACCGAGTGTTATGTCTTCAGAGACCTCTGAAGAAAGTTTTGAGGAAGAGGTAATTGTGCATTCAAGTTTGTTGGCATACTGCGTCTCTGTCTGAGGATCTGTTGGCAATTGCTTTCTTCTTCCTGTTCTTGCTGGCCTACGTTCCCTCTTGCTCTCTCATTATCCCCTTGCTGGTGTCACCATTGTAACTTGCAAACAGGGATAGAGGCAGGATTCGTCTTCCACTTTTTGCAGTGAACTAGCCTGATATAGTGTTCCCAAACTTGCTTGCACATGGGCACACAAGCATCAGTCAGATTACCCATTTCTCCAGGTTTTGTAGTGTTGTCTCAATCCCCCAAAATATGAACTTTGTGTTTTAAAAAATACATATCCAATGCATATTTTAAGGGGGAAATGCATTGAAAAATTTGTATTTTACAGGGGAAATATGTACAAAATCCAAGGACTGTGCACTGGATTCAGCTGAATCCCAAACCAAATCAGGCTGACTCTGGGGCCTCTGGACAGGTTGACTGGGGGTGTCTGGGTTTGGGCTGAGTCAGGCTGAGATAGCCTTAGAACAACCTGAGTTGGGGCAGATCACCTAGAGCAATCCAAGGCTGTCAGGAGGCAGAGCATCGGGTGAGAAGAGTGGAAGGGTCTGCTTAGCCAACATGTTCCCCACAGGGAGCATACTAGAGAAGTGGACCCCAGCAAGATTAAATCCTGCACTCACCAGCTGATTCAATCCTGCAGGCTGCAGGGATCTGCTTCTCCAGCATGCTTCCAACAGGGAACGCACTGCGGAAGCAGACTCCAGCAGAATTGAACTCTCTTGCCACTACTTTACCACTGTGGGATGGGGAGAAGCCTGCTCACCTACCACTAAAACAGAGTCAGGCTTGCTTTGCTACCTGCATGCCTCTGCTACTTCCTCCATTCCCCCAGAGCTTCCCTCCCTCCCAACCAGGGGTGTAGTCATCCAGGGTCATAGGGGGGGTCAAAGTCCCGGTACTTTTTTGGGAGCAGATTACCAGCCAGGTCCCTATGTATGAGCCAATCACCATGAAAAGGGAGTGTGTTAGCCACTGAGAAGAGTCTTTGTCCTTTCATGCCAATTGGAGCCAATCAGAATTAAAGGAGGTGCATCATTCACTGAGAAGACTCTTCTCAGTAGCCAACACACAGCCTCTCTTGTCATGCTGGTTGGCTTCTAGGAACGTCTGTTGTGGTGGAATGTGGACTTGTGAAATGACAGGGAGAGCAACAGAGATCAGGGAAATTGGAAAAGGGGGCATGGCTGTGAGGGGTGTGGCGTGCCTATCACGAAGGGACCCTGCACTTCGGAATTTGCCACTACACTACTGCTCCCGACTGCATTAAACACATGACTGAAAGAGGCTTGGAGGAAGGAGGCGCTGTATACTGTATGTGAGTGTCCTATTCAGATTGGAAAAAATGTCTGCTATGCCATTTGCAAGTTGGTGCAACTTTTCTTCGGTTTCCATGGCAGAATATCTTAAAGAGAGTTGGCAGCCTTCCCTTGGTTTGCTCCTTCTGTGACCTGGTGTCTTCAAACTACACCTCCATCAAGAGAAAAAGCTCCTACCTTCAGACTGTGTGCGATGGGGCAGAGAAAAGCATGAAGACCCTCACAGGAGCTGCAGTCAGCAGGGCACAACCACTTTTGACTACCCTCGAACCTCAGCGTGAGTAAAACCGAGTCAGAGGGCTGTGTCTTGGGTGCATTCTAAATGCAAGGAGCTAGGAAGAGATTAAAAGGAATTCTTCTTGTTGAGTCAGCCTACAGTCCTCCTCAAATTCCAACCGTCACATGCAGAATGACTTCATAAAGCATCTCTAGGCTTCGGAGTCCTCCACGCATTGGCAATGAGGACTAGTGCAGCGTGTGGACATCACTGCATGTTTCTTATACCCTTGCTCTTCACACAAATAATAGCTGCTTGAGCAACATACAATGGAGGCACACAGTCATTTACACTTGACGGACCCTTCTCCTCCACCTCCTTTAAGCTGTCTTTGTTTTCCCTGCAATGGCCTGTCCTACGGCAGCTTCAGAAACAGGGTGGTGTGTTAGAGCCAAAACAGACACTAATTTTAAATATATGAGAATATTTAGCATGCTCTATTTTTCTTATTTAACTAGCACTAGCAGCCATGGGGAGACCCGAGCAGGGTCAGGACCACAGCACAACAGGAGGGGGGAGGGATTAACTCTTTCCCTTCTCTGACATGGTCACAACAAAAATCCCCTCCGTACAAAGCATTGTTTGGCTTGGGAGGGAACCATTCATTGGCATCCACTGAGGCTTCCACTCTTGGGCTAATAGCAGCTTCATGGCTGTGTTTTTCAGCGGGGCTGCAGCTGGGGAGGAAAGGGTTAACCCCCTCCCCCAGCAGCTGCTTAAATTAGAAGGGGGAGCCAAGTAGCAGGGCATCTTGGGCACTCCCCCTCCATCAGTTCAATTCCATTTGAACCCCATTTCACAAGTTGGATTGCACCAGGTGTAGGCATAAGGTATTCCCTGTTGTGGCAAATGTTGCTCTGTTCAGAATAGGAGTCCAAGCGTGCCTTCTATATAGCAAACTCTAGGTCTGACAGTGAAAGGCACCCTCATTCTCTCTGCAACAGGTGCCACACTGGGCGGGGGGGGGGGAGAGGATTTTGCTATACTGTCCATATAAGATTTGTAAAATTTCCCTGCAAAATAAAAATGCAATCCTGACATTAAGACAGCACTGCTCACTATGGATGGAAAGATCTGTCAGTTTCGGTTCTGAATCTTAAATTCAGTTCTGCAGCCATTTGTGATTTTTTTTTTAAAAAAACTTATGAAAATTCTTTAGCATTTTAGTGCAAATTTCTCCTACCAAACACATTTTTGTATGCAGTTTTGACTAAGCTACACATTTTTGCAAGCATTTTATCCTATTACAATGTGGTTTTGTATGTTACTTCCACTTACATATTCATTTTTATGCACACTTTCTCCTAAAATATGCATTTTTGTAAACATTGCTTGGTAGGAGAAATGCAGCGCAACATTTGGATGAGTGCAAATTTTGAAGGATGGCTGTGTTCCTGTTCTCATATTGTTTCAGAAACTGCAAATTTGATAAATTCAGATATAAACGTAAATCAAATCAAATTTCTCCCCCATCCCTGTTGCTCACACAGTTCTCTGTTGCCAGCTTTCGAGGTGAAGATGAACAACTTGTAATATTTTCTTCAGCTGTTGAGTAAATAGGGACATAAGAAACCACCTCACACTGAGTCAGACCCCTGGGTCCATTTAGCTTAGTATTGTCTACACTGACTGGCGTGGCTCTCCAGGATTTCAGATGGGGGACATTCCCAGTCCTACCTAGAGATGCTGGGGGATTGAACCTGGGACTTTCTGCATGCAAAGGAGATGCTCTACCGCTAAGCTGTGGCTGTACCTCTGATGTCCATACTCTAAGCCTGGTGCATGCCAAACCTGGCATCCAAGGCAAGTAACACAGATCACTTGCCCCAGACTCTAGTCTTGGGCATATCTTCATGGCAGAAGAATGAGGTAGGATGCAAGGTCTTCCACAGTGCAAATGTAGCATGACAAGAAGCTTTAAGTGCTCCACTTCCCCATAGTTTATCAATGCAATGGTACTCTCCTTTTAGAGTGCTAAATCCCACCATTTTTTAAAAAAAGATCAGAGAACTCACCCTTAACCTGATTGTGGGGAGAGGATGTCTTTTAAATCCCATGCAATGTTGAAGGTGCCAATAAAATGAGATGCAAAAGTCTGATGCTTTCCTCTAGAGGGAGCAGTTAACCTTTTCCTGGAACCTCGCAGGATGAAGATTTTGTGTGTGTGTGAATCTTCCACTTTGTAAGGTTGGAGATAGGCAATTGTTTTTTTTTTTTCCAAGAACTGTATTATGAAAGATCACTACCCACAACCCATACGCTATACACATGTTTCTTTTCAACATGCATGCCAAGGGTAATTTCTGCCAGACGCGGAATTAGTATTTTTCTGGCCTCTTTTATAATCATAAATGTCTGTCCCTCTATCTCTCGGTCAATTAATTGTATACATTTCATCCGCTGGATTGATTAAATATGTATAAGCTCTAGCTGACTGATGCACTGATTAATTCTGCATATATTTGCATATACGTAAAACCAATAGTTCTGAAGAGAATACATACCCTTGCTCACACACCTTTCCATCCTGGATGTGAGGCTAGTTAGAACAGAGGGTAGAATCTTTTCAGTTGTGGCCCCTGCCTTATAGAACCAATTACTATAGCCAGCCTTACCACTGGGCAGAGTATGCTGGCTGCCTCCAGCAACTGATTTTGGATGTCACGAAAGGGCATCAAATGTTTTTTTTTTTATTGATGTATTTTTAATGCCAGGGAGCAGGAGAGATACTTGTGAACTTCTTTGTCTCAGGTGCCAAAATAACCTGACCGCCTTGGGAACTATATACCTTGACTTAAGATGCTGGTTGTGTGTTGGGGGGACATATGCTGCTCCATCTTAAGCTGCAAAACAGTGGTGGTTGGTGACTCCATGTCAGTGGGTAGTGGAATTCGCTCCAGGTTTTAGTGTGAACTTTTAAGGAGTTGTCCAAGATGCTTCACTATCTTGGACAGCTCCGTGAAAATTTAGACCAAAAATCTAGAGGGGATTCCATTGCCTCACTGACATGGAGCCACCAGCCACCACTGCCACAAAATTCTTGGGGGGGGGGCTCCCAATTACGCTTTGGGATAAGGCATATCCTGCAGGTATTTTGTAATCTTTGCAAAACGTTCATGTATGAATACAGGATTTTTGGTATCGCAGACCATAACCCATAACCCAGACCTGTTAATGATATTGAAAATAACTCTTGACCAAAACAAAGCAAAAAAAACACACCCAACCCACAGTGTCTTGTTCTCTCTCATTAGTTGCAACAGCAAACAAGTATGCCTGTCGGGGCTTAGACACAATGGAAGAGAAACTGCCCATCCTTCAACAGACGGCTGATCAGGTAGATATTGTCTGTCTTCCAGAAATGAGCAAACATGTAAGACAGGTCTCCAGAAGGTGGAGTGACCAGCTCCTTGGGGAGGCACAAACGCCTCCTGGACCAGTCCTGGCCAACTGTTTGTATGTTCAGCTACTTGACAGTGACGGAAGTACTAGTAGACAAGCAGGCAACAAGGAGAGGTACAGTCAAGGCTTCAGGTAGTCTGTGAGCAGATTAGTGTGTTCAGAATAAGGAGCTAGGTCAGAGTCCGCAGACCCTGAGCTGAAGTAAGCACCTTCCATGGTTCTCCCCCCTCACATGACAAGCTGTGCCTACCAAAAACATCCCATCTGCAATGAAACTATGACCCCATCTGCAATATATATTTTAAAGCACCATTAAACTTTTAAGCAGTCATGACTTCCCCCATGAATCCTGGGAGCTGTAGTTTATTAAGGGTGCTGAGAGTTATTAGGAGACCTCTGTTCCCCTCACAGAGCTAGAGTTCCCAGAGTCCCCTGGAAAAGAGGGATTGATTGTTAAACCTCTCTCAGAATTGTGGATTCTTCGGAAAAAGCCATGCCTGTTTATGGTGGTATGATATTGCTTTAAATGTGGAGCCTATTAAAGATTCAGTGCATGTGGAGCGTGTTAAAGATCCAGAAGCCCTCTTCTCCCTGGTACACATGCAGGAAAAAATAGACCTGTGTGGTTTAAAAAACGAGAGCACAAGTGAATCCCACACTGTAGATTATAGTTAAGGAGGAGTTCTGGCTCTGAAAAAGCATGTAGGTTGCTGCTTTAATCCAAAATGGCTGTCCTTCTGACTCTTGCAGGTTGTCTCCGATACAAAGGAGATGATGTCTTCTAAAGTCACAGGTGCCAAGAATGCCGTAACCCGCAGATTATCAGGGGTGGTCTGTATGACCAAAGACGCCATGCAGGGTAGTGTGAAGACCACTGCATCCTTGGTGACTGGTAGTATGAGCCTGTTGATGGGAACAAGTGTGGGTCAGATGGCCAAGACTGGCATGGACACAGTGCTGGACAGGTCCCATGCAATTGCAGATCACTATCTCCTGCGTGCTGATGAAGAACCAAGTAAGAACTCCCTAGAGCGCTTGCTCCACACGTACAGTTCAGAGTGGTATTTGATCTTAACAACATGTGCAAACAGAGGAGGTGCCACCACACTAAGGGCCCATTCAAACGACAACTTACTGTGAGATGGATGCTACTTGCATCCCTGTTTAATTCGCATGGTTCACATGACGTTGCAGGCAAACAGAAGCTAGGAAGCAGTTTTTCCTTTTAAATCTGCATTACACCAATCCAGGGATAACGCAAAAAATGAAGGAAAAACCGACTCCGCTTCGCAGCGTTACTCCATGTAGGCGCTTTGCTTCAACGTTTTTTGCTGGGCGGGTGGATCCTCACTTTCAGATATTCCCCTTTCTCCGCCCACTAAACTCTCCATGAATTTCATTTTGTTTCCGGCAACTTAACCAGTCACTTCCACCTCTCTCTCTGTCCTACTATACTGGACTTTGCTATAGCCTTCTTCCCCCCCCCAATTAGTTTCATGTCAATTGCACCCAGATGCTCTGGGCTTCAGTAGGAAAGGCATGCAATTGAGAAGAAGAAACAATGACAGAAAACTATCTCCCCCCCCCATCAGTATCATGTCAACCGCACCACAAAGCTGTCCAGCTTCAGCAGGGAGAGGTGTGCAATTGACAAGAAACACTGACAAAAAAAACCCTTCCCCTTCTTCCTTAGCAATAGCGATACACTGCAGGAAGTAAACATGTAGATTTGGGGGTGGGGGCACGAAACAGCGACACCAATCCTTCCCAGAAGGCCGACTAGTGTGAATGGAAAACAGTGGATTTGAAAGCAGGAAGTGTGAATCTTGCAAATCTATTGCGATGGCAAAAGCTGCATCTTTACTACGTCTTTCAGCTCCCATGTGAATGAGCCCTGAGGCACGTTTCCTATATTTCGACCCTGGGGGGTGATGGTGGGACATTTTTCAGCTCAAGGACTGCATTCTCTTTTGGGTAACCTTACTGGGGCCACATGCCAGTGATGGAAAGGCACAGAGGCAAAGCAGATGCAGCAATTAATGTAATTTTTACCCATTTGTCCAGCAGGCTAGTTTCTACACTAGTATTTTAAATTGTTGCGGTCTGCCCTGGGACCTTAGGGTGAAGGGCAAATAATAGTAGTAGTAGTAGTAATAGTAGTAGTAATAATAATAGTAGTAGTAGTAGTAATAGTAGTAGTAATAGTAGTAGTAGTAGTAGTAATAATAATAGTAGTAGTAGTAGTAGTAGTAGTAATAATAATTTCACACGTTCATACCCCTCTATTCAGGCAGGCATTATTAGAATTTAAGGACACATTCCAGATAGGCAAAGCAGGGCCGGGGAAGCATGTGACTTGTGGAGTTAGAGGGGTGTGGCCAGGGGAGAGTCCTGACGGCCAGATAGAGAGGCCTGGGGGGCCACCTTTGGCCCCCAGGCTGAGGTTCCCCACCCCTGATTTAGACATATCTTTCATCTCTAAAGCAAGGTCTTGATATTCATGACAGAGAGCCATAAGCATCTTTCCACAACATACCTACATGCTCCTCCCACTTCTACTCCTCCCCAAAATGTTGCTAGTCTTATATCAAAACTATTTTGGCTTCCCTCTGAATTCGGTGCCTGAGGAGGAACCTCCAAATTGGGCTTCTCTCAAAATACTCCCCATAAAGCATTGGCGGCAACTCTCACCATTGTGGTCGTCCCAAAGTGCCTGATATGCTTCAGGAATCAGCCAGAGGTAAGGCAGGAGATTGGTTGACATGGGTATTTATTGTCACAACAAGTGATAAAAGCAGGAGGGGTTTGTAGGGGGATCTCCTCTGCGTGGGGCAAGGCTAGCCAAGCGACTGCAAGCATATAGGAATGGCAACCTTACCAAGTTCTAATAAAAGCTTGCTCACTGTGACACTGTAAGCAACATAAAAATTCTCCCTTTCAGTGTTTTATCCCTGGTGGTGGTTCTATTTTGCCAGCAATGTGTATGTTATATAAAAATACACCTGTATGTAATGTACTTGTACACACTGTGAAACCATTAACTGTGAAACCTTTACTGCAACGTAATTATGGATCCTGACCGCTGGTGAGCGAGTCAATGTCTGTGAAAATACTAGACCTAAGCTAAAAAGACCTCCCCAGTTCACTGTTCCATTTATAGATAGCAAAATGGGAAAGGGGGATTTTGGGGGATTTTGCAGAGGGGGTGGATTATATGGTAAAACGAGGGAGTAATTGCAGCAGCAAGGGGAACTTTTCCTGGTGGCTGGCAGGCCCCACCCCACTCCCCCAAATCATCTGGCAAGATCGTAAGTGATGACATAGCATAATTCCCAGGACACTGGGGCACGGGGAGGAAGGGATGGCAACCAGACTAACTGGTGGCTTCCACGGGATTTCTGGGGACAGTAGCTGGAAAAATTGATTTGGATTCCTGCATTGCGCAGGAGGTTGGACTTGATGGCCTTATAGGGCCCTTCCAACGCTACTATTCTATGATTCTATGAAAAGTGAAGCAGTGCACCCTCTTTTGGCTCCATGCATTTTGTGCCAAAAGTTCTCAGCCATGGTAAAAAAGAAAAAGAGACAAAAAACTTTCTTGCTCCCCAACCCCTTTCCCAGACCACTCTCTGAAGAATCAAATGGTCCCTAAGCATGACACCAACATTATCCATCCCTGGCGTAGCAGCGCAAGATGCACATGGCAACTGGTCCATGGTTAGCAAAGGTGTCTAAGGAAATGAAGATGCCTTTTGACAGTGGATCCCAACATCTCACAAGAAGAATTGGGGCCACCTGCAACACTGAGCAGCTGCCAGCTCTTGCTATAACCCAAGGGCAGAGAACCTTTTTCAGCTGCAAGGCCACATTCCCTTCTGGGCAACCTTTCGAGGGCCACATGTCAGTGGTGGGCAGGGCCAGAAGCAAAAGCTGATGGAGCAATGAATGTAAAATTTACCTTTGCACAGCAGGCTAGTCAAGAAATCAGAAGAAGGCTAGGACTGGGGAGGGCAGCTATGGGAGAACTAGAAAAGGTCCTCAAATGCAAAGATGTATCACTAAACACTAAAGTCAGGATCATTCAGACCATGGTTTTCCCTATCTCTATGTATGGATGTGAAAGTTGGACAGTGAAAAAAGCAGGTAAGAGAAAAATCAACTCATTTGAAATGTGGTGTTGGAGGAGAGCTTTGCAGATACCATGGACTGCAAAAAAGACAAATAATTGAGTATTAGAACAAATTAAACCAGAACTGTCACTAGAAGCTAAAATGATGCAACTAAGGATATCATACTTTGGACACATCATGAGAAGACATGATTCACTAGAAAAGATAATAATGCTGGGAAAAACAGAAGGGAGTAGAAAAAGAGGAAGACCAAACAAGGGATAGATTGATTCCATAAAGGAAGCCACAGACCTGAACTTACAAAATCTGAACAGGGTGGTTTATAACAGTTTCCATTGGAGGTCACTGATTCATAGGGACGCCATAAGTCATAATCCACTTGTGGGCACATAACAACAACAGTAGGCTAGTTTCTGCACATACACTTGCACACTCTTCTCTGTCCTCCATCCAGAGAAGCAAGCAGGCATTATGAGAGTTGAAGCACACATTCCAGCCAGTGAGAGGTGTGGTCTGGGGAGAGCTCCAGGGGCCAGACAGAGATGCCTTGAGGGTCACATTTGATCCCCGGGGCCTGCTGTAACCTCTCATCTTCCCTGACAATCATATTTCTTTGATTTCAGTTGATCTTAGTCCATGTTGTGACAGTAGCGTGGGAGATTCTTGGCAGCAAATGCAGAGGCAGATTGCAAGTGAAGGGTACATGGTCTGTTTTATTTCTTTGCTGGACAAACTCCGCCGCTACGCTTCCAAGCAATCTCGGCGCCACCTGAGACGCACAAGCCAGAGTCTCCAAAGGGTCCTTGAAAACTGCTATGTGGTAAGGGCTTGTCTCTTTCCATTTCTTGTCTCTTCTCCTTTGCTTTGAGCTGGAAGAAAATAATTGCACCGTCTTTTAAAAAAAGTCTTCAGTCAGCATGAAATAATTCCTTGATCAGCCCCAAGAACAGTGTGTGTTAGTAAGTGATTGTGTGTGTGAGAGAGAGGGGAGCAGCGGTGTCATCAGGGCAGGATTTGGGGCAAACGCCTACAACCACCTGCCTCCCTCAGCAGAATGAGCAGAAGTACATTGCCATCTAAAGAGGGACAGGAGCATATGACCATTCAATCCAGAATCTGAAGTAACTGCATGAGAGACTTCATGCCTCAAATTTAAACAGCACTGAAACCAAGCTACGGGGGGGGGGGAGGAGTGACCAGGACTCTTACATTGTGCTCCTGATCATATCTTTCACAGTACGCCTTATATTTGGCAGTGTTTGAATTTGATACCACAATGCAAGCTCCGCTGTTTTTAGCAGACATTGGATCCACTCAGGAGCTCTGATCTGGACCTCCCGAGTGGAGCTGACCCCGGCAGCACGGCTTGCATTCGATGCCAGATTTGAACAGTGCAGAATGGAAGCCGCACTTGGACAGGAACCATTGGGAATGGAATCTAAGGCTCCTGGTTGCTTCTTTGCAACTACTTCTTTACCTGCCCCACACTTGACATTATATGACAACAGGTAAGTGGCAGGTGGGTGGGTGGGAAGTCTGGCAGGCCTAATCTGGGCCAGAGGTTGCTAACCCATGGCATATTGTTTTGGGAAGTGAGAATTATGCAGGTTCATGTTAAAATGGGGATTGAACTGAGGGGGATGGTGAAAAAGCCAAGCATCCTTGTATATATCACATCTGCAATCTCAAAATCTATCTTTAAATGGGAAAAAGCCATAACTAAGTAGTAGAGCAAATGCTTTGCATGCGGAAGATCCTGAATTCGATCCCTGACATCTCGACGTAAATCTGATAAAGACTCCTGTCTGAAACTCTGGAGGGCCACTGCCAGTCAGTGTAGAGACAAAACTGTGCTTGAGGGACACATGGTCAGACAGCCATAAGCCAGCTTCCAATGTTTCTAATTATATTCCCCAATGCTTTTCAGGAATGGAAGGCGTGGCTAATAGCCTTGTACTATACGATAACACTCCCACTGAGGACCATCTACCTGATCATCTTGTTCACTGTTGAAGAATTATCGTCCAAGTTTCACGAGAACGTCCCTCAAGCCTCTTACGTCCTAGAAGAACTCCAGATGGTGCTGTCCACTCTAGATTGCCTGCAGGATCTGTACTGCAGGATCTTTACCAGAGTTTGGGATAAAATGGCAGAGGAGGAAAACCTGAATGCACTCTTAAACTACGTATCGCAAACCCTTCCCTTTTGTTTCTTTGCAAACCACTGCAAATGTAGGACCTCTACCGGCAGTACCGCAAGGGCCCTAAAGACCATGCAAAAGGTGCAGGCATCGCGAGACAGCCTCCTTCGACTGCAAGAATCTAGAAGCACCAACATGGTAGCAGCGACCCCAACCACCTGAGCCCTGGGTCTTGTTCAACTATAGATGACAGAAGTGTGCAATGTGGACACGTGGGCATTTTAAGGGGGTTGGTTCTTAGGTTAGATCCTGACAGCAACAACAGCCTTGCAGTAAATGAATGAATTAGATATTTGTGTGCCTGTGCATGTTTCTCATAGCCTCAATCCCAGAAACTTGAGGCAACTAATGCACTCTGGGTTGAGAGAAGGAAAAGGAAATCACAGCAGAACTCCCTGTTGTATGATCCAAAAGACCTGGTTAAATTGTCAAGTTAAAAATACGTATGTTCCATGCCACTCTTTCCCAAGTTGTGGGACGACTCAGTGACAGAGCTCATGTTTAGCATTATTAGGGCCTAGGTTCAATCGTCAGCATCTCCTGTTGAAGGGCTGAGGCACAGCTAGGAAAGACTTCCGTCTCAGGCTGCCTTCCAACATTACTTTTAAGTGGGGAGCTGCTTCCAACTATGCTTCTTCTCTTCCAAAGGTGAGGAACATGTAGACCTGCAGATAATTGGGCTGCAGGTCTCATCATCCTTGACCATTGGCCATGTTGGCTGAGGCTGATGAGAGCTGGAGTCCAACAGCATCTAGAAGGCCACACGTTTCCCAGTTCCTGTCCTATAGTATTCTGGTAACATCTGAAGATTTGGACCACAGAGGAGGAGTCCATGCTGTTGTTTCTCCCCATACCACTGTTATTCCAGTTTCTGGGAAGGATGAACATGGCATGAGCAGCTCCCATCCCCAAAACCAGGGAAGACGGATCTGCAGCCCTCTAAATGTTGTTGAACTGCAGTTCCCATCATCCACGGCCATTGGCCATGCTGGCTGGGGCTGATGGGAGCTGGGGTCAAATGGCATCTGGAGAGCCACCTTGTCTAGCCTTGTCCTAAAAGTAACATCAGGTAGGAGGGGAGAAGAGCCTGTTCCCTTCACCTTGTTCATAACAGTGGAAGATGGAAGGAGCTATTAATAAAATAGCATGACACAACAGAATGGACTGTATCATTCAGACCTGTAGGTGGGGAAGACATTCTTTTCTGTTTCCTTATGTCAGGGGTGGGGAAGCATTTTCAGATCAAATATTTTGGCCAGCCCTGTGGGAATCAAACTCGGACACACTGGTATGTGTTTCTTCATTATGTTTAATGCGAAATTTTGTTTTAGATTGTTTCATAAATCAGGTTACAGCTAGCACAGGTTTCTATGGTTCTACAAGACATGGCTAAGAATGGCTATTCAAGTGAAGACATTGTTGCAACAACTTGACACGCCCCATGAAGCCACTTAAGGAGACTCAAAGTGGGCTCACTACTTGCATAGAAATTGTCTCCCAGATCGAGACTGGACCAACAAGAGGGCAATCCTATGGAGGGGCTCAGTCTGTTCACATCTGCACAATCGCTGGGACATCCTTGGTGACAGGGGAGGAGACATCTCAGACAGTTTTTCGCTAGCCCCTTCCTCCACTCGCACTTCTTGCTCCCCCCCCCCAAATAGGGATGGAATGATCTGTCAGTTTCAGTTTAGTTTCTCATTTTTATAATCGTACATTCGGTTCTCCACATTTCTGCAGCAATTTGCATTTTTTTAAAAAAAATCCTCATAAAAATTCTTCAGCATTTTAGTGCAAATTTCTCCTGATAAATACATTTTTGTAGGCAGTTTTGACAAACATACACATTTTTGCATGTAATTCATCATAATATAATGCATTTTTGTAAGTTATTTTCACCAATATATTCATATTATGCACATGTTCCCCTAATATATGCATCTTTGTAAATATTGTTTGGTTGGATTGCAAAATTCAGATGCAGGTGAATTTCAAAGGATGACAGTGTTTCAGTGCTCATATCGTTTCAGAAAGTGCAAATTTAATAGATTCAGCTTTAAATGCAAAACTGAATTGAATTCCTTCCACATCTCTATCTCAGCGGTGGTGGTGGAGGGAAGTCAGGAGGGGAAGCAGAGTGAGGAAGTGTGTCCTTGGGAGGCCTACAGTCCAGCACCATCTCATCCTCAGCAGCTGATGCCTCAGGGACAGAGCCATCTCTGGCCAGACTACTGAAGTCTTCTCTGGTTTCAGCCCCCTCCCACTTCAGACCACTACCCCCCCCCCCAGATCCCAGTCCTCCTCCTCCTGCTTACTCTGCCAGGAGTTCTTTACAGGGCTCACAACATCAAGGGCCACAATCCCTTTTGGGCATGTCTGAGATTAGACCGCCTTTGTGCTGTAACCTGAAAGGCCCCCAACAAAGCAAGAATGCCTCAGTTTCCCCCAAAGTGATCAAGATTCCACCCAGTTAGGATGACTCTTTGCAGAGTACACCTGAACAAAATAAGGGCGAGTGGTGGTGGTGGTTCTTCCTTATTTTCAGACTTTTTATTATATATTTTAAAAATGCTCTGGTGTGTTTTAAAAAAATGGGATGGATCAGAAAGGTCAAAAGTAAGCAAGGATGGATAAAAGTCCATGATCCATACATATATAATGAAATAATTCATTCCCCTTCTCTTAGCCCTGAACAAAGTATTAAAGCAGGCACGCAGAACACCTGATGCATATGCGTGTGCTTCATCCTTTAGTCACATGCTCAGTGACAGCTGGTGGCTCCATGTCACTGGGGCAGTGCAATCCGCTCCGGGTTTTTAGTCAAAACTTTCAAGGCGCTGTCCAAGGCGCTGAAGGATAATAAATATTAAACATTATGATTTAAAGTATTTATACGTACTTCATAAGCAACAATTACATTCAATAAAGAAGCTTTAGGCCAGAAATTCTCTTTCTGTAAAATAAAGCTCTCAAAAACAGAAGACAGATTAAATATTCTGGTAACAAATAAGTCTGGCATAACACTTTTATTTCTTACACTGTATTTTATCGTATTCCTGTCTGAATGGTATGGAATTCAGTATCTAAGAAATAAAAGGACCGATAAAAATACAATTAGAAATCGTACAGCATCTAGCACAGCACATTACAATGGCTATAACAGGCAGAAAAACCATTAAGCAGTCCACCAACACCCTCAGCAATTCTAAAGGTGGTCCGTGGCCACGGGCAAAGGAAGTTTGGAGAGAATGTGCTGAGCTTGAAAACTGACTTGGCTTTCTGGTTCATATAAGGAGCACCACCAGCACTTACTAATTACATTTTTATCACAGTCTGCCTCTGGGCGGCATATGTGCCCTCCCTTTACCCCTGCAACAACCCTGTGGGGCAGGTTAGGGCAAAAGATAGAAAGACCGCACCCAGCCTCCCACCAAGGCCACTCAGAAATGCAGTCCACATCCCAACAGAGCACAGTGACATGTCTATGGGTCTGAATAGATATGATCTCTGGTACCTCTTCCCTTTCTAAATCCAGCTTGGACATCTGGCATTTCTCGCTCCATATATGGTAGGAGCCTTTGTTGTAGAATCTTGAGCATTACTTTATTTGCATGGGATATTAAGGCAATAGTTCAATAATTACTGCATTCCCTGGGGTCCCATTTCTTTAGAATTGGGATATATATTGAACTCTTCCAGTCTGTAGGCCATTGTTTTCTTTTCCATATTTGCTGACAAATGTTTGTCAAATATGGACAGATTCAGTCTCAGTAAATTGTAGCAACTCCATTGGTATGACATCTACTCTTGGCGATTTGTTTCTTCCAAATATTTTAAGTGCAGCTTTCACCTCACATTCTAAAATTTCTGGTTCTTCATCATATGGTTCCTCCATAAATGAATCTGTCATCCTGGCATCTCTTTTATAGAGTTCTTCAGTGTATTGCTTCCATCTTCCTTTTATTTCATCTCGGTCAGTCAGTGTGTTCCCGTTTATTCAACATCTTACTCTTGGTTTGAAGTTCCTTTTGATTTCTCTAATCTTTTGGAATAGGGCTCTTGTTCTGCCCTTTTTATTATGCTCTTCTAGTCACTGTATTATTGCATTTAAGGTTCTAACCGTGTTTCTCCCCCCTTTTGCTTTTGCTTTCCTTCTCTCTTTAACCATTTTAAGAGTTTCACCAGTCATCCATTGTGGTCCTTCTCTCTTTTTAATTAGATTAAATAATCTTTTTTCATTCTTCCCTGATAATGTCTCTGACCTCACTCCATAGTTATTTTGCTTCTCTATCAGCTAGGTTTAAAGCCTCAAATCTGTTCCTTATTTGATCTTTAAATTCTTCTGGGATGTTATTTAAATTGTATTTTGGCATTATGATTGCTTTGTTGTTCTTTAGCTTTACTCCGATTTTAGAGATTAGCAGTTCATGATCTGTACTGCAGTCTGCTCCTGGTCTTGTTTTTGCAGAAAGTATCGAACTTCTCCATTTTCTGCTTCCAATTATAGAATTGATTTGATTCCTATATTGACTATTTGGTGATGTCCATGTGTAGTCGTCTTTTCGGTTGCTCAAAAAATGTCTTTGCAAGAAACAAATTATTGGCTTCACAGAATTCAATATGTCTTTCTCCTGCTTCATTTCTATCTCCTAAGCCCCATTTCCCCACAATTCCTAGTTCTTCTCTGTTCCCTACTTTTGCATTCCAGTTCCCCATGATTATCAGAGCATCCTGTTTTGCTGTGATCAATTTCTTCCTGTACTTCTGCATAAAATCTCTCCATTTCCTCCTATTCTGTGTTTGTCATTGGAGCATAGACTTGGATGATGGTTATGTTGATAGGTTTTCCAGTAAGTTTCATTGATCTCACTCGCTCAGACTTTGTGTAATAGCTCCTAATTGCTTTTGCTATATCGCTTCTCACTATTAGAGCAAGCCTATTTCTTCTTAATTTCTCATATCCTGCATAAAATATTTTGAAGTTGCCTGATTGAAAGTGCCCCCTTCCCCTCATTTCAATTCACTCACGCAAAGTATTATAATGTTGATGCATTCCATTTCTTGCTTGACAATTTCTAACTTTTCCTGGTTCATGCTTTTCACATTCCATGTGCCTATTGTGTGTGTCACACAACTCCAGATTCTCCTTTCGCATCTGTGCGCATCAGACTCTCGGCTTCCTTTCGGCTTTGACCCAGCCGCATCATTAGTCACAGTGCTACTTCTCCTTGTCTGTTGTTCTTCCCCAGCAGCTTGGTGAGTGCCATCTGACCTGGGGGTCACACCTTCCAGCAATGTCTCATGTTGCATTTTGGATCATCTATTCATGGGGTTTTCATGGTAAGAGGTATTCAGAGGTGGTTTACCATTGCCTTCTTCTGAGTTTGGATGCACCTTAGTCTGGTGTCTCAGCTTTGACCATTCCTCCTTGGGTGACCCTGCTAGGACTCTAGCCTCTTGGTCCAGACTCCCAATGGCATTGCTCTCAGCTTCTTTGATACTCTCAAACCCTGTCACCATGTTAAGGTGTGCATCCTAGAGGGGGTATTTTTGCATATGGTTTAGTTACTCTTTTGTATGGTGTTTAACTGTTACTTTGCACCATGTTTGAAATTACGTTCAATTGTATTTGATTTTTTGTATATCGCTTTGAGGTTCTCTGACTATAAAGCCATTCAGAATTTTTCTAGATAAATAAATAGACAAACCGATTCACACGGTCGCCATAACTCTTAATTGACTTGAAGGCACATAACAACAACAAAGGAGCCGGAAACCGGCGGCCCTCTCACCCACCTAGCCACCCACACGCTGTTGAGCTCCAACTCCTAGCAGAGACGATGAGAGCTGTAGTCCAACGCAGTTCGGTCGGCCTGGGTTCCCAATCCCTGGCGTCCCAGCGCTTCCTTATTCCCAGATTTGCAGAACTGGGGCGAGCTGGGAAGCTGGCCCCTATGGCTTCCAATTGCCGAGCAGGGACCGGGGCGGAGCCACCCTGGCCAGAGCGAGCGAGCGAAAGCAGGCGTATGTTCCCCACGGGTAGAGGTTGGAAGTTCGTGGAGGAGCATAGCTGCGTTCGTGGAGCTGAGCACGAAGGCGCGAATGCCCATTTTCGGGCTAGGGACCTGGCAGGTACTCCTTGCAAAGAGAGGCGGGCGCTCTGCTTCACCTTGGCCAAACCGGGAGCGTTTTAGCCGTCGGCGATTCCCAGCGCTGCTCCCCGGAAGCTTCCTGTGCTGGGCGGCCATTGCTCTTCGCGCCCCGCGACTGCTGCCTTGTCGGTGGAGCGGGTCGCTGTGCTTTTCCGCACGCTTGCGCAGGAGCTCGGACTGGCCGCTGTTTTGAACGGCTTGTGTACTGTTTGCCCAGGGATCTCGGCTGTCCCTTCATCCCCAGCCCCTTGCCCTTCAATGCCACATTCCGTTCGGAGGGGGTGGGGGAAGGACAAGGGTCATTCAAAACCGGGCGTATTCATAGGACACATTTCTCATTTAAATTATGCTTCTCAGACCAGAATATTAAATCCTGTTCACACGCGCATTATTGTGCGCCTGTGGGGGTAGTTAAGAACGCGAGAAGAGCGCTGCTGGATCGAACTTGTCGGAGGGTCTATTCAGCTCAAGTGTGGGGAACCTTTGGCTTTCGGGTGTTGCTGAACTACAGCTCCCATCATCCCTGGCTTTTGGGCGTTCTTGCTGGAGCTGATGGGAGTTGTCGTTCAACAACATCCTGAGGGCCAAAGTTTCCTCTCTCCCGATTCAGCTAAAGGCAGTGGTTATCGCCTTATCTTGCGCCGTGGATTCCATACGTTTTATTCTGAGTTTCAGTTTCGTTTGATGGTGGAGAGTTCTAGTATAGGACAGGGAGAGACAAGAAAATAATTGTTAATTTGTACATGTTTCATATATGTCTGCCTGCAGCTCCCAAGAGATGATTGCATGTGTGAATGGGGATAACACCACAAATAGAACTTTTTCCCGTTGATGCCTCACTGCCCCTAAGATGCAAGTGTTTCTCATTTGCCAGTCCATACAGTTAGTTGCCGGACATCAAGAACTAGGTCACACGTGACCTCTGAAGCATCTTCTTTGAGCACATGAATTAGGGTAGCCATGACTGTTTAAAGTGGTATGATAAAATGGAATTTGGCGCTTGCAGATAGGTTTGAAATGTATATCTACCTCCATAGCCTGAATTGGTTCAGCCTAGAGGAAATTCAGTCAGCATGTTTTTGCTGATGGTGCAAGCTGGCTCTGAGTTTAGAAGTTACTGGGACACAGGAATGTGGTGGTTTTTTGTTTGGATCAGCCTTCCCCAACCTGGTGCCCTCCAGATGTTTTGGATTATCAATCTGGGGCTGATGGGAGTTGTAGCCCATAACATCTGGATGGCACAGATTTAGGGGAAAGCTGATTTATATTTTACATTCTGGGAACAAAGAATCTGTCCTTTTGCCTGGGTTAGTTTGTAAAGCTAGGCGCATTGATAGAAGTATATAATAATTGGTCTAGATTAATGTCATTTCATCATTTTACCTCTATATCCAGGTTAGCATAACAGAAATCTAACAGATCCCAGCAAACTGGGACCTAATGAATGATTTCAGCATTTGAAGTTTTGATTGCTTTGAGTATTTGAAATTAGGTTTGTGCAAGCTTTTTGAAACTAACAACTTCATAATGGTAAATAACATTGATAATTTATTGTGCAAATGTTTCATTTTTTGTGTTAATATTGAAAATGTTTTAAAAAATGAAACTGATTATATGAATTTAGAACTTTTTTTAAAGAAGCATTTGGGACATTTCAAAGGTTGGCCATGTTTAATTGGTGCCTCGCAATTAAAACGGCAATTTTATGTCTCAGGCACTTCCTGGAAAAGTAGGAGATGCAGTGAAATTTGCCATTGACCTTGGATACCGCCACATCGACTGTGCCCACTATTACAGCAATGAGGATGAGATTGGGAATGCCATCCAGCAGAAAATCAAGGAAGGGACAGTGAAATGGGATGAGCTCTTCATTGTCAGCAAGGTGAGTGAGGAAATTAACTTGTACCCTGGAGGATGTTGGTTTTTAATGGGCAACTGGCAGAGGAGTGCATTTTGGAGCAGGCCTCCCTGGCTTCTTCTTTTCTTTCAAAATAAAAGTGGCCAGTTTCAGCAATTTGAGCAACAGCACCAATGGGAAAGTTGTGACAAGCGTGTACCAAAGTAAATGTATTTGTCTCCTGCACCTGTTGTTTCTCTGATGATACCATTTCGTTGTGTTCTGTCATCTCATGTTGCTATCTGGCTGTTTCTATGTTACAAGACTCCACAACTGGAAAAAAAATACCTAGGCCCCATCTGCACTATATATTTAAAGTGGTATGATACTGGTATGAAAAAAGGTAAAAAAAGAAAAAGAGGAAGGCCAAACAAGAGATGGATTGATTCCATAAAGGAAGCCACAGACCTGAACTTACAAGATCTGAACAGGGTGGTTCACGACAGATGCTGTTGGAGGTCGCTGATTCCTAGGGTCGCCATAAGTCGTAGTCGACTTGAAGGCACATAACAACAACAATGATACTCCTTGAAACAGTCATGGTTTCTCCCAAAGAATTCTGGGCACTGTAGTTTGTTAAAGGTGCTGAGAGTTGTTAGACGACCCCTATTCCCCTCACAGAGCTACAATTCCCAGAATTCCCTGTGAAGAGGGATGGATTGTTAAACCTCTCTGAGAATTGTGGCTCTGTGAGGGGAATAGGGATCTCCTAACAACTCCCAATGCAAGCTACAGATCCCAGGATTCTTTGGGGGAAGTTATGACTGTTTAAAGTGGGCCTAAGATAATGTATAGTTTGGCCCTGAGTTCATACAATCAGTAGAACTTGTTTCCTTTGCTATTATCCCTTTGGGCGTCTGGCGGGGGAGGAGTAGGGGGTGAATGCATGCATGTGTATAGATAGGTTGTTTTTAATTGTTTTTAGTGCTATATTTTCAAACGGTTGTAACCCGCCCTGGGACCTGTAGCTGAAAGGTGGGTTAACAATAATAATAATAATAATAATAATAATAATAAATACTTCTATCTCTGTGCATGTATTTGTGTGACAGAAAGAGCTGCCAGGTGCGTGTCTGAATGTTCCTTCATGCTGGGGAAAAAAGAGGCCCATTTTGAGGAAAAAAACAGAGGGAAAAATAAGATACGAGTCCTAAACTAGCTTTCTCCAAATATTTTATTTATTTATTTCAGAATGTGTAAACCGCTCTACTTTCAGAGCATACCCGTGCCATGTGCAGAAATAGAATACAAAGCATAATACAGCTAATAAAACAGTATTCAAACACTAAAAAAAAAAATCCAACAAGAAGGAAAAACAGCAGAAATAAAATGGACTAATTTGGGAAGGGTTGGGAGGAAAGAAAAGTTTCCAGCCAACGCTGAAAACGGTTGGAGCTTGCTTCACTTCTAAAGGAAGAGTACGCCAAAGGATTGGCGCCACTGGGGTAAAAGCATGTGCTCGAGTCACAGCATGCTTTACTATAGGGTCGCATGGCTCCATCGACGGATCCGCATCCACAGACCTAAGTAATAGGGATGAGATGTAGGGGGAGAGGTGGCCCAGAACCTTATAGGGCTCTATATGCCAGCAGTAAAACCTGGAATCTAGCTTACTAGCAAATCAGCAGCCAGTGCAACACTTTCGACAGAGATGCCACATGTTGTCAGTAGGTTGCCCCAGAGAGGGCAACTGTGCAGCAGCATTCAGCACTAGCCCCAGCCTCTGGATCAAATTAAAGGGCAGCCCCATGCAAAGTGCATTACAGCAATCACGTCTAGAGGTTATCAGCATGGGGAACCCTGTCCAGGAACAGTTGTATCTGGTGTACCAGCTGAAGGTGGCAAAAGTTCTCAACAGTGAAGACACTTGAGCCTCCAGTGACAATGCTGGATCGAGGAGTACCCCCATGCCACTCATCTGTTCTTTCCAAGGGAGTACAACTCCAGGACAGGCAACTGACCAATGTTTTGGACCCAAGGACCCCTCCCCCCTCACAGGACCACCTCCTTGTTGGGATTTATTGATTCTTATCTAGCCCATTACCGCAGTGGCATCTAACGTGGTGCCCTCCAGATAGTTTGGACTACAACTCCCATTAGGCTTAGCCAGCCTTGCCAGTGGTCAGGGATGATGGGAGCTGTAGTCCGCGACAACTGGAGGGGACTACTTTGGCTGTCCCTAATTACTGAGTCCAGGCACTGGCTGAGGACTTGCATAGCACCTCCTGACTCAGATGTTACAGAGAAAACAAGGTGTGCTTCATCAGCGGTCTGATGACACTGTGCTCTGAATCTTGTATGACCGATCCCACCAGCCTTATATAGATGCTTGTTTGTTTATTATTTATTTATTAAATTTATATCCTACTCTTCTTCCCAGAAGGAGCCCAGGGCAGCAAACACAAACACTAAAAGCACTTTAAAACATCTTAAATAGCCCTGGGGACACAATAGTGCCCTGCAGCGCCCCACAGAGCTCTCCTTCCTGCGAGGGAGTATGCAGGCATCCAGTTAGCTCTCTGCCTGCCCTAGCACCATAAAATTGCACGTTAACCACAGTGCCCAGTGTATGCATCTGAGGTTATGCATGGCCACAGCTAGGAATTCAGTGCTTACTGTGGCCTTTGTTACAGAGAACTGCAGAGCCCTTCCCACTGTCCTTTTCTGGTAATTAGCGTGATTGCATGCCAATATCATATTCCTTCCAGACAGGATGACCTTGAACAGGGGTAGCCAATGTGATGTCCTCCAGATGTTGTTGGACTCCAAATCCCATCATCCCTGACCATTGGCCAGGCTGGCTGAGGCCCTTGGGAGTTGTAGTCCAACAATAACCTAGAAGGCATCACCTTGGCCTATCTCTGCCTTAAGGTCTGCAGAGTGCTGGACTACATGGGTCATTGGCCTGATCTAGCAGGCTCTTCCTATGTTCTTAGGACAGAGGGATGGAGTGCTAGCAGCTGGCTAACGTAAGTGGGACGTGCAGCAAATACTGCTGTGTAGAGTGCTCCTGTTCAGGGTGTCAACCAGCCCTGCTCTGTTCTCCCCCCTCACAAAAAAAAATAGCCACTGCAAGCCCACTGAGCATGCTCAGGTATAATAGAGCTGTTTTGGGCTTTACAGTTTTCTCTCCCTATTTTTTTTCTACTTCTGCAAAACTTTTGGGTTTCCCCAAAACTTGCTAATACTTTCCTCTTGCACATGGATAGTCTGATTTGGCTATATAAAGATCAGCACTCAGAGAATGAGTTTGCTGTTAGAGGATATGCAGTATCTCATATGAACTGCACGCTTCTCCCAGGGAGCTTGTGCGGGGGCGGGGGCGGGGGCGGGGGGGGGGAACAGCCTTATACTGGGTCAGAATATTTGTCCATGTAGTGCCTGGTATTGTTTCTTCTGACTGGGATTGAACCCGAGATCTTATCCATGCAAGTAATGTGCTCTGCCACTGAGCTAAGGACCCCTCTGCACATTATATCCCAGCTTGATCCTTGACATCATCTGGAGGAACACTGGTGTCCCCTTCTAATAAAGGCCTGGCTGGCCTCAACTAGAATTTGGGCATTTAGTGTCACCGGTCCCATGTTGTGGAACAGTCTTCCAGCAGAGATTTGACTTTCTGGCGTCTTGAAGACCTTTTTATGCCGACAGGCTTTTGAAGCTGTTTAGTTTTTATTTTTGATTAGCCAGTCACCTTATTGCTCATGTGTCTTTTTATTTTAATTTTTTAAATGGTGTTATATATTTAAACGTTGTACACCTGCCTGAGATTTTATTATATGGCAATACTTTTATAAAATGAAATAAATAAGGACCCAGATGTGCTTATGCTGATTCCAGTATAGTCTGGAGCATTTTATAGAGGAGAACCTATGGGTGGGAAAAGGATGTGCTTAAGCGCTCCTACCCTGCTCCACCCCCTTGCCAGCTGCTTTTGCTGCCCTTGCTTTTAGTTTGGCTCTTGGAGCCAGTTTGGGGGGAGGGGAGGGGGAAGTAGGCCCAAAGTGGCAAAGAGGCATTTGAAGAACAGACTTGGCCGGTGAGGAAAGGGTTAAGCACCTTCTCCCGACTGTCAGTTCTAGTTTCTATCTCACACTTGCACACATCTGCCTTGTGCGGAGGATCCCTCTGTGTTTTCCTGTTAACCTGCCTGCCAGGGTTGGAGACCTTCTTTCATCCTGAGAGTCGGATTTGTACCCTGTCAACTTTCTGAGGGCCATGTGGGTGGGGCCAGAAGCTAAGTGGGTGGGACTGTATGCCTTGAATGAGGAATTTCAGCCATGATCTGTCTGCTTCTCCCCCCCCCACTTCATTTGTACCCACAACTTGCAGATAGAAACTTTAAACAATTGCCTTTTTCTCTCCACTAGGCTGGAGAGGACCTCAAGCCTCGCGATGAGAAGGGTATGATTATCCCCAGCAACACAGATTTTCTGGACACATGTGCGGTAAGTTTGACTTGAGTTCATTTTTAAAATGATAGAATCAGAATCGTAGAGTTGGAAGGGGCTTATAAGGCCATCGAGTCCAACTCCCTGCTCAATGCAGGAATCTAACTTAAAGCATACCTGACAGGAGGCTGTCCAGCTGCCTCTTGAATGCCTCCAGTGCTGGAGAGCTCACCACCTCCCTAGGTCATTGGTTCCATTGTCATACCACTCTAACAGGACGTTTTTTCTGATGTTTAGCCAAAATCTGGCTTCCAATAACTTGAGCCCATTATTCCGTGTCCTGCACTCTGAGATGATCGAGGAGAGACCCTGGCCCTCCTCTGTGTGGCGACCTTTCAAATACTTGAAGAGTGCTATCATATCTCCCCTCAGTCTTCTCTTCTGAAGGCTAAACATGCCCAGTTCTTTCAGTAAGATGCTTCACTGAATTTCATCTTGTGGTTGAGTAAGAAAATTAAGGCCACAAGAAAATAGTTTCTTGCTATTTTCTGCCTAACAGCAGCTCACTAAGATCTTAGGTGAAGATCTTTTTTTCCCCCAGACCTGTTGCCCGAAAACCTTTTAACCTGAGATGCTGGGAATGGGAAAAAACTGTAAGAAAATTGGCTGGCATACAAGGAAATGATTGAATTGGAAAGGCTCATAAAAAGGAGTGAACACATCTGTTGACTAGCCTTGTATTTCTAGATTGACAGATGTTCAGACAGAATACCATATAAGTTATAGTAACTACAACTTTATTACACAGCAACAAAATTTTAACAGTGACCACTGAAGACCTGATATAGGTTGAAACGCGTATGGTCTTTTCCTAAGTTGACATTTTGCCAAGTCTCTGTATTAAGAATTTATTGTGAAGTTGGTACGTTAACATATTTGTGAGCGCAAGAGATTGTGGATGTAATGGACACTTTCCATCTTCACATACATGATATATGTTATGTGATGAAGACATTTGTTTTAATTATGTTTTATGGTGATCACTATTAAGGAATACAACTATAAACTATTAAAGAATACAAATTTATATACATTTATATATTTTTAATACTTGAGTTAGTAAACTACTTTGCCAAATTTTTTTATTTCAATTTTTGCAAGAAATGGAGCCTGTAGAACTTTCTAAAAATGCAAAGCGTGCGATCTATCTCTAGGTTGGAGTGAGGAACACTTAGCCCTCCAGATCTTGCTGAACTACAACTCTCATCAGTTCTAGCAAGCATGGCAAATAGCCAGGGATGATGGGAGTAGTAGTTCATCGGCATCTGGCAGTCCAGAGGTTCTCCACCCTGCTCTAGAACATAGGAGGATGCCGCCTTTGCCCATCTAGCTCAGTGTTGTCTACACCAGGGGTAGGCAACATGGTGCCCCCTAGATGTTGCTGAACTTCAGTTCCCATCATCCCTGACTTTGGCCCTGCTGGCTTGGTCTGATTTGAGTTGGAGTCCCAACAGCACCTGGAGGGCACCATGTTGCTTACCCGTGGTCTACACTGGCAATGTCTGTCCAAGTTTTCAGACAGGAATCTTTTTTTGAAAAAAAGATGTTTTTATTCATTTTTCAGAAAGACAGCATAAAAAAGAAGAAATACAGTAAAGGAAAAACCCTCTCCCCTCCCCGGATGAGTGCCATTGTAAAAATGAAGATGCAAAGCACACATAGGATTCACCCATCAAACAAAATTATCACGCCACAAAGGCCCATGATTAGCAGGAGCCCTGTACCCCTGTTCTTTCGTAGCAGCAGCATCAATAAATGTAACCCAAATATGATAAAAAGTGTCTGAATACTTAAGTGTCTTCCTTTCTCTAACAGCATTAGATAGCTCTTATGGAAAAGTTAAGTCCCAAAGCTCATGGAACCAAATTTTCATCAAATCCACCCGTAGGAATCTCCAGAATCGGGCAATCATAGGAATCTTTCTGAGCCTTACCAGCAGATGCCAGCATGGTCTCCCCACCTCCTAAGTGTTCTAGTAGTGAGAAATACTAATGCATTAATTGTTTCCTGTTCCAGTCAAAGGGCCAGAGTTCTGCATCCTTGAGAATCGCTTGCCGGGAAGGTAATCAGGTTACCTGTCTTTGATTTTGGCCATATCCTCTGTAACCTAAGCCCCTTAGGGTTCATCGTGGCTGTTGAGATGATGGTAATATTCCACCAGAGCAGGCCCTAGCCAGCTGGGGAGGACTAGCCTCCGAGGGAGGCAGTGGTAAACCACCTCTGAATACCGCTTACCATGAAATCCCTCTTCATAGGGTCACCATAAGACGGGATCGACTTGAAGGCAGTGCATTTCCATGCTGTTCACATAACCTTGTATCATGTGCTCTTAGCTGCTGCGGTTACAGCTGAGGCGTAAAAGGTTATTCCAGTGTTTATGTCCAAATTAAGCTCTGCCTGCCTTTTCCCTCTTAGGCAATGGAGGAGCTGATGGACTGCGGCCTGGTGAAAGCCATTGGGATCTCCAATTTCAACCATGATCAGACTGAGAGGCTCTTGAAGAAACTGGGCTTGAAGCACAAGCCTGTGAACAGCCAGGTGAGTTAGCTGGCGTTGCTGTCGGGAACTGGAAAGATTGCCACACTGCAGCTCCTCAGCAGGACCCACCCCTCCTCAGTCTCCCCTGACATGCCAACTCAAGTGACGCTGCTTGAGCTTCCCTGCTTCTGTTGATGTCAAGACCTTGAAGCGTGAAAAAGCCTCTGGGCAGGCTGGCCTCCTTGTGTCTGTCTGTCAGCCGAGTCTATTTCTCTCCCCCCACCCAGGCCTGCTTTCTCGTCCATTTAGCTCACGAGCAGGGAACCTCGGGCCCAGGGGCAAAATATGGCCCTCCAGGCCTGTCTGGCCCTTGGGACTTTTTCCCAGTCCCTGCCGCTCTCTGGCCTTGCTTCACGCTCTCCTTGAGTGTGTTTACCTGGTTCGGCTCTGTCCTTGCACTCTGCCTTTTGCTTGCCTGGATGGAGGACAGAAAGGTGTTTGTGAACATGTGCAGAAACTAGTCTATTGTACAAAGGTGCAATTTATGCATTTGTTGCTCCACCCTCTTTTGTCTCTGGCTCTGCCCACTACTGGCGTATGGCCCCCAGAAGGTTGCCCAGATAGTAGCATGGCCCTTGGGCTGAAAAAGGTTCCCCAGCCATGATTTAGCTCATGTGCCAAGTGTGGAACCTCCTGCACAAATTCCCCTGGAGGTTCTGCTTAGCTGTGCCAGCTCCAGGTTTGAGGGCTCCCTAGGCAAAGCGCCCTCTGGTGGGCCCCTTCTTCCATCATTGGGCCTCCTCAGGCTTACCTGATAGTGGGCAGCAGCTCTGCAACGGTTTGCTGGGCACCTGCTGTAGTGTCACTCTGGGGCTTTGGGGTAGTATTTAAAGTGGAGGCTTATGGACCCAGCTGCCTGACGTGGAGGACCAAGGCAGGTGTGTCAGTGCTGGTGCAGCCTCCCCAGCTGCCCTTGGATGCCATGTGTGGGTGCTGGGCCTGCCGTCTGGCATCTGGTTCCCTGAGCGAGAAGCACAGTGGACATTCTAGAGTAGCTGCTGCCGTTCCGTCGCACTTCTTTTTTCTTTTTCTCCCTTGTAATGTCTAACAACGTGCACAGCAGCATTGATGCACCGTGCATCTTCCTGCCCAACTGATTTCATTTCCTGGTGGCAGATGCAGAGGATAATGATGTCACATGTTAAACCTTACAAGGAAGAGGGGAGCGATTCGGAGCAGTCACATCTCTTATCTTTTGGCCACTTGTGCTAAACGGTAACGGGAAGAACCACGATTTTACATGAAACCTATATGGATTTCTAAGGGGTCTTAGATACTCTGTCTGTCTGGTGGGAGATGAATGCCTAACTGCATTATTTCCCCTAAAATAGGTAATATGTTTTAAGGAGCGTGTTGGTGCCTGCTAGTTGAGTAATTCAGTTTTTGGGGGCTTGCAGATTGAGTGCCACCCATACCTTACCCAGGAGAAGCTGATCCACTATTGCCAGTCCAAAGGGATCTCTGTGACTGCTTACCGGCCTTTTGGCGCCCATTCGTAAGACTGCTTTGAACTTCTTTGGGAGGAATGACGTGTCTGGATCTTTCAGTTTGTGCATTGGCATGGAATCACAGCATTTTAGAGTTTGAGGGGACCTTGGAGTTTATCTAGTTAGTCCACCTCCCTGCTCAATTTATGTATTTACTAGCAGCCTTGTACCCCACATTACTCGGAAATTCTAAAAAAAACAAAAAATCAGTGAAGTTGGTGGTCGAAATCAGTGTTTTGAAAGGTTCAGTCCGCCATCTTCATTCAAAATGGTGTCCATTGTATCCAAACATAGATGAAAACCTACTGCTTGATCTTAGGAAGTATCACACAAAAATCTTGGTACAATATCTTAAGAGGTGTCCAAAAGCACAAGCAAACAAACAACTTTCCAAAAGATACACTACAGTGGTTCCCAATTTTTTCCCCATGGACCATGTAACATAAGAAGAGCCTGCTTGATCAGGCCAATGGCCCATCTACTCCAGCATCCTGTTCTCAGTGGCCAACCAGATGCCCAAAGGAAGCCTGCAAGCAGGACCCTGAGTGCAAGAGCACTCTCCCCCCCCCATGGTTTCCAGAACCTGGTATTCAGAAGCATACTGCATCCATCTATGGAGGCAGAGCACAGCCACCATGGCTAGTAGCCATTGATAGTCTTCTCCTCCACGAATTTGTCTATTCCTCTTTTAAAGTCATCCAAGTTGGTGGCCATCGCTGCCACTTGTGGAAGTAGATTCCATAGTTTTAACCATGCACTGTGTGAAGAAGTACTTTCTTTTGTCTGTCTTGAATCTTCTAACATTTACCTTCACTGGATGTCCATGAGTTCTAGTGTTATGAGAGAGGGAGAAAAGCTTTGCTCTATCCACTTTCTGCAGTTTGAAAATTGCTGAGGGTCTTGGAGGACTATTTAATGGTTTTTTCTGCCTGCTGGAACAATTGTAATGCACTGTGCTAGATGCTGTACGGTTTTTAATTTTTTAATTACTAGATTAGCTGATTTAATTTTTTGTATTACCTCATGCCATATTCTTGCAAAATAGCATCAGGACATTGAACTTGTCAAGGATTATCAAAACCTTGGCACATGGGGAGGGCAGCTGTGAGAGAACTAGAAAAGGTCCCCAAATGCAAAGATGTATCACTGAACACTAAAGTCAGGATCATTCAGACCATGGTATTCCCAATCTCTATGTATGGATGTGAAAGTTGGACAGTGAAAAAAGCGGATAAGAGAAAAATCAACTCATTTGAAATGTGGTGTGGGAGGAGAGCTTTGCTCATACCATGGACTGCGAAAAAGACAAATAATTGGATTAAACCAGAACTATCATTAGAAGCTAAAATGATGAAACTGAGGTTATCATACTTTGGACATATCATGGGAAGACCTGATTCACTAGAAAAGACAATAATGCTGGGGAAAACAGAAGGGAGTAGAAAAAGAGGAAAGCCAAACAGGAGATGGACTGATTCCATAAAGGAAGCCACAGACCTGAATTTACAAGATCTCAACAGGGTGGTTCACAACAGATACTCTTGGAGGTCTTTGATTCATAGGGTCGCCATAAGTCGTAGTCGACTTGAAGACACATAACAACAGTTGGTTGCCCAGACTCTGCGAAGAGAGTCCATCACCGTCCCAGGTAGACTGTTCCACAGCAATTCCCATTTGGAAGCTTCCTCCTAACATTGTGGAAATCTGCTGCCCTGCAGTTTCCACCAGTTAGCTCTAGTCCTGTGCTCCAAAGCAATGGAAAACCAATCTGCTCCATTTTCTACCTAACAGTCCTTCAAATTGTCAAAGACAGCAACTTGTTTATAAACATGAGGCAACTTTCCTAATGGCAAGAGCTGTTCAATGGTGGAACACACTGCCTTAAGGAGGTAGTGGGCTCACCTTCTCTGGAGTATTTTAAGCAGAGGTTATGTAGCCATCTGTCAAGGATGTTGTTGTTGCATCTTGCATTGCAGCTTGGGGGTAGGTTTGGATGACCCTCGAGGTCCCTTCCAAAAATTCTATGAGAATAAAATTGTGTAGCTGTTGTTATTGTGTTATTTAGAAATAGTTTTTCCCTCCTGCAAAACAACACCTGCGACAGTTCTCAGTTCTGTGTAGAAAATTAGGATTTCTGGGTTTTCTGGTTAGTGTGATATTGTTGGATTTTGCCACGGAAAAAAGAGACCAACTCTTTAGGCTGGAATACTACACCGAGCTAAAAGTAAGCCACAATGCCCATATTCTTCCTTCACTGTTAGAGACAGTATGCCTCTGAATGCCAGTTGCAGGGAATCACAGATGGGGAGAGTGCTGTTGCACTCAGGGTTCCTATAGAGATCTGGTTGGCCGCTGTAAGAACAGAATGCTAGATGGGCCTTTGGCGTGATTCACCAGAGCTCCTCTTGTTCTTAAACCCCACTGAACACAGTCAGACTTCCTTCTAAATAAGCATGCAGAGGATCACACTGTTAACTTACATATTAATTTTATTTTGTAGTCTCAAGCCAGGGGACCCTATCCTGTTGGAGGACCCCACAATTAAAGAGATTGCTACAAGGCACCACAAGAGCATAGCTCAGGTAAGTATCCTGAATACAAATAGTAAGAGTCAGCCTGGGAGGTGGGATGCTGCTGTGTTTTTGCATGCGGAGAGCACGGTGGAAAAACAATTTGGGAGCTTTTCTGCTGAAATTGTTAGGGTGCATCTGCATAATAATTGGGCAGGACAACCAGGCCGGGCGGGTGCGGAATACTGATTCATCTCATCTGAAGCATGCAAGTTGCATGACAGCTGTAGCAATTCTTGCATTTGTGTTTTCAGTTCAGCACAGCAGATAGGGCTTGTCAGGGTCTGCACTGGTGGGCTACATGAAAAAGAGGAGCAGCATTGCGTTCAGGCTCAGTGCAGCATGCTACTGTTCACAGCTATTGATTTCCATCTGGCTTTGCACTAAAGGGCCTGGGAGGGTTGCTTACTACGTCTTTTTGATGGGGCTGTTCACTGTTCATGAAGAATAAATACGAAAACAAGATGGATAGTTTTGGCTCATCTGTGAATGAAACCTTTCAATCAATGCCCGTGTTAGGGTTATTGAGTGGCCAGGTTGCAGGAGGCAGCAGCTAGATTGATCTGTCAACCACCGCTGCCAGTTTCCTCTGAAAACTGAAATGCTTAAAAGGCAAACATTGATCCAGCTTCATGACCTGTGTCATAAACAGTCCTGATTTGCGCCTACAGGTTCTGATCAGGTTTCACATCCAAAGGAATGTGGCTGTCATTCCCAAGTCAGAAAAACCACACCGCCTAGAGGAGAATTTCCAGGTAAAATCCTACCCTTACCGCCCCCCCCTCCCCACACCGTCAAAAAAATCATCTTGGTGAATGCAGCTGGAATGCAGATTTGTCACTCACCTGAATCAAGAAATAATTTCAGAAGGGCTCAGCGGCAGAGAGCATATGTTTTGCATTTAGAAGGTCCCAGGTCCAGTTCTTGGCATCCCCAGGTACAGCTGGCAATGAAACCTGGACAGCCACTGCTATATCACAGTAGACTCGGGGTTCCCAAGCTGTGGTCCGTGGATTACCAGTGGTCCGCAATCTTCATCCAGATGGCCCACGATAAATGTTCGTATTGATTTTTAATTGTATTGTATTGCTTTTTTTACATCTTATATTCTATTTTACTGCATTATAATTTGAATTCTATGGAATGCAAATTGTAATAGTGTAAAATACAGGACAAGAAATAAAAGCAGCAAACAAAATATAGTAAGAAATCATGCAGCATCTAGCACAGCACCCAATTGCTACAACATACAGGAAAATCACTGTGGTCCGCCAAGACAGTCAGCAATATTCAAGTGCTCCATGCGGGGGGGGGGGGAACGTTTGTGGACCATCACAGTAGACTGCTAGCTGGAATAGTGGTCTGGTGTAGTATAAGGCAGCTTCCTAGCAGCTGAATGGCAGATGTGCTTGCCTGCCCACCCTCATCACTGCTACCTCCCAGCACCAAAACTGAGATCTTCTGCGTCTCCTTAGCCAAAGAGCATGGGATGAACAACTCCCTCCATTTGTTGTTGTTAATATGCCTTCAAGTTGATTACAACTTATGGCGACCCTATGAATCTTTTTGGATATATTCATAGGGTTTTCATGGTAAGAGGTATTCAAAGGTGGTTTACCACTGCCTTCCTCTAAGCCTATGGCACCCGGAATTCCCAGGCGGTCTCACATCCAACCAAGCCTGACCCTGCTTAGCTTCTGAGATCAGACAAGATCAGGAGTGTTTAGGGTAGTTTGGCCGTAGGCAACTCGCTCTGTATGTCCCAATAATTATGCCCAAGGCTGCCACCGTGTGATATAGTCTGCCATTTGCTGCATCTGAGATAAAGGTGTATGCCAAAATGATGTAGTGATTAGAGTGTTGAACTTAGGACCTGGAAAGCCTGGGTTCATATCCCAGATTAGCCACGTATCTTGCTGGTTGATCTTAGTGCAATCTTTTAATTGGCCACCCTGGATTCTTTGGCAGAAGGGTATGATAAAATGACAATAATGGTGGCATTCAGACGGTTATGAATTTACTTTACCTCACTTTCCATCCCCTTTTTGTGACAGGCTTTTGACTTTGAATTGACTAAAGAGGAGATGGCGACCCTCCTTGGCTTGAACAGAAACTGGAGAGATTGTGTGATGGCTGAGTAAGATTAAACTTCCACCCTTCCCTTCATACATAGATTGCTCTTGAGGGCTAGACACATGAACAGCATGCAGACAGTCCTTAGGTGCATGTACCAACAACAACACTCATGCACATAGCACTTGAAACCCTGGCTTAGGATGCAGCTGCCTATGCAAGTAGGCCCTGCTGACACAGCTGATTTGGGGCATAAATACAGTGGACAAATTACACAAGCAGAGCAAACTGGCTTTGACAGCTATGTGTGCAGGCCTTGGTCCTACACTGACAGGGTAAAGCTGTGTTAAGTGTCCCTCTTTTGTCTCCAGGGCTGCCTAACGATAGACGCCCCCCTCCCCGCCCCCAGCCAAACACTGTCCAGCAGCCACATGTTACAGCCTGCCAGGATTGTGACATCCTGTTTTTTTTATAGGTCTGGGTAATAACTAAATGGCTGGTGGCTCCGATGCCACTGGGACAGTGAATCTGCTCTGGGTTTTAGTCCTTGAAAGTTTGGACTAAAACCTGGAGTGGATTCACTGGCCCGCTGGCAATGGAGCCACCAGCCTCCACTGCTGGTGAGCCACTCTTATGTGCCTGGCATGCCCTGGGGGGTCACTAGTTGGTCAGATCTGCAGTGGGGTGACATGATGGTAAGGAGACTGCAATTCCAGTATCTTTAGCTCTAGAGTAGCAAAAGACATTTCTGATGAGTAGGAGTGGAATGGTGATGGTAAATTCCCTTGTATGTGCAACAATGAAAGGACAGGAGAACTTTCCACTATCTGCATATTTATTTATTTGTATTTATTTATTATTACATTTATATCTCGCCTTTCCTCCCAAGGAGCTCAATGTGGCATACAAACATGGTTCTCCCCCCTCCCAATCTTATCCTCACAACAACCATGTGAGGTAGGTTAGGTTGAGAGGCAGTGACTGGCCCAAGATCACCTAGTTAGCTTTATTGCTAAGCATGAATTTGAACCCTGGTCTCCCAGGTCCCAACTCGACACTCTGACCACTGCACCATACCAACAAAGCCATAAATAGCCAGTGTGATACAATGTTTAAATGGAAGGAACGGTTAGAATCCTAGGATTAGGTAAAGCCAAGTTCAAATCCCACTCAACCATGAAGCTCATTGGGTGAGCTTGGCCCAGTGGCTCTCTTGTTAGGCCTAACCTACCTCACAGGGTTATTGTGAGGATAAAGAGAACGGGATGGGAGAAGGAGGCTGTTGGAGGAAAATCAGGATATACATATATATATATATATTACATAAAGAGCAGGGTCATAGCCCAACTGTGCAGTTGAAAGTTCCTGGTTTTTTTTAACTGAGGTTTAGGAGGGTTTTTAAAATTATTTTTATAGGGTGCCCACAGCCATCGGTAATTGTCATTCCAAATGCTTTTCGTTTAAAACAAAAACACAAACCACCCTCCCCAATCAAACAGAATTAAAAAAGTAACCCTTATTCCTGCTCCCAAGACATTCATCTAAGTCTTATGGCATGGAACATGCCTATAAAGGGCTTGGCTGTAACAATGAAATGCTGTCGTGCACAGAGTGTGCAAAGACTTGCTCCCTGTTGCCCCAGATGGCAAGACTAGATCAAATGGGCTGACATTGTAGGAGGGTAGAATTTGGTCGAACATCAGGAGAAGCATCTTAGCAGTAAGAGATGTTCAATAGTACCAGTTACCAGAAGGGTGGGTGGGATCTCCCTTACTGGAGATCTTGTTGTAGAATAGGTGTGGGGAACCTTTGGCCCTCCAGATGTTGCTGAACTACAACTCCCATCAGCACCAGCAAGCATGGCCAATGGCTATGGATGATGGGAGTTGTAGTTCAGCAACATCTGGGAGGCCAAAGGTTCCCCACACTTGTTGTAGAAGCTAGACAGCCATCTGTTTGGGATGCTCTAGCTCTGGATTTCCTGCACTGAGCAGGGTTTGGACTAGATAGGCTTCTCCAAGTGTATGATCTTTACCTTTTCAAAAATTCAAACTCTAATGATTTCTCCATCTCCTGTTCTTGCAGTTGTGTCAATCACAAAGACTACCCATTCAAAGCTGATTACTAGAGTTGGTGCTGACCTGGGAACTCTGGGTACAAAAGTCTTTGGGACTCCTGCATCATGAAGCTTTACCACATGGTGTCCATTCTGTCAACCATTTTGGTCCCATTCCCCCCGGTGCCACAGAAGGGAAGCATGCACAGGAGAAATGAACCACCAAATTGAGGAATTCACAGAAGCAACGTGTGTGGATGTTGGAAAATGCTCCCTCCTTCTCTTCCCCACCTCTCCCCAAACCCCACTGTAGTTCCATAGTTGTTGGCCAAGTCCAACCATATGGAAGATGGGACCCATACGGAAGATTCTCATTGGTTGTGATTCTTTTGCCTTTTTCATTAAAGAATTAATTAGTGCAGTCTAAGTGGTATTTTCAGAGGCCCTGCAGGAGGCACAGTGAGGTTATGTACCTGGAAGCACTACGGAGGCCATGGAGGCCTGGACAGGCACACAGATGCTGCCTGACTAGCAGCTCAGCTGGAAGGTCTCCCTTGCTCCCGTGCTCAACATTTCAGCCTCCCAAATCTGCTTAAAAAATCACTTTGGGCATTGCTGCATGTGTGAGCAAGGTGTAGTTTGTCCCCGAAAGTAGTTGTCAACCAGGAATTTGCCTGTTTACAGTATGGTGTAGTGGTTAGAGTGTCAGACTAGGACATTGAGGACCAGCGTTCGAACTTCCACTCAGCTATGAAGCTCGCGGGCTGACCTTGGGTCAGTCACTGTCTCTTCACCTAATCTACCTCACAGGGTTGTTGTGAGGATAAGAATTGGAGAGAACCACCTTGAAAGAAATAAATGTAAAAAAATGTAAATGTACTGCCTTCAAGTCAATTCCGACTCATGGCGACACTATGAATAGGGTTTTCATGAGGCTGAAAGGCAGTGACTGGCCCAGAATCACCCAGTGAGCTTCATGACTGTGGGGATTCGAACCCTGGTCTCCCAGGTCGTAGTCCAACACCTTAACCACTACACCACACTGGCTCTATTAAATGTAATAAAGAATGAATAATCGTAACCAATTGCTGCCAAGCAAAAATAGCAATTTGGAAAGTCAGGACCCCATGTACCAGATCTCCTCAATGAAGCACTGTTGAACGTTGATCCTGCTTATTCTCTTTACCTGTTTGTCTCATGTTCATCTTAGTTTTCCACAGGCAGGGAATCTTGAGGTACAGGAACTGAAGTATTGTAGAATCAAAGTAGGATCACAGGAGACTGCATATAGACCAAGCGTGCGTGTTTGTGTGTCCTTGCTGCTTTTAAGGAGCATATATATGTCCAGGAGAGGCAGAGATTGGGGGGGAGGCTGGGAATAGCTGGGTATCCAGATACCACATTACTAGTGATGGATGACAAGCTTGGTTTATTTCAGGCATGAGGAACCTGTTGCCCTCCAGATGTTGTTGGACTCCCATCAGCCCCATGAAGCATAGCCAATGCTCTCAGATGATGGGAGATGCAGTCCTAGAGAGCCACAGGTTCCTCACTCTTGGTTTATTTGAACCCATTTCTGAACATCTTGGGAGGGAAGAGCAGTTTTCTTCTCCAGTCTAGATTAAAATCTAAGCCAGAGAAGAATTTTGGAGTGATAATGCTTGCCTTTCATTTGAGGTGACACTGCGCTACCAAGGTGTGCATTCCTGGTCAAGAAAGTACAAACATATTACTTGTAAATTACCCAGAGAACCTTAGTTGTGGAGTACCGTATATTCCGGCGTATAAGACGACTTTTTAACCCTGGAAAATCTCCAAAGTCGGGGGTCGTCTTATACGCCGGGGGTCGTCTCTTATTAGGGTTGCCATATTGCCCGGATAGCCGGGTTTTACCCGGATTCTAAGCATGGCGCCCGGCTAGCCCCATAGGTGGCCCGGATTCTCAGCTTTCATTTTTTTAAAAAAAATAAGTTTCTAGGTGGTGCGGTTCTCGAGATATATATAAAAACGTCAGGCACCCCCACCCCCGGTTAAATCTTTTTTTAAACTACTGTATAGCACTTCGTAGCTTTAACCCCGCCCATTCAGGATTTCAGCCAATCAGTGAAGTGTTTGTTTGGTGGCAGTGTCTGCAAAACATTGCGAGGCCAGAAAATGGTGGTTTCCCCTCCTGTTTATCTGAAAATCTCATAAATTGGGTAGGTATATACATTTCAGTTTTTCCCCCTGTTGTGTGTAGGAGTCAGATCCTGGGCAGTGTTTTGAAAACCTTCCCAATAGTTGCTTTTGGGGGTAAAAACAGTGCTAATCCCATATGTCCAGAGTAAATCCTATTGAATTCAGTAGGAATTACTTTTGAGTAGACATGATTATGAATGTGCTGAAAATCAATGGGACTTTGGAGTGAATGTAAAAAAGAATTGTGTTTGTGTTCTCTTTCTGCCCCCCCCCCCAGTCCTATTTTAAAGCAAGTAGGCAGGGCTTACTTAGGTATTGCAGTTTTTATTCTGTAGGAAACTAATACTGATTTTTAAAAAACTAATACTGATTTTTCTGCAATGACCAATTGGTTTGACAATAAACTATTATATGGGCTGTATGTATTTATACATCTGCAGTGTGTGCGTGTGTGTATGGAGTCTTTCCAACACCCCTGTGAGGTAGGGTTGGAAACCAAGGCAGCTCACAACGAGAAATAAAGCCATTTAAAATCCAATAACCATAAAAACAAGTATAAACAGTTGCAAAACAGTGTAAAGTGGCATGATTCGGAATTTTGGGTTGTGTGAATGAAGTTGCTTATCACTTGAGGTTGCATTTCTGTCCCTGTTTGAGTAAGCCCCACTGAATACGCTGGGACTTGCTTCTGAATAAATAAACCTAGGATTGCACTATAAATATCTTTACAGTTTGTGTAAATAATAAATATATTTGATAGTTATGCTTATATAAATATTTCTTCATTTATCATATTTTTGGTTTTTGGTTAGGAATCCTGACTGGTTGTGAGATGCTTAGTTTTTTGCCTTATAGGAATCTTGTTGTGGTTGGTATGGTATTACATTTAGGAAAATGTTACTGCCTTCTGTATTTTTTTTTCCTATTTGCATTTCACTTATCTTTAACCTCACTCCGTTACAGCCATAGAAGCAACAGCAGCATATGCAAGATAATTAACTCCCATTAGTGATAAGAACAAGAATTTATAATTATTATTTCAATTAAAACAAGAGGCTTATCAATACTTTGAAGAGAACCAGATATTTATTTTCTTTCTGAGCCCAGGACTGGGTCTTTCATGATGCCCGGTGTGTGTGTGGGGGGGGGGAGCAGGAGAGTAGTCGATAAGACAGACATCCTGGCATTGATAATCAAATTAGCAAGGTATGTGTGGGGTTGTTGTACACTTCCAGGCTCAGTTTCATTTTGAGTATGGAGGTGGAACCTGTGTAGATGTGGTTATCAAAGGGAGAAGAAATTTTGAGTTAAGCAAAGCTCTGCTTTTATAAAACCTAAGAAACATACAGTACTTTGAATGTCTGAGTGCCTGCACCAGTGGAATACTGGAGGAACTTGTAAAACTTGCTGCAACAGTATTTAGAACTGAGCATGTGGTGTGAAAGACTCCTTTTCCTAACATTTTGGCTTGTTTTTCTCTGATTGTGTATTTTTATTGTTTTTACTATATTTGTAAGCTGTGCTGAGCTCTGTTTTTAACAGCAAAAGGGCAGGATATAAATTCTCTTAATCAATCAATAAATACTCCATAGTGTTGGAAACTAGAGTCTAGGCATTTAATGTTGCTTTTAAAAAAAAGATTTCTCACATCTTTCCCCAGTTTTTGGTGGTAATTCCTAGGCACAAAAACAAAACAACTGGACAATCCAAATATTAATATTTATAAGTTTATAAGTGACAGTTTTCCTGCTAAGTACCTGCATGTCATAAGCAGGGGTAGTCTTATACGGCGAGTATATCCCAAACTCTATATTTTAACTGGAAAAGTTGGGGGTCATCTTATACGCCCAGTCGTCTTATACGCCGGAATATACGGTATATAAATTTTGAAACGTAAGTAATAAAAATAAATGTCTCAACACATCAACACTTGGGAGGTTCTGATTCCTGACACCCTTTTTGAGCCCCTAGAATTAACCATCTTAAATAAGGTCCACACTAAGGACACAATCCAGTTACCCACGATACCCTATCTATCCTCATCCCACAAGCACTGGGATGAGTTTCTTGCCTGCGGCCTTCCTGTTCTGTTGACAGGCACTCGCAGCAGAGCCAGTGAACACAGCGCTCTACTCATGGAAAGGGTAATGACACATGCAAGGCCTGATCCATAAGTACCTTATGTTCTGTGTGGGCAGGCAGAATACCCATACATCTGGTAGACAAACTCCATTTATTGTGAATTGCAGATTCAACATACTGGTTTTATTGCAGATACTGAATGTCATGAGTCCAAAAAGTGTATTAAAAACAACAACAACCAAACAACAGACGGATCCAAACGTCATTCACTGCATGATTTCATTCTATTCTGAAAGCCCAAGTGAAATTCGTTATGTAAACAAGAGGGTTTTAGGGAAGCAGAGGAACTGCCCTTTGGATAGTGCCACACCATCTCAATCTATAATTTGCCTGAGAGTGGGCTATAAAATCTAAATAAAACTAAACTGAGTTGCCAATTTTACTCCACCCATCTACTTTATGGTGTAAAAAAGCTGAACATCGTGTGATATGTAAATTCAAAACTAACTGTTTTACCCTTGTGGTTGTTAATATACAAGTCAAATAATATGGCTGTAAATAAGAAATCTTGGGAGAAAAAGTTGAGGGGGTATGAGCATCCCCCTCTTCTCCCCCCTCCCCAACCCACCCAGTGCAGCTGCAGCTCTGTCTGAAAGAATGTCAGCACAGGGTTCAACGGACCCCTCCCTGCCTTCCCCCTCCCCCCAATCCACCTGGCACTTGACCCCACAGTGTTCATCCTTGTGCTGATTGTGCACAGGCCTCTCCTATGGCACTGCAAATCTGACTGAGTTCCGGGGGGGAGGGAGGACGCCCTGTGCATGTAGCTGCACCCACAATTGGTTGGGTTGCGCCTATTTTAAGAGAGACTCTGAGATGCATATAGACCTGATATAGGGCAAATGTAGTGTGCAGTAAGTTAGAAAGAAGTGTCACCAACAGTGTGTGTGAGTGCATGTCTCGTGTGTTAATTATGGTAGTTTTTATATAAATTAGCTACATTGTTTTATACAAGTGACCTACATTTGACACTTAATACCCTTTTTCCCTCCCTTTTTAAAACTATAATTTTAATTACCCATTAAGAGGCATCTGATATTTTTTTAAAAAAATCTAGTATTTCTCTTGCCATATGCGTAATGGCAATTATGAAATCTTAATATAAAAAGTGTGTATTTTCTTTTTTTTAAAAAGTTGTGATATTGGCTAGTTATGTAAGTTTATAACTAAATATAGTACTCTAGCAGGTATTAAAAAGCTTTTCTACCCTTAGTAGTGCCTTACAGCTAAATTTTGTAAAGCTACATGTATATATTCTAAAATTGCAAGTAACCAAAAAAAGAGAGAGAAGTTATCAGTACCGCTGTCAACCGCAATCATCCAAATGTAGGTTATTAACTTAAACTAAACAGGAAAAACAATACTTAAAAGTACAAAACATGTTTCAACTTGATGCAGATTTGACACGGGCAACAACCAGGGGAAAAAATATTGTCAGCTAAAGGTGTTTCTTCCATGCCTCAATCTAAAGTGCAGAAAGAAAAAAATCCAGCCCAATCCACCTGGGGCATCTCCTGTGGAAGTGGGAAGAATTTATGGGGGATCCAAGCATCGTTCCCACCTGCTCCCAATAATAATAATAATAATTTTTAAAAATCAAATGGTGATGGAGGATCAGGCAATGTTGCAACAGAGCATCAGTGTGATGTGACCTCATCGAATGTGAAGACATCAGTGTTGTGAAGCAGGGATGGTGCACAAATCGTGCACTACAATGGGCATCCATGGGAGATTCCAACAGGGCATTGTGCCAAATCTTTTATGTTCAGTAAGGAGACAGCGGTAAATAGGTGGTTTATACCTCTCCCTTTAAAAACCACTCATCACAGGCATTTTTTTTTCTTGAATGGCCCAGACTGTGATCCTCCAATCCTGTTTCTGCGCACGCTTCATTCACTTCAAATGGGACCCCAAGTGGGAGGCGTGCACAGTAGGTGGTGCTCCTCTTCCACAGGGTAAACACTGGTTTGCTTGGACACACAATTTGTTAGAACTAATCAGTAGAAGTGTCTCTTGTTTCACAGCATGGATTTCTTTTAGGAATAAGGCGCTTGTTTGAAGGCACTACTATTAGGATGAATGTTTTAAAACTGATTATTAAATACAGTGCTAATATACATGGTGTTTTTTTTTAAAAAAAAACCTGGGATAATGCACCAAAAAAAACCCAACCCCCTCCCCCTCCAAAAAAGGCCTTTTGGTAAACAAACATAAATATATATAAAAGGAAAGGGACAAATTTAGCACTTCCGTTTTTAAAACCAAGTTGGTCCAGCATCATTGGTGACTTTCTTAGGATTCTTTTTCAAATTGTCTCAAACCTGCTGAAAGAAAGAGAAGTTAGGGAATTGCTTAGAATCACAGTAAATGCTGTTCCTCTGATCCCTGATTATGACAGAGAGTGCTGATAGGGATGGACAAATTTGTCAATTTCGGTTTCTCTCAGTTTCTGTTTTTTCCAATCTTAAGTTCTCCACATTTCTACATCAGTTTTTTTTTAAAAAAGTCTTCATGAAAATTCAAAAGCATTTTAGTGTGAATTCTATTATACACATTTTTGCAAAGCATATTTTCCCTAATATATTGGATTTTTTGTATCTTATTTTCACTAATATATGCATTTTTGTGCACATGACTTGGCTGGAGAATTGCACTGCAAAATTCAGGAAAGTATGACTTTTGAAGGATAGCTGTGTTTGCATACTGTTTCAGAGAGTATGAATTTGGTAGATTCACCTTTCAAAGCAAACAGAATCTAATTTTTCTCCCATCCCCTATGGCTGATTCAAGGTTGTAATGCTGAATCAGCACCTTCTGCATACCGAGACCAAGTATTCCAGATAGTAGTTAGCAATACCCCTTTTGCTGTCTCAGTCTAAAAGTGGTTTCCATCCACCTCTATGTGTCTCAAGTAACACCCACTATATTGTTTATCTACAAATTTATTGTCAAAAGATGCAACATAAACACTTAGTCAATGCAGGACGTAGTAAATTTTCAAGCCCTCAAAGGAGTAGCCGCCATCTCTGCTGTAGTGCATACTGCTGGCCTGTAGAACATATTGCTACTGGATTATTATTTGTGGAAAATGTTGCCACTAGAATTATTATTATTATTATCAGTAGCAGTAGTAACTGCCCTTCCCAGGGTGGGTTACAGCAGTTTAATATCCAGTATTAAGAATCCTTAAAACAAATTGCAATCATAGGAACAGAGTGGGTCCTGAAAATATACATCTTGAGTGCCAAAGGTAAAGAGGTGCGTTTTCATCATTCACCAAAAACTGCAGTGAAGGTGCCGAGGGGAGGGAGTTCCACAACTTAGGGCTGCCACAGAGAAAGACCTCTCCCACTTCTGAGGGTGGAAGAACTACCAAGAGGGTCCCCTCTGTTGATCTTAACACCCGGGAGGGTCTGCTGAGGTGGATTTTTATGGAAAAGTCTCCCCGACGAGGTGCGCCTGGTGCCAACATTGCTTTCTTTTCAGCGCCAGGTTAAAACATACCTCTTTTCCCAGGCATTTTAATATATTTTAGTATATTTATAACACTCTGGTATACTAAATTAATTGTGTAATATGTTTTTAGCTTTGAGAATTGCTATTATGTGTGCGGTAATTATTATGTGATTTTATCTTATTGTATTTTTATATTCATGTTGTTCACCGCCCAGAGAGCCGTTGGCTGTGGGCGGTACAGAAACTGAATAAAATAATAAAATAATAATAATTTTGTCTGAGGCAGCAATTTATCTTTATTGTGAAAAAGAGTGAAGGAGAAAGAACAGGGTGAGATCAGGCTAGGAATGTATTTTTCACTCCTCCATGTGGCGGGAAGAATCATGGAATACTTGGCATTTTAAAAACAAAGGGTGTTATGGTGTAGAGGTGTGGGGAACCACTGGCCCTCCAGATGTTGCTGAACTACAACTCCCATAATCCCTGGCAACTGACCATGCTGACTGGGGCTATTGGGAGTTGTAATTCAGAAACATCTGGAGCGCCAAAGGTTCCCCACACTTTGGGTAACTTACTCAACAGTCACTCTACCTTTGGATGGTTGCAGACCAGGAAAGCACACAATTGCACGATCAAACACTACAAATCCACACTACTAGTTTTATCCTACAACTCTCAACCCTTATTATTCTAGAAGCAGAGTAGGAAACCTGCATTGTGTGAGTTGTATGGTGGTCTTGGCTATTTCAAGTGTGGCTCCAGAGCAGATACAGAACCAGATTTTTTTTTAAAAAAACCATACAACTTGTTTACTCCCAGTAGGGATGGAAGAATCTGTCAATTTGGGTTCTCCCTAATTTTTCCAATCTTAAATGCGGTTCTCCATATTTCTGCAGCAATTCATGGTGGTTGTTTTTAATCCTCATGAAAATTCTCCAGAATTTTAGTCAGAATTTCTCCTACTAAACACATTTTTGTATGCAGTTTTGACTAATGTACACATTTCACTAATATGCTCATTTTTACGCACACTGTCCCCTAATATATGCATTTTTGTAAACACTGCTTAGTTGGAAAACTGCATCTCAAATTTTGGTTAAGTGCACATTTCAAAGGATGGCTGTATTTCAATTCTCATGATGTTTTGGAAAGTGCAAATTTGGTAAATTCAGCTACAAATGCGAACTGAATCAAATTTCTCCTCATCTCTAACTTCTAGTGAAAGTGGGTTGAAATGCAGAGCTTTAGGAGAAAGGTGGCGATTTTGGTAGGCAAAGGAGGAAGCTGGAACAGAAAGACAAGCATAATCAGATGAGGGGTTGTTGTGGAGCAGCAGAGAAAAGACAGTGATGGAGATCTCTTAGCAGAGATTAAGGAAGAAGGAGAGATGGAGGTTCAAGAGACAGCAGCCATAACAGAAACAACAGTGGCTACTTGGAATTCTAAGCTTTCAATGGAACCTGAGTGAAAAAGCTCAAGAGGGATGATGAATCTTCATGTTTATGCTCCAATGCAGAAGTGGGGAACCTTTGGCATTCCAGATGTTGTTGAACTGCAACTCCCATCAGCACCAGCAAACATAACTAATGACCAGGGATGATGGGAGCTGTAGTTCAGCAGTATCTGGAGTGCCAAAGATTCCCCACACCTGTCCTAATGCTTATACCATGGAACACTTTTACTTGTTTTGTAATTGCAACAGTTTTATCTGCTTTTAAATAATTGTATGTTGTATTGTTTTAATCTGCTCTGGGACTCTATGGTGAATGGTGGGCAAGAAATCCTACATTTATACATAAAACATTAAAAAGCGGGGGGTCCCCAATCTTTTGGGGGGACAGATTTAAACTGCTGTGGGCACCACAAAATACCCATTTCACAAAAGAAAGGCTGGCAATGTTTAGAACCTTCTGCTGAAAACAACAGGAAAAACCTACACACACACACACAGAAAGAGAGAGAGAGAGAGAGAGAGAAACAGCAGCATGCAAAAAAAACCCCTATCCAATAGAACATCATAAATAGAAAAAAAATACCAACAACAACAAAAAGACTCAATTTTAAAAAATAAAATCTGGGCCTAGGTGTCATGTTGGGGACCCCAGCTCTAAAAAACCTGAAACTAGGTAGGGGGCAGAATACTGTGCTGTTAACCTGGATTCTTATGAATTGTAGCCGTACATCTCCTTCCACCATCAAAGAAAGGCTACTGGGGCTATTGGACAGGATGTTGTGCTTTCTCATTCAAAATATTCTGAAACTGCAAATTCTGCCCCACCATAAACACTTCCTTGCTCATGCCACCATTACACCTTCCAATTCTCACACCTGGGTCACTCTGGAGGGTGCACGTGCACCTGATCATGTATGCGCGAGCACACACACACACACACACACACACAGTTTCACTCACCATTGGTCTCTGACTTTTTGCCTGCTGCTGTGACCTGAATGATAAAAGAGAAGTACAAATTGGGAGGTCAGAGAGGTAGATGTGTTTATTTATGTACATCTATAATGGCATAATATTTAATCCCAATAGATTTGATAGATACTGTGCAGAAGAAAGATTGATGGAGATGACTAATACTGAGCTCTCCTTGACATATTACCTTTGTGGGGGAAGTGACCTTTTCAACTGACTGCTTCTCCCAGAGGTTGCGTTTGCTGGATACATCTCCAGGCTTTAAGTCCTATTTCAGAGAGAGAAAACAAAGCCACACATTTGAAAAAGAGAAAGCAAATTAGTTAAGGGGTTGTAGCCAGCTAAGTCCGTGCACCAGCAGAAAGACTTCTACTTACCCAGCTGAACTTCCCCTCCCTCTCCTCCTCCTGACCCCCCCCCAAATATGCTCCAGAAGGTTGAAGGAGACCCAGAACAAATTTGGGGGGGTGCATGGGATGAGAGGAAGGGGATGTTCTGTTGCGTGAGCAAAAGTTGTTGGGCAGGGGAAGCCGTTCCGCTCGCACAATGACAAAGTTGGATTCAACGCAGTATCTGTATTGTTTAGAAGACCCTGCCCCCAAGACTGTTTTCATATACAATGGCATGAGTCTTTCATCACTTACTTCAAAACAATCCGACTGAAGCCAACAGGGCTTGCCTGAATGGAAGTATGAAGAGGACCAGGGCTGGGAGATCACGGTTTTGCGGCTTAGCAAGGTAGCTCTTAAATACATTTACCGGGCTAGTTTAACAGAAAACAGCCAGTCCAAGAGAAGAATAGGACAGCAGGTATCTCTACAGGAATCCAGCCAAGGAGATGATGGTGAAAAGAGAGAAGAGAATAGAGCAATCAACTGAGAAAGAAAGAATGAATTGAAGGAAAGGACAGGTTAGTCTTGGTTCACTTCTGCTGCTGCCTCACAAGTCCACAGTGTGATTACAGTGCCCATCTATAATACACGAAATGTACTCCTCTGTGGACTTAACAAACTGGAAATGGATAAGAACACAGAAACTGCCTTGCTGACCCAGACCAAAAGTCTCGCTAACAGGGTAAGAACCCTTTTTCAGCCCAAGGGCCACATTGCCTCATGGGCAACCTTCCTGGGGCAGCATGCCAGTGGTGGGCATGGCCAATGGAAAAAGTGGGCGGGGCATCAGATGCGACTCTGACTTTTGTACAGTAAGGTGCATTCCAGCCACACAAAAGTCAGAGGCTTCTACACCACACTTCTCTCCCTCCTCTGTCCAGGCAAGCCAGAGGCATCATCACAGGACAAAGACACATTCCAGGCAGGCAAAAGCACTCAAGGAGGGCACAGAGCAGAGTCAGTAAGGGGTGTGGCCTGGACAGTGGCTATTGCCAAGGGAGAGCCTTGAGGGCCGGATAGAAAGGCCTGAAGGACATTTGGCCCCCGAAGCCTGAGATTCCCAAGCCCTGGCCCTAGGAAAATGCACCATCAAGTATTAATGGTGGTTCCTATTGCTGCCAAACATGTTTCCAAACATGGAGGTCCAACTATTATGATTAATGGCTCTTACAATTAATGACCATTTTTAACCATAAGGTCCATGAATTAGCCTGGATGCATACTTGACCCCCTCCAGCCGGCATGCACGGCAGCCTCCATCTCATGCTGGTTTCTTCCTTGTTCCAGCCACACAGAGTCCCAGGCACCATCCCCAGAGCTCACCTGTTGCCAGTGAGTGGTGATGGCACCAAGGAGGAGGAGCAGATGGCTGCCTCCTTGACACAGGTGGACCAAGTACCCCCCCAAACTATAGAGCCTGCAATGCCTATTGAAATAGTATCAAGAGTTCTTTCCTGTTCTGTTTATGGGCAGACCTGTTGTTTTCTGGACTCGCTTTTTAGCAAGTTATCAGCATTTCACATCCACTGTGCAAACCGGAGCTGCTTAATGGCCAAAGGACGCAGCTACTGTAAATGGAGGAAAAGACACTCACCGATGGCTTTGGAGCTGGCGATTTGCTGTTTTCTGGGGTCTTAGTCAGCCATTCGTTGATGCGACTGGAGACGCCGACCTTTAGTCCAGCTGTTTCCTGCAGAACATTTGTTTCCAAATGTAATTATTGGCTTCATATGGGTATGAATTATAAAGGGAAGTGGGGGGAGGGTGTATAAGGATTTAGGTGTGAAGCAAAAGTTATACAAGCTTAGTCTATGTTTCATGCCTCCATGGAAGTGGTGGGTTTTGAGTGATGTCTTCTCAAAATACCATCACCTCGAAAGTAGACCAAATGCTCTAGTCTAGGAGGCTGAGCTGTGGATATCTTCCACTCCAATTTAGATATGGAGTCAGGAGCAAGAGCCTGCTGGAACAGGCCAGTGGCCTATCTAGTCCAGGATCCTGTTCTCACAGTGGTCAGCCAGATGCCTGTGGGAAACCCGCAAGCAGGACCTGAGCCAAGAGCACTCGCCCTTATTTGTGGATTCCAGCAGCTGGCATCCACAAGCCACATTGTGGCTAGCAGTAGCTACTGACTGGGGTAGGTTTCCAATGCTCCAAGCCTTGCAAAAAGTGCAGCTGTGCGTTCTTTCTGCCGTTGCACTGACTGCTATTTGGGATCAGAGCAGAGATGCCTGAACCTGTGCATGGTTTTGAAGGGGGAACACATACCTTATTGGGCACCCCCGTGCCAGAAGGTGACGAGAACACATTGCCTTTCTCCCACATGCTCTTGATGTTTCGAACTCCCTCAGCAGGCACTGGGAGGTCAGAGGCTGCTGACTTGAGGGCCTTTGTGGCTTTAGTGCCCTGCAGGAAGGAGCTGGTCAGTCTCAAGGCCAAATCAGACATTGCTTCTATTATGCACCAAGCAGCTGTGACATTTCTTTATTTAATTAGTGGTGCAGAGGGGTTAAGGATGGAAGTAGAGCGTGCTGGATCAGGCCAATGGCCTATCTAGTTGTGCATCCTGTTTTCACAATGATCAGCCAGATGCTTATGGGAAGCCCACAAGCAGTACCTAAGTACAAGAGCCACTCTCTCCTCCTGCAGTTTCCAGCAACTAATAGTCAGAAGGATTCTGCCTCAGACTGTCCAGGCAGAGCATAGCCATTGTGGCTGGTAGCCACTGATGGCCTTTTCCTCCATGAACTTGTCTAATCCTCTTTTAAAGTCATCCAAGCCGGGGGCCATCACTGTCTCTCGTGGGAGTGAATGTCATAGCTTAACTATGCTCTACATGAAGAAGTACATGGTTCACAGTGCATCAATGGGAGCTTTTTTTCCCTAAGCCCCATAAACATGCAGGGGAGGGGGCTTTGCTGTGATCCCTGCTGGCGAGAGAAGGATTAAATCCACTGGCAATGGTCATTTGGGGATTTGGGTGGTGTCATCAATATGCGGACAACACCCACCTCTTTTTCTCTGCACCATTTCTGTCAGGAGAAGCTGTGCTGATGCTTGGTTAGTGTCTGGGGGCTGCAATGCAGGGTGGGAGAACTGAATCCAGCCATGGGGACAGATTGGTGGGATGCCCACCTGTCAATCAGTACACTTCAAGTGATTCAAATTGACTTGCCGTGGCAGCAAAGGAAGAATCAGGAGCACACTCCTAAGTGTGCTCCTGAGTCTTCCTTTCTTCCTTTGAAGCCACAGCTTCAATTAAAAAAAGAATTCAAGCTACGGCTGCAAATATTCTTCCTTTGCAACCCTGGCTTGAAGTCAAGCTGTGACTGCGACTACAAAGCAAGAATCAGAAGTAAACTCTAGGCGGAAACTTGATTCTTCCTTTCCAGCGTAAAGTTACATTATGCAAGCACTCAAGAGATTAACCAGCATTTCAACAAAGGGATTAGGAAGGAGTAAAGAACCCACATCATGGTTTCTGGTTGCAAACAAACAAAAGGCAAACCATGGTTGTGAGCTGCTGGTCTGCCTGTTTCCCATTTGCCCAGCGCTCAAATTCTTAAGTTGATAAGTTCACTCTCATTTCCATGATGCTGTAGCCTCTTGTGGCACAGCAATGGCTCTAACTATGGTTGTCAACAGTCTGTGGATTCAGATGCAACAGCAAACCATGGTTAGTACAACCAGCAGTTTACAAACCAGCTTCAAGCTGGGGTTTCAGATGCAGGTTTGTTGACCCCAAACAAATGAGAGTTCGTGGGCAGGGTTGGGTTCAGATGTTTAACCATGGTTTAGCTAAACAAACCATGGTTTCGTGTTTCAAGAAAATCCAAAGCGGTAAAATGCTCACCTCAATTGCACTAGTGTACTGCTCCAGCCTGCTGTCTATTTTGGAGACAACTGGGTTTGTATGAGTTGGTTTCATACCACTGTTAAAAATAAAATAAAAATGAACAATGTTAATCTCTATCACCAGACATCGGATTCTCACAATGCTTTTGTTCCTATATCAAGGGCCGTTTACCTCTTCTGGGCAGATTTGTTCAAGAACTCTGCACGTTCTTCTATCTAGAAAAGAAAGAAGAGGAGCAAGTAAGAAAATAAAAGTTAGTCTTACTAAGGCAACAGAGCCGGTGAAAACTCAAGAAGCCGAATAATTGGCAAAGATGCACTAACCACACACAACAACAAAAGGAGGTAGGTGTAGACGGCAAGAAAGTCATTCCAAGTCAGGGCCACCTACCTGTGGGTTCTGCAATCCTGTAAGCATGGAATTTTTAACAAAAGTTTGTAGAATGATAAAGCTGGAATGTACTAGCTGTTTAAAAAAGTTGGGACGGGGGCCAGAACAGAACTGCCGCAAAAGTGGCCTGGAAATGCAGGGTGGAAACAGGTACTGCGAGGGTTGCAACTGAAAACAGCAGCCCTGTTTCTCCCTCCAGTACTATTTAGTGAATAACATCATTGTACTGCACATTTCTCAGGATCTGCCACATTTCACTTCACTGGCAGCTGCTTGCAGGGGCAGGCCACTCAAAATGTGATAAAGCCATACATTTGGTGCTGTTGCAGGTTACCAGGAGAGATAGGAGGAGGTACTGTTTTCAGCTGTGACCATATCTCCAGTAACATCTCATTCGGGTAAAATAGGAACACAGGAAGCTGCTTTATATAGAGTCACACCATTGGTCTATCTAGCTTAGTATAGTCTACACTGACTAGCAGCAGCTCTCTGGGATTTTGGACTGGAATCTTTCCCAACCCTACCCAGATATGCCTGGGATTGAAGCTGGGACCTTCTGCATGCAAACAGATGCTCTAACGCTGAGCTATGGTCCTTCTGAAAGGACAGTAGCAGAGCTTGGAAAAGTTACTTTTTTTAAACTACAACTCCCATCAGCCCCAGCCAGCACGGCCACTGGAGTGGGCTGATGGGAGTTGTAGTCCAAAAAAAGTAACTTTTCCAAGCTCTGGACAGTAGGACCAGAAAGGTTCTAGAACCCAGTAGATGCTTCCAGTCTTGAGTAGCAACCTTCTGGAAAAGACCTCTGGGTCTTCACAAAATCCCTTTGAAATGGACAGGAACTGCATGCACATACACACAAATGATGTTTGGAGAATGCCTATCAAAACAGAAGGGGACATGGGTCAAATCTAAAACCAACATGAATGGGACTTTGCAACATCATGCCATGGCAAAGATGTTTAGACTGGAAGGGGAAATTGATCATTATTAATATTTATTATTTATTTATTAGATTTATATCCCGCCCTTCCTCCCAGTATGAGCCAGGGTGGATCATGAGGATACCGCGTGGCCCTATTGCAGGCATTTTAGCCCAGCAAGTATTAGTTACGACAGCTATGCCGTTGGCTCCACTCCAAACGGAGGCTCAGGTTTCAAAGCAGAAGTCAGGTTAGATGTCAAAAGCTGGGAAGTTAAAGGTACAACAGACACCTGAGCAAGTTATTAGAACTGCTCCGTCTTGGTTCTCAGTCCATGGAAGGGCCATAGCTCAGGGGTAGAGCATCTGCCTTGCATGCAGAAGTTCCCAGGTTCAATCCTCGGCACCTCCAAGCAGGGCTGGGAGAGACTCCCTGTCTGAAACCCTGTAGAGACACTGCCAGTCTGTCAAAATAATACTGAGCTAGATGGGCCAATGGTCTGATTCAGTACAAGGCAGCTCTCTATGTTTCTAAAGGGATGTGTTAAGAGGTATCAATTCTGCTGCTGTCTGCAGAACTCCTTGTCGACAGAAGTTTCGGAGGAGTCACCCCGGCTCACCTTTAAAAACTGTATGGACCTGAGATTCTTTGCCAATCAGGTTTTACTAATGTGCAACATTTTTATTGTTGTGTTTTTAAGCTGTACACTGCCTTGTAATATTTTATATGAAAGTGTGGGCCATAAATACAGAATCATAGAACAGTAGAGTTGGATGGGGCCTATAAGGCCATCAAGTCCAACCCCCTGCTCAATGCAGGAATATGTAAATAAATAACATGCAAAATAAAATTGTTTCATTTCTAAGGACTTGGGTTAGAATGCCAGGCTAGAGGTAGGGAGACTACAGTTCAAGTCCCCACTCAGCCATGAAGCTGACTGCTTGACCTTGGGTCAGTCACCATCTCAGTCCAACATACCTCACAGTGGTGTTGTGAGGACAAAATCAGGAGGGAGAACCATGTACACTACCTTGGATGAAAAATGGGGCATATGAAATGAAATGAAATGGGCAAGCACATTGGGCTTTCCATCCCATTTTCACACCACATGCCCATCTCCAAGAGCTCTGTGCTCCAGAATTTAAATGCATCACAACTGCTTGGCTTAATATCCTGAGTTATACACTGATATTAAGCCACACATTTCCATTCTGGATACAGCTGGTATATCACAATGGGAAGAGCCTGGCTGGGAGTCCAGAGTCTGCGAGTTCAAATCCCTGCTCATGTCTCCTGGGTGTCAAGGGCCAGCTAAAGTTCACCCTCACAGTGAGTGGCTCAGGGGTTATGTGCCCTGCCACCTGTGCAGCCGTGGGCAAGCTGCATAGTCCCAGGGAGCCCAGTTGCCCCCCAGCTGGCAGTTGCGGACAAGGAAGGGGCTGGCTTGTGCAGCTGTGGCAAGCTGAGCAGGCCCTAGCCAGCTGGGGAGGACTAGCCTCAGAGGGAGGCAATGGTAAACTCCCTCTGAATACCGCTTACCATGAAATCCCTATTCATAGGGTAGCCATAAGTCGGGATCGACTTGAAGGCAGTCCATTTCCATTTTTTCCCATTCTGGATGAAATGGCGGAACTGGTTTAAAACTATCCAGGATTTATGTGCCAAACCCAGCATGTAAGGGGAAGAGGACTGGGGTGGGGTGGGGATTTTATTCACTTGCACAATATTGCCTGATTGCAGAATCAGGGCACCTGTACTATTTCACAAATTGGAATTTTGGGATTGCAAAATCCTCAGGACCTTGTTTATGAGTGGAGAAGATTGACTGCCAAAGATGGCCACAATTGTCATGTGTTGCATTGCTTTTCATAGTCACAAGGTGGCAACACAACACAGAGCAGGACAAGATTTTCAACAAATCAATGGATTTCCCTCCCTCTTTCAACTCTCTTAGAAAAATGACATAGTTCCAACATGGATAGTATTTCCATGTTGGGGGAAAGCATACAAACATCATGTGTTATGATCCATATAGATTTATTTGTTTTTAATCCATGAGCATGCACTATAATCTAAAACTAACTGCAGAGAAACAAATGAATGCGTAATCATCACTTAAAACAATTTATACAGTTTGCATGCTTTTTATATATACAGCATATACATTGGGGGAAGAGACATCCTGTGAGGAAATTCATCATATCTGAAATGGCTATCACAAGTAGCCACTTTGCTCTTCTTTAGTGGCCTACATATGCTTTTTTGTCAGCCTCTAATAGGAATATGAACGGACCTGAATGCACCTCCAAGACTGATGTGCAGACTGGAACTTTCGGTTGTATTCAGCAAAGTCATCTCAGTAGCACAAGGACTTCTGTTTGTGCAACAGAACTTCCTCTCCCTCTCCTCTCCTCGAACACACCCTCAATAAGTTCTGGGGATCCCCCCAACCCACTGAAGCAAATCTGGGGAGGGCATGGGGAAGGGTGGACAGGGAGAGGAGAGGGAGGGGAAGTTCCACTGTGCATACATAGTGGGGCAACTTCATAATGGGGCAATCCACTTGATTTCTTACTCCCCGGATAGGTTTTAAAATTTAAATGCATATTTTGAGAGAAAATGCATTCAAACATTCTCTGTTTAATTGACATTTTTGTGTTTTTCTTTTTTTTAACTACAGCTTAGACAAGGCAGAACAGACTGAAGAGTGAACATATGCAAAAGTAAAATGGACTGGAAGCCGGTTGATTCATCTCTCACTCTCCTCCAGGGGTGACTAGCCTGTGACTCTCCAGATGTAGCAGAACGGCAACGCCCACCATCCCTTATCATAGGCTATGCTGGCTGAGGCTGATGGGAGTTGTAGTTCGACAACATGTGGAGGGCCACAGATTGGCCACACCTGCTCTATTTCCAAGAACCAGGTGGGTACTCTTTTTCAGCCTGAGAGCTGCAGTTGGTGGGGAACTTTTTGGGGAGGAGTAGATGGGGCCACAGACAAAAGAGGACAGAGCAATGGGCACAATTCTCGCCTTTGTACAGGAGGCTGCATTTTAACCAGACAAAAAGTCAGAGGTTTCTACACACACATATAGAGCACCCTTCAACGAGGAAAGCGAGAGGCATTACAACAGTTCAAGGACACTTTCCAGCTAGGAATAAGTAACTCAAGTCAGTTGTGGAAGAGGGCTGGTGAGGGGTGTGATTTGGCTCCGGAACCGAAAAGGTTCTCCACCCCGGCCTAATATATGCATTTTCATAAACACTGCTTGGTTGAAGAACCACATCGCAAAGCGTGGGTAAGTGTGAATTTTGAAGGATGGCTGTGTCTTGGTTTTCATATTGTTTTGGAAAGTGAGAATTTGATAGATTTGGCTTGAAATGTGAACTGAATCGAATTCCTCCCCCATCCCGTCTACATAATGTTTAAAACTGGCTTGTAGCTCTACCTGCTGTGAGTGTTTTAAGCTGTTTGCCTTATGTGGTTTTTAATGTATTTACTATTTTCTGTTTAAATTGATAGCTGAAGAGTGGGATAAAACAAACAAAAATATCACAGTCTTTACAGGAAGGGGGGAATCTGCCTACACACAGAGGTCTCCAGGAAGTTGTTGGTCTACAGTTCACATCGTCCCCTGAGCAATGGCCATTTTGGCTGAGGCTGATGGGAGTTGCAGTCTAACCACAATTGGAGGGCACCACAGTGCCTGCCCCTCAAAAAACAGAAGATGAAAAGTTCCTTGGAGGCATTGATCAAACCCAAGATAAAATTATTCAGAGGGAAACAGATGTCACCACACAAACCAAACAACAGCATGCTCATGACTTAGAAATATTAAGGCACATACGGTAAAGAGAATTACAAAATAGATCTGTAAAACAAGACAGAAAGCAGGACAGTTACCACCATCAACAGCAGGTCTTACATTCTCTCGAAACTAGGAGGTAGAACTCCAAACAGAGCCTGTTTCTTTCTCTCTTTTAGTCCTCTTTCTCTGAATTTTATATCATCTTTGGTATAAAACGATAGGGTGAGACATACTAAAATCAGTGGCAAAACTCCCACTGTTGTTAATGGCTCTGCGTGGCAAACACTGCTTTGTTTTAATTGCGAGCAACACACACCTCCATGCCAGGATTCACAAAACGGCACAGAAGAATCTGCCCCTGGGAAGTATAAGCCGTGAAAAGAATAAGAGTCACAAAATCCATTTAACAGCTTCCGATTTTTTGAGGAAGCCAAAAGTGAACTCCAGACGTAGATTAAACTGAGAAGGAAGAGAATTAAGCCGGTCAGGGTAGGATCTTTAGTCCAAAATATAAAGGAACCTAGAAATGGCGTTTAAGAGAGCATTCATCACTTCTTTCTGTCCCTCAGAAGCCCCTAACAAGGCCCAGGGGTGGGTTTACTCTGCATTACCTCAGAGCAGCAATTTTTGAGGAGTTCTAAATCAGAGGTGAGAGCCAGTATGGTATAGTGGTTAGAATGCTGGACTACGACCTGGGAGACCAGAGTTCGAATCCCCACACAGCCATGAAGCTCACTGGGTGACCTCGGGCCAGTCACTGCCTCTCAGCCTCAGAGGAAGGCAATGGTAAACCCCCTCTGAATACCGCTTACCATGAAGACCCTATTCATAGGGTCGCCATAAGTCGGGATCGACTTGAGCCCATTTCCATTTTTATATCGGGGCAGGGAACCTGTGACTCTCCAGATCTTGCTGAACTACAACTCCCATCAGCACCAGCCAGCATGGCCAATGGCCAGGAATGATACGAGGAGTACCTCAGCAACATCTGGAGGGCCAAAAGTTCCTCACACCTGTTCTAAGTCACGGAAGGTTGCCTTGTGCCAAGTCAAAAGTATTTGGCAGTCTAGATTAGCAGCAGCACTCAAGGGTCTCAAGCAGATATTTGTCCCATCGCCCGCTATCTGATCCTCGTCTAAACAGTAGCCGACAGCATGGGAGAGCTGAGCCGTTCAGCTGTCCTCCCTCTGGTGGAGTCTCTGCTGCATACTGGCATGGAGAGGGGGAGGAGCAAGGCAGCAGCAAGGTCAGCCCAGGGCAAACATGCCAGCAGGAGTGCCACCTTGGCTCTGCCAGCACCTTTGCACCACACCAACCTCGCCACTTTCTCACCCCCTTCCCCCTCTCCCTCCTGGTAGCTTGGAAGTAGGCCAGGGGAGTGGTCCAGCTCCACCATGCCATCTCCTACTGCCACCTGAGCTGGAGAAACTGGAGATATGGGGGACGGAGCCTGGGGCCATCTGCAGGCAAGGCAAGTGCTCTACAACTGAGCTACACTCTCTTGCCCATTCTTTATGGGTGCAAGCTGCAAGCCGGCTAGTCAAAGTAAGGATACTAGCTTCTGCATTTTCAGCAGCTGTTTTTCTCTAGCCAGTGGTTTGGGAGCCAAGTGTATTGTTATGGATTTGGAGTTGAGATGGATAATTCCTATGAGTCCCCTACCAGCCTCTGATTTGGAAACTTGCACTTGGGGGGTGAGAAACTTGCTCTGCTGGTCAGATGAGTTTCTTTTGTTAATCAAATAGAGTGGCCAGGTGGGTTAATGGGTCTATCAGGTGCCCATCAACTGGTGTATGGGCCAGGGAGATCTTTTTGTCATTGAAACTCTTCTGGAGAGCCTCCCCCCCCCTCCTGGGGTCTAGGAGAAGCTTGTGTTTTTAGTTGTGTCTGAGAAAGGCTGGGAACTGGAGGCAGGCAGAGACTGGCTCTCTGCAGCATGGCTTTGGGGTGCCTCCTGCGACCCTGATGGAAAGGCTGGATATTGGACTGCTGATGCCTTGAACCCCTCCATCCTAAGCTCAGGTTGGAAGGTGTGTAAATAAATAAACCATATTTCATAAAGACACCACAGTCTGACCAAGGAAACCAAACCATGGGCAAGCGCAGGGACACCTGAAAATCTCCGCTCGGAGACTGGGGTGGTGCGCAACAGTATATATTGCCATGCAACCCGACCCCTTCACAAAAACACCAGAAAGCTATCTTATACTGAGTCAGACCATTGGTCCATCTAGCTCAGTACTGTCTACACTGACTGGCAGCAGTCTCCAGGCAGAGACTCTCCCAGCCCTACCAGAGGATGCCAGGGATTGAACCTAGGACTTTCAGCATGCAAAGCAGATGCTGTACCACTGAGCTACAGCACTTCCCTTGGGCAAGGTTGCCATGCTTTCTGCTTCTCCTGGAAAACCTCTGGTGCCTTTTACAGCTGCACAGCAAATTCAGCAGGCAAAGCTTTTTCCTCCGATGACTACATCTGCATGCTGGGGGTGGGGACTCTTAATATCTCTTTTTTGTCATAAAACTCTTAAAATAGCCAAGGAGCTCAACACACACAAAACCTGGAAACCTTATTCATGAAGGGTCAGGCTCCAGACAGCACCACATAGGAATAAAGACTTTACACAGTTATGGAGCACAACCGTGCAGTCAGATACAGCCAGGGCATTATGTACGAAAACCAAATAGAGATGCAACATTGAAGTGAGCTTACAGGCAAGGGCCTTTATTGTTGCTTTGATTTTTTGTACAGCACTTAGAATGTTTAAGTAGTAGCATCATCATCAGCATGCAGGAGGAAGTGGAATCTTTTCCGCACATACTTTACAAGTGAAACAGGGCAGGAGTTGTGAACCTGTGGCCCTCGAGATGTTGCTGAACTACAACTCCCTTCATCCTTGCCCACTAGCCTTGCTTGTCGAGGTTGAATGGGGATGCAGCTCAGCAACATCTGGAGGGCCAAAGGTTCCCAGCATCTGAAAGAGGGGATACATTTTATCACACCTCGATTAAAGTGGTATGGCTACCAAGAGCCAGCTAAAATACCTTCATAGGGTGGATGTAGTTATCCATATCGTGCAAGGTCATCCCAAGGAAGACTCACCTTGAGAGAGGAACCCTTTGGGGTGAAACACTTGAACGGCTTCTTTTCATCGCTCTGGACTTCCTCGGGCATCTTCTGGCGTTTCTCGGCAGCCTCTGCCCTTCTCCTCTCGATTTCTTCCTTCAGCCGCCTCTTCTCTTCCTACCAAAGGCACAATGCATAATGAATGGGGGGGGGTTGGATTTACATTCCTTCCCTACCCTTATTATTTATTATTACTATTTATAATACCTATTAGCTACCTATTAACTACCAGGCCAAGTTCAAGGTTCTAGTTTTGGTCTACAAAGCCCTATACAGCTTGGGACCAGGATACCTGAAAGACCGTCTTATCCCTTATATACCCAGTCGATCACTATGCTCTACAGGTGAGGGCCTCCTGCAGATACCGTCTTATCAGGAGGTCCTTTCCACATGACACAGGAAGTAGACCTTTAGTGTAGTGGCACCTACCCTTTGGAATTCCCTTCCCTTAAATATTAGACAGGCACCATCTCAGTTATCTTTTCAGTGCCTACTGAAGACCTTCCTCTTTCAACAAGCCTTTTAAGCAGAGACCTTATCCCAGCCTACGTCTGTGTTGGAATTGCTTTTTAATATGTTTTTAAACCTTTTCTTTCTTTCTTTTTAAAGATGTTGCCGCCCTGGCCTCCTGCTGGGAGGAAGGGCGGGATATAAATCAAATAATAAATAAAATAAATAATAAATAAATGTTTTTAAAGCTTTTTAAAAAATGTTTTTAAAGATGTTTTAATATATTTTAAAGTCTGTTTTTATGATGTTTTAAAGTTATTTTAGTGCTTTTGTTTGCTGCCCTGGGCTCCTGCTGGGAGGAAGGGTGGGATATAAATCAAATAATAAATAAATTAAATAAATAAATTTATTTATTAGATTTATATCCTGCCCTTTGTCCCAGTAGGAGCCCATGGCGGCATACCGTTGGCGTTCAGGACAGGTAACAAGCAACAGCAGTTATAAAGATGTTTCAACAAAGCCCCCGCTAGAATATGTACTGTCACACATAAAGGCTGGAGTCACTCCACTCCAGATATTGCACTTCATATAATATTATAGCAATCACACACACACAAAATAAAAAAAGAAAGGTGAGCCCTGTTAGATCATATCAAAGGTTATCTAGAGCCACATCTAATATACATGTCCAGTAGTATCGTACCATTTTAAACAGTCATGGCTTCCCTCAAAGAATCCTGGTAACTAGTTTGTAAAAGTAGCTAAGAGTTGTTAGGAGACACCTATTCCCTTCACAGAGCATACTGCGCATGCATGCCATCAACCAAGATTGTGGTGGGGCATCAGCCTCTTAGAGAAGCCTCCGCCGCCATCTTGGTTGTGCCCTGCGCGCACAGCATGCGCAGCAGCAGAAGACAGGAGAGAGGCAGGTGGAACAGGCAGGAGCTGCACGCCTGGGGAAGGCTGGTGCCCAAGGGCCCAGTCATACCTATCGCTGGACCTGGCTACAATGCCCAGAGTGGTTTAATAATCAATCCCTTGTTGCTCTTTGGGGGGAATAGGAATCTCAGGAATGATGAGAGTTGCATCTAGCATCATATGATCACAGGTTCCCAACACCATTGTGCTAGTAGTGGAAACAACACATGCCTGTTCCAGGCAATTTCAAAAGGTTTACAATTTAGGTAAGGGTTAAATATGCTCTGAAAGTACTATTATTCTTTGCCACGTAAGGCCCTGAAGCTAATACAACTATTTCAGGATCTTTGACGTCACAGTGGTCATTCACTGCTCTTACAAGTAAGTCTGCCATTTCAGTTTCACACTATCTTGCTGACACCGTCTGCTGTCATACCCTATGATGTAATAAAGTAAAGGTGTCCCCACACTTATAGTGCGAGTCGTTTCCGACTCTTAGGGTGCCGTCTTGCAACGTTTACTAGGCAAACCGTATATATGGGGTGGGATTGCCAGTTCCTTCCCCGGCCTTTCTTTACCCTCCAGCATATACCGGGTACTCATTTTAGAGCTATAAGTTGCTTAGTTAGCTATTGCAGGGCAAGTGGGCTATCTTCAATTGTACATTCCAAGGCCTATCAGCAACATTTGCTACATCAAATAGCACAACTAGTCTATTTAATCCTAAAGCTTTGAAAGAGTATATTGCAGTTAGTTCTCTATCTGCATATGAGTGAGTCACAATACCACTAAAGGGATGTTTGCCAAAGGAAAAGAGCGGCCTAAGTAGGAGACGTACAAGAAGCTAGGCACAATTCATTAGGCCCAGTTCAAACACTTATCAATGATCCTGTCCCTGTGGTGGAAGGCTGGGCAGCTCCTCTTCACCATGCTCAGGATATAAACTGCAATGCAGCTACTCCATGTAGAAATCCATATGCATGGTGGGTCAGAGCACACACTCATCTTTTTTGTTTGTTTGTTTATGTGGGGAAGAATCATGGAATTTGAGCCTCTGCACATATAGAGCAGTTGCACTGCACATTACGTTTTGAATATGGTGGGTGATATGCACATGCCTACCCTCCACCACAGGAACAGGACCTTCATCCCAGTGTCTCCATCAGGCCTCGGGGGTCACTTGCATCTTTTAATCCTGCTTTGGCTTTGCTGGTTTTTATTCTCTGCTCTCTGCTTCTGAACTTAAAGCTGCATTTTTATCTTACTGCATTTTAATGCATTTAATCCATAATTGGATTTTATTTCACGAGCCACCCAGAGAACTTTGTTATGAGCCAGCCCAAATAACAGAAGAAAACATAGGAAGCTGCCTTATACCAAATCAGACCACTGGTCCATCTAGCACAGTATTGTTTACACTGACTGGCAATGGCTCTCCAGGGTTTAAGCCAGTAAGTGTTTTTCCAGCCCTGCTTTGAGATGCCAGGGATTGAACCTGGACTTCTGCATGCAACGCAGATGCTCTACCATCGAGTTATGGCCTGACCACTGTTGTCCATGCACTCGTAACCTCCGGGCTGGATTACTGTAATGCACTCTATGTGGGGCTGCCCTGGAGGTTGCTCCAGAAGCTGCAGCTGGTGCAAAATGCAGCGGCATGACTGCTCACTGGGTCAGGGTTTCACCAACATGTCACCCCACTGCTGAAAGAATTGCACTGGCTACCTATTAGCTACCGGGCTAAGTTCCAAGGTGTTGGTTTTAATGTACAAAGCCCTATACAGCTTGGGACCAGCATACCTGAAATAACGTCTTACCCCTTATATACCCAGTCAATCATTGCACTCTGCAAGTGAGGGCCTGCTGCAAACACCATCTTATCAGGAGGTCCATTCCGCACAACATAGGAAGTGGACCTTAGTGTTGTGGCACCTACCTTTTGGAATTCCTTGCCCTTATATATTAGACAGGCACTATCTGTGTTATCTTTTCGGCACCTACTGAAGACCTTCCTCTTTCAAGTAGAGACCTTATCCCAGTCTGCGTCTGTGCTGGAACTGCTTTTTAAGATGTTTTTAAAACTTTTTTTAAAAGAAAAGACCGTTTGTTTTAATATTAGATTATATGACTTTTGGGGCAGGGACTTTTATTGTTTTGTTTTATGTATAGTGTCATTTGCATCTGATGGAGCTAAATAAATAAATAATAACAATACATTTCTCCTATCAGGGCAGAGTATCTATTCGGGTAATACTAGGACTGTAGGACCCTCACATCCAAGCCTCTGCCCTGAAGTTGGCTCCTGTGTACAGTAACTCCATTGCAAATCAATAATCCCTCTTGTCTTGTGCCATGCTTTGATTTAATATATTTTAAAGTCTGTTTTTAAGATGTTTAGAGTGTTTTTAGTGTTTTATTTGCCACCCTGGGCTCCTTCTGGAAAAAAACTGAACTGCTGATCAGTGTAGACAAAACTGACCTAGATGGAATAATGGTCTCTCTTAGTATCAGGCAGGTTCCCATGTCAACAACAGCTTGTTTGCGCACTTATCATGTTTATTCTGAATACACCAAGGGGCTGTCACTGAGGAGGGACAAATTTGTCAGTTTCTGTTTCTCTCAGTTTCTTGTTTTTCCAACCTTAAATTCAGTTCCACACATTTCTGATTTTCTCCTAATAAACACACATTAATCTGTAGTTTTGAATAAAATACATATTTTTGCATGCAAATTTCCCTAATATAATGCATTTTTATATGCCATCATCATGAATAAATGCATTTAAGTACACTTTCCCCTAATATATGTATTTTTGTACACATTATTTGGTTCGGGAACTGCATCGCAAAATTCAGAGATATGCATATTTGAAAGGATACCTGCGTTTCAGTTCACATACTGGGAAGTGCAAATCAGGTAGCTCATTAAAATGCAAACAAATTCGAATTTCTTCCCCATCCCTAGCTGGTACCTCCTCCCGTGCTTTTCTTTCTGCCTCTTCTTTCTTTTTCCTCTGCTCTTCTTCTTCCAGAATCTTCCGGCGCCCTTCCCGCTTCTTTTTCAGCTCCTCCAGTTCCACAGCTGCCTCTTGTTGCTTCTGCTTCAACTTCTCAAACTCTTCGCTCTCATTTTCACCTCGGCGACGGCGCAGCTCCTCCACCCGTTTGCCAGCCTCCACATGGGACACCGGCTTGGCTTCTGCAGAATCTGGGGTGGTTTTGAGGCCAGGGCGGCTGGGAGAGGAAAAAGCAAGCAACAATGAAAAGAATTTCCTTTGGCTTGTCAGAGCTGGTGTGGTGAGCATTAATCTACACATGGGCCAGAACGGAACGGCAAACAAGTTGCAGAATCCTTGGCTGGACCACGTCAGGCTGTAGAAGGACATACTATAGATTTGAATTCTCTTCCACATAAGAGAAAAGCTCCCTCAGTGTAATTCACTTTCACACCAGGGAGAAAGGTTCTAGCCGAGCTCTCTCCCTAATGCAAAGCATGATATACACAAGCTTTTTATGTGGAGAACACTGAAAATATAACTCCGCTACCTGCAGTCTGAGATGGTGGAATCCAGAATCCGACTAGCTCATTCTGCTTTAATGCGTAGACTCATTCACATTAAAGAATTAGGAAATCACATTACAATATTTCACTGCAGTGGGGCTCCTGAAGAAAAGGCCTCTTCAGTAGTAGCACCCCTAGCTCTGGAATGGTCTTCCTAGGGGGGTTCATCTGACACCTACCCTGATGAAGTCATTTTGGCACCAAGCAAAGAGCTCTTTACCTACTCACACTTTTTTTACCTAACTTGTTTTATCTCTACTGCTATGTTTATGCAAGAGCCAGTGTGGTGCAGTGGTTGGAGTGTTGGACTATGACCTGGGAGACCAGGCTTCAAACCCCCACATAGCCATGAAGCCCACTGGGTGATCTTGGGCCAGTCACTGCCTTTCAGCCTCAGAGGGAGGCAATGGTAAACCCCCTCTGAATACCGCTTACTATGAAAGCCCTCTTCATAGGGTTGCCCATAATTTGGAATCGACTTGAAGGCAGTCCATTTTATTTTTCATGTTTATGCTGTGGCTCTCTTTAGACTTTTAATATTATATGTATGTATGTACTTTTAATATGTTATATGTATGTTTTTAATTGTTTTTATTATATTTCTAATTTTTTTTGTAGTCCTTGGAATTTGTTTGGAGGGGGAGCTGAAAAGTATATATGTTTTAGTGTGTCTTATGTGTTTGTTTCTCTTTTTTTGTATTTTATGTAACTTTTTAAAAAGGTATATACTGTTATCTTGTGTATTGTTTTATTATTACATATTTTGATATTTTAATATACTCTGCAAGTCCAATAGGACCAAAAGCCTGGGAAATCAAATAGAGTAAGTCAATCAATATCCTTTGAATCTCTCTGGAGGCCTTATTCACACAGTAGCTTTATATGGCTCAAACATGCAAAGTTTAGGTTTGCAGACATATGCAGCTTTGGAATCACCTTTACAGCTCTAAATAGCTTCAGCTTTACACAAATGTAGACTTGTGAGTGACATTTACAGTATCATCACATCTACTGAAACAGCCACAGGGGAAAAGAGGGGGGAGATTAAAACAGAACAGCTGGCTAATCCAATCACTAGATAGACAGAGGAGTGTTGATTTCACAGGGTTACATTGAGATGAGTCTCCAAGAGGGGTCTGGGAACATGCAATGAATCTGGACAAATCAGAAGAACTGGCTAAATGAGGTTCAATCACTGGTGTTTCCACTATGTCGCTTTGCTGTCCTGTGAGCTCTCACCGTGTTGTTTAAAGTGATACAGTCCAAAAACAGGTTTCTTTAGAGAACCTTCATGTGGGGCGAAGGGGGGAGGGAGACATGGGGAAAAGGCCAGCTCCTCCCCTCCCAGCAAATTTCTGCCAACATCCAACCTGCATCAAATCTGGGGCATTCATTATAACATTTGTTTTTGTTTATTTGTTTTTTACATTTACACACCCCCTTTCCTCCAAGGAGCCCAAGGTGGCACACAATGTTCTTCCCCTCTCCATTTTATCCTCACAACAACCCTGTGGGGTATGTTAGGCTAAGAGACATTGACTGGCCCAAGGTCACCCAGTGAGATTCATGGTTGAGTGGGTCTCCCTGGTCCTAGTCCAACAGTGTAACCACTGCACCACATTGGATCTCACTCACAGTGGCTCTTTTAACTAACTTACCACTTATATATATATATTTTTTTTTAAGAGTCAGTGTTACACACAGGAGCCCAAACCACTCTTGCTGACCTGAACAAATGGTCCAGTGCATCACAGTGTGAACTGAGCAAGATGAAACTTTGCAGGATTAAAGTAATGCCATTCAGAAGGTTAAACTTCTGAGTGCTTAATATACTATTGACTTCACTGTGCAATTTTTGTCAGTGGGGAAGAAAAAGCAGGAAGCACGGGTAATGTGAATGGGCTTTCTAGCCAACATATCCTTATGTTCACATGATAGACTAATTGAAACAAAAAACGCTTTTAAGTAAAAGCAGCTTCAGTCTTTCCCAATGCACAGTCCATCATCTTGCAACGGAGACCCATAAATGGCAACATCAGGCCCAGTTATAAACACACCCTAGCATGAGTGCATATCTCACCTAAATGCATTCTCTGTATGCTTAAGTTTGTGAGCAGAGAATTCCGGGAAACGCTCCCCATTCTGTGGCTTCGAGTCAGGAATTCCTTTCTTGCGATCCCAGCCAGGCTTGGACTCTTCTTTAGGTGTTTTGTCTCTGTTCACCTTGCTGTCTTTTATCTGCTAGGGAGACATTGTAAAGATGAACAAGCTACATCCAAGCATGCCGAAGGACTAGTAAGAGGTATCCCTCCTGCTGTCAGCAGGCAAATAACAAGCAATTAATATTCTGCAGATGTTTTGTAGCAGGGATGGATAACTAGTGGCCCATCAGGTGCTGCTGGACCCCAACTCCCATCAGCCTCAACCAGCATAGCCAATGTTCAGGATGATGGGAGTTGCAGTCCAACAACGTCTGGAGGGCCACACATACATGTACCCTTCATTTTGTGCAAATGCGTTGAGATTTGCAGGATTTTACACAGACTCAAAACACTTCTCTGCATTGTGAGCAGGTCCTCAAAAGTGACTAACTTTTTTGGCAAGTGTGCCACAAGGTCAGAGTATTAGACAGGGCCCACTGTTGCATACTACATAAGCACCCCCCTTCTTCTCCCACCGTGCATTGGGGTGGATTTAACGTAAGTTTACTAGCTGGAAAAACTGGAAGGAAAACCAGCCTCATGGGCTATCTTACTCCTGAACACCTCAAGAAAAACTGTATCAAAAGTTCTTTGAACTGGTTTTTGGTGAAATTCAGGGCACATCAGGCTGAGGAAGGCTTCACAAAACCTTGCCTTGACTCAACTTTTCCATTACTCCTGTACTCCTGGCAATGACAGTCAACTCCAAAATTTCAGTTGCCCACAATTTTTTTCTTCTCCGCATTCCCTGGAGTAAGGCCAAGAAGCACTGAGTTCACTCTAGATGGCTTCGTCATGATGCCACATGCTAGATTCCTCCAAATTACCAAAATCCAAACCCCAACTTTGCACAATGCAAAAAAGATGCAGAGACTAGGAGGAGCATTCTGTCCCATCTCCCTTAACTAAAACTGCACCCCAAGTATGCCACTTGTGCTTCTTGCTCTGAGGGTTACCTGTGCTCCATGTCACAACCTGACCCTCCTGCTCTTGTCAAGATGAGTCACAAACTCCTGCTGCCTGTGCCACAATCAACTTTGAGGCAATAATGGTATGGGGATATATAAATGATGTCACTGAAACAGATATTACTCCGTCATAGGGATGGAATCCACTTGCTGGTGTCAGTTCAGATTGCATTCCGCCAAATTGGCAGGCAGTTTCAGTCCGTGTTCATTATTTTCCTGCTATCCATTGCTTTCCTCGGATTGTTAGCAAGCAAAAACATGCTGATCAATTTCACACACGCTCTCCCTAACTATATCAGCCTATCTGCCTGTCAGTCTAGCCATCCAACCATGGCACTCCTCACCTTGCCTCCTGCTTGTCAGTCCCTCCACCCTCCCACCAGCCAGCCAACATCTACCTCTCCTTCTCTTCCCCCTCCCTCCACTTCTGGTCCCTGGCCAGCCTGTGTGCCACCTGGGGTGCGCACCTCCACTACCTGCAATGCAGCCACTCACTGCTGCCAACCGCTCACTCTGCCTCCTTTCCTGCTCAATGCAGCTCTCACATGCATGCACACAAACTCACACAGTGCCAGTAGGGAGTTAGCAAATAAAGAACGACTGATCAGTTACACATGCTCTCCCTCTTCCTGGTCAATTTCACATTAGCAACCAAAGACATGCTGGTTGGTTTAAGGTTATATTTAATGCTGGGGTTTTTTTTAATGCGGTGTCGGGAAAAGCCACAGCATTCAGGATCAGTCCACAAAGATAGCAGATGTGTGAATTATCAGGGAGTCCAGTACCAAGTTCAGTTTCAGTTAAATTCTTTCCCATCCCTAGTCCATCAACCTACATAACAGGATCATAGGAAGCTGCTTTATGCCAAGTCAGATCATTGATCCATCTAGTTCAGTATTCTTCTACACTCACTAGTACTGACTCTGCAGAATTTCAGACAGAAGGCTCTCCCAGCCCTACCTGGGGATGCCAGAGATTGTACCTGAGATCTTGTACAAGAAAACCAGATGCTCTACCACTAAGCTATATCCTTTCCTGTTTGCTTTGTCCAAACATATGACTAGATCTACTGCTAAGGCTGAGCTCTGGTCTCAAAGCCAATCTCAAGTAGAGATTCTTCCTTTTTTCCTGTAAATTTTGGCCTAGGGATATTCTCAGCCAGATGCAACAACTTTGCACAGTCCCACCCACTCCCCCACTCCCCCAAAAGCCTTCTGGGATTAGCATCATTTATGTCCACCACTGACAGCCCGACCCTACAGCATGCTGAGTCATGCCTGGATGCTAATTGGAACTGTGCAGTGTTCAAAAACCTCCTCTGGTATGCAGGAGAAATTATATTCCCATGAAGAACATCAGTAAAAGCAGCAGCCAAAACAAACCTGAAAAGGCAATGAGGAAAAGTACAAATGTTCTTCCTTGAACAAACTGAGCCACTACCACCATTGTACGCAAGGCTAGCATTGTTGTTTATCGCTAATATATTTGAGAAAGGAGTTTTGGAGTTTGCCAAATAAATTTCTGGAAAAATATGTCAAGATGGTTCCACTATGCATTTATCCTGATCTCAGGGCAGACACAAAACCCACACATACCACACAGTCCTTCAGCTACTGGGTCACAACAGTTACATCATTCCACCATCACTGCCTTTCATTTATTGAGTGGGTGGGGAAATGTTACCCCAGCTTCTCTCAGTATTGATATTCAAAATACTAACAATAAATACAATAAAAAAATTAAAGAGAGTAAAAAGACCTAACCCTAAAAATAAATTCAAAAGCTGAAATCACTTCACTAAGGCCCCATCTGCATTATACACATAAAGCTGTATTGTATCATTTTAAATAGCCATGGCTTCCCCCAAGAATCCTGGGAACTGTAGTTCATTAAGGTGCTGAGAGTTGTTAGGAGACCCCTATTCCCCTCAGTTCCCAAACTGGTTTAACAACCCATCTTCCCAGGAAACTCTCTTCCTCTGCATTGTTTTTAAATACAAAACTTTCTGTAGGAAGCAGTATCTGTTTAATCCTTCATTCACCACACAGGCCCTTCTCCCCCCCTTTTTTAAAATCACCCCTCCAAGCTAGGGGTGTCTGAGGAATTAGACTTCTGTGAGTTCTGATGGAACCTGATCTGATCTACACCTCCCAAATTAATATGGGAATTGAAACAAGATTATCCTTTAGATTTCACACTTCCCTATAATTTGTTATATAGGGCTCAGCTCAAAAAATATACCAACATGTATTTAAAATGTGCACACTTTAGGATTTTATTTGTACTTTATTTTGTTATTGCAAACCACCCTGGAAGCTCTGCTGAAGGGCAGAAGTGAAATAAATAAATAAAACAAATAAATAAATAATCTGGACACACACACCCAGACCAGCAATGGGGAGGAGCTTTAACCTACTATTTGTTACACCTGCAGATCTTTTCAGATTTGAGGAAAGGATAGGGAGGCTTTAAATATCCCTGGAGATCTACCAGTATTTATAAAACAGGCCCAGAAACTTCCAGAAATAAAAGGGGTCTGGGACCACTTCAGAAATGCTCCCATTCTCATCAGAAGCTGAAGTTCCACCCTAGATGTAAAAGGTAGAAGTCCACCCCAGTTTTAATCATGAGTGGTAGGTTTTGTCTATTAAAATGTACTTTTGAGGCTGCAATCATATAACACTGATCCAGGGGCAAGTCCCATTGAACTCAATGGCACTGACATCTGAGTAGATATGTCTAAGATTGCACTGTCAATTTTGTACTCCAATATCCCTAAAAAGGCACCTAAATGAGTTTTTGATAACCTGCAAATTCATTTAACTCTAATTAATTATTTGGTTATTGGTTGATATGTAGACTGTTAATTAACTAACAACTCCTTAATCAGTTAGCTGGCAGCCCTACTTAGAAGGCATATTTAATACATGGCATTTTAATCCAGATCTTTTTAATGCTTCCTTCGGACCATCCAAATCCTGATGCTAGATTTAAATTAAAAGTGCTCTAAAGAAAGTTGTGAGCATTGCAGGGCCAGGATTTAGACAGAGAGCTTATCTTCTTGTCAACATAAATGCATTTTTAAAATGGGGAGGGGAGACTCTGCAAATAAAAAAGAAAAGGGGGAAGATGTGGTTCACGCACTACGTCTAGCCAGATTGGAAGCAGGAAATACCACAAATATCATGTCATGAGAAAGCTTGCTTCAGTACAAAGTTTGCAGGCTAGCTCTGCACACCCAGCTAATTTTAAGGCAGTCTAGAAAACCAAACTGGCTCGAGGATATAAACTGAACAAAATTCAGAACAGAAGCTATATGAGCTGAAAATTCTTTTCATTTTAACCATTTTGCTTTTTCCTGAAAACACTGACCTACACCAAAGCTCGTCCCTTAATTGCCAACAATGTCTAGTACTTCCTTTCATACTTAAGGAGAGGGACTGACTAGAACATAGCCTTTTCCTAAATTACTTTAAAAGGCCATGGGAGCATGCTTCATTTCAAGGGATTATTTGTATCTTGCAGCTAACCTGAGGGGAGCAGAGAGGTCAAAGCAGGCAATGTGGTGCAGTGATCAGAGCAATGGGTTTGCATGTGGGAGGCCTATATTAAAAATCAACCCCTGCTTAAGTAAGCTCCTCTCTGGGTTGTTAAGAGACTGAAATGTTACATGGTCAGTCCAGATTATCTGGAGAGGCATGACAGCTCAGTGGTGGCACTCATGCTTTGTATGCTGAAGGTCCCAAGTTCATATTTATTTATTTAACAAAATGTATATACTGCTTGAATATGAAGACTTCTACGCAGTTTACAAAAATTAAAATTCCCAATAAAACAGTTAAAGACAAGTAATTAAAAACACATTTAAAACAATTAAAACACTACTAACTGAAAAGATTAAAATAGATCAACATCTATGTTCTGGAAAGGGTCGCCTAAACAGAAAAGTTTTAAGCAGGCGCTGAAAGGAATACAGCGAAGGTGCCTGCCTGATATCAATAGGCAAGGAGTTCCAAAGAGTAGGTGCTGCCACACTAAACGCACAATTTCTTAACAGTATATAATGAGTATTATGTGAAAGTGTCTTTTACCAGTTCAGATCCTTGCTCCTTCTAACCCAGCACTGCCTACTCTGAGAGACAGCAGCTTTCCAGCATCTTAAGCAGAGGTCTTCCACATCACCTGACACTGGGTCCTTTTTGAAACCAGAGATGCCAGGAATTGAACCTGGGGCCTTCTGCATGCACACATGTCCTCTACCATTGAGCTACAGCCCCTTCCTCAATCTTTAGAATCTCCCATGAAATACATCTTCCTGATGCCAGTCAATGGCCCAATGGCCAAACCGCATGTAAAGGCAGCCTAATATTTTAAAAAGCAACACTCAGATTTCCCCCTTAGTGTGACACTAACCCCAATTCACAGTCAGCAGTGTGACCACCTATTCCACTAAGGCGCACAGGGACAGCTTTGCTACTGAGGAGGACTGTACTCTGGCTCACTATTTTATTTAGAAAATCTGTGAGGTGTAAGCTGCAGCACTGGAGTGGAAGTCAGCAGAGCATTTAAAGTCACTGCATTTTTTTAAAAAGCAAAAACTTTACAAAGAAATGGCTGGCATTGCTTCTGATCTATTTTATTTTTTTGTTGGCAATGGAGCAGGGGTGTTGTGGGATGTTTGGCACATCATTTTAAAGCTCACGTGAATGTGCTTGCATTTGTGCGAAAGGGCTGCATCCAAATGAGTTTCCTTCAGAGTAGACCCACTGAAATTAATGGACTGAAGCGAGCCATGGGTATTAATTTCAATGGGTCCACTCTGAGTTGGTGTAGCACTGGATGCAACCCATAGTCGGGTGATGCTCAGCAGCCAAGTCAATAAAAATGTAGGATGCATTTACAGCAACCGATTATCTGGATCCTCACATGGTGGGCTATGAAGAATTAAATGCTTTACCGTCTGAGTATGGTGCATTTGTTTACTTGGTTAAGACCAGTCATCTTTGACTTAGTGCCCTCCAGATCTTTTGGATTACAACTCCCATCAGCCCGAACTAGCACAGCCACGCTTGCTGGGACTAACGGGTGCTGCACAGGAGCATAGGAAACTGCCTTATACTGAATCAGTCCACCTAGTTCAGTACTGTCTACTCTGACTGGCAGCAGCTCTCCAGGGTTTCAGTTGTATTGCAAAACATCTGGGAGACACCAGGTTGGAGAAGGCGAGTTAAGACTAGGGATGAAAAGATCTGTCAATTTCCCTTCTCTCCATTTCTAATTTTTCCAGTCTTAACTTCAGTTCTCCACGTTTCTTCAGCAATTTGCAAATAAAACAAAATAAAAATCCTCCTGCATTTTAGTGCACATTTCTCCTAATAAACACATTTTTGCAGGAAGTTTTGACTAATGTCAACGTTTCTGCAAGCATTTTTTCATCACATAATGAATTTTTAATGTTATTTTCACTGATATTTTCATTTTTATGCACGCTTTCCCCTAACATATGCATTTTTGAAAACATTGTTTGCTTGGCAAACTACACTGCGAAATTTGAATAAGCATGGATTTCGAAGGTTGTTTTGGTTCTCATATAGTTTTGGAAGTGCAAATATGATAGATTCAGCCTGAAATGCGAACTGAATCGTTTCTCACCCATCCCTAGTTAAGACTGAAAAATTTCATTATTTTATTTGTATGCCGCCTTTCCACAAAAAAATTATGGGCAAACCGGCTTACAACAAAGTGAACAGCAATTACAAGAACTATTTATCACCATGTTAGTCTACTGCTGCATAACCAATTAGTGTTGCTAGTCCTTAAGGTGCCACGAGACTCTTTTTTGTTTACAACTGAATCATGCAAACATTAAAAAGCAAACAAAAAAGAAAAGAAAAAGACTGCTGTTTCAAGGAAGAAAACAATGTGAGGAAAATAATTCTTCCAAATGTGGGCAAACTTGAAGAGTATTCCTACAAAATTAGTAATCATTTTAACAGACAGAATTTTCTAAGGGGGTTATTGTGTATATTGCAAAGATGGGTGGATTCCATTCCATTCTGCTCTAGAAATACTTGGGCAAAACAGGATCCCACAGAACATCTGGAGTGTGATTGGGAAATCTGGGGAGTCAATTCCTGTTACAATGTTCCCAGCCAGAATCTAGCCACCCACTTGAAATTAAACCGCACAGGTGAAGTAAAGTTTGCCGCTACCACCAACCAGCTGATCAGTGGCTGCTGCAAACCCTGCTTCTTTTACCCATGCAATTTTATTTCAACTCACATGGGCAAAAGAAGCGTTTTCTTTTACACTTCCTTTGCCTGCGCAGTTGGAATTCAGCTGATTGGTGGGTGCTGAAAACCCTGCTTCCTTTGCCCACCCAGTTTGATTTCAAACCACACATGCAAAGGAAGCCTTTTCTTGCTGGGCTTGCTTTAAGTAGTGATCAGCTGCTCGGCTGAAGCGGACTTTTCCTGGCAACCTGGAGATCACTGATGAAATAATGCTTTTAACTGTGTATTAGAAAGTTTTTGTGTTTTGGGATGTTTTTAACTAATTTTAGTATGCTTTTCTTTTTCTTGTTAAATTGTTTTGTTCATGTCTGCCACCCTGGGCTCCTTCAGGAGCAATGACAGGAAATGTCTGCCCTGCACCTGATGTCGCATTAGACCCTCATGGGCCTAATTAGGACCCCTGCTAGGCCTAATTTGCAAATATGAGCAAAGGTCAGTTGGGCCAACATGGTGTGGTGAAATCGCTGCAGGAGGTTTTTGAACATGCTCTGCACAGTCTATGACATTGATGAAGCCTCTGAACATGTCTCGGAAGCCTGCCAGATCCTAATCAGCCTTGATCTGGTATTTGGCTATTTCTACAACAAGCAAAACTATGCATCTGTTGCCAGATTCTAGTCATGTCTGGGATGCAGAGGCATTTTTTGGTTCAATCATTGTGTTTCTCACATCTTTCCCTCTACCTTTCCCATTTTACTCAGCACCCAGCGACTATATTAGGGGCAGAACTTGAACCCAGGTCTTGCAATTCCAAAGTCCATTATTCTGTTCACTACTCACCACCCACCCTAATAATCCAGTGTTGTGGGCTGCTATGCAAATAATCCGCATCAGTTTGGATTAGGGATGGACCAACACAGGACATGGAAAGCTGCATTATACCAATAAAGTTTCAATCAATCAAGTCGGAACATTGGTCCATCTAGCTCAGTATTGTCTACACTGTCTGACAGCAGCTCTCTAGGGTTTCAGAAGTCTCTCCCTGCCCTACCTGGGGTTGAACCTGGCATCTTCTGCATGCAAAGCACGTGCTCTACCATTGAGCTAAGGCCCTTCCCCTAATTGGGATGAATATCCCAATGATCACCCTGAAAAGGACTTGGGTCCCTGGAGTTCCAGCTGAATGTTTGAATACCCTTGAAGGTAGGTGCGGAGCATTCAAAAGAATGCTTCCATGGCCTGCTATCCATCCCCGTCCCCCAAGGGGAAAAAAACTCTTCTTGGCAGCCAGGATAGGTTAGTAGGCAATGGCAGCATCTTGCACTGGGCTTGTTCTTCTTCTGTTTGCCTGGTAGACTCTCCCATCTAATGCGATGCTCTCTACAGAGTCACTCATCACAACTATTCCATGTATCTGGACCAGCCCAATGGCAATATGAATTCAAATAAATCCCAAAACAATTGAGGTCAGCAGAAATTCCTACATTTTGGAAGCATTATCTCAATAGCTGACAGCCCAGATAGCACTGCCACTCACCTGATCTCCCACTGATCATTTTGCTGCTGTGTACTGGGAGGTAGAAGGGGGGGAGCGAGGTGGCAGGGAGGTTGACATGGTGCAAACGCAATGACAGGAGTGCCAGACTGACTCCACTGGTACGTTTGCACAGCATCGACCTCCCTGCTGCCTCACTCTTCTCCCTATACCTCCCAGTAAGCAGAAGAAATGTGGCAGACTGGAGATCAGGTGAGTGATAGCACCCCACCACATTGTCCACTAATGGCTTTTACAGTCTTAGGACGGCATGAATTTCTCATGAATTCTCTAAAAAATAATACATTAAGGGTCAGAGAACAGATCACACTTGCTTAACCGTTTGGTCCACATCAAACAGGGCACGTGGCTGGCAAGTAGGAATGGGGAGGAATTAGTTTCAGTTCACATTTAAAGGCAGATCTACTTAATTCCTACTTCCTGGAACAATACACAAACCAAAACACAGCCATCCTTTGAAATTCACACTTTTCCAAATTTTGCAATGCAGTGCTCCTGCCACGTAAAATGTACAAAAATGCATATACTATGGTAAACTGTGCATAAAATGCATGTATTAGTAAGAATAACATGCAAAAATGCATTACATTGGTAAAAATGCCTTGCAAAAATGTATGTATTATGCAAAATCGCATGCAAAAATGTGTACATCTGGAGAAATCCATAATAAAATGCTGATAAATTCATGTAAAGACTTACAACGAACCTCAAACTGATGTGGAAATGTGAGAATTGAACTTGAGACTGGAAAAACGAATAACTGAGAGGAATCAAAATTGAAAAATTTGCTCATCCCCAGTGGCAAGCAAGATAAATTACGAAAGCGTCAGACAAATCTTTCACCCTGCCCACTGTGAAAAGGGGTTCAAATTAAACCTGCATTTTGGTTCACGCAGAGTACTTTTTGAACCAAACCCTGAGCCTGAGAATTATACTTTTGCCCCAATGTTCTTTACTTACCACACAGTAAAACACCATGGCACCAGTTCCTGTGTTTACAGTAGAAATGCAATGCACTGCATTCAGTAAAAATGTCTTTTCCCAACAAGAATGAAGAAGCTGGAGTCTGCATACTTTATATTATGAAATGGAAAACCATTTAGTTAGGTTCAGATTAAGGGACTAAAGATGTCTTGGAGTATCCATTAGTAATAACAGAAGAAATGATCAATTCCAGGAAGTTATGATGAAATGGAGGAAGAAATTAAGTACAGAAAGATTAGTTGGTGCCAGTACAGAAACCCAACACCAAATCCTTCCTTAACCTACTACATGGCCAATTCAGGACTGGTGTGGAGGTATGAGTTGAGCTTGACTGAAACTGGTTATATGATAGAATGGGTATCTGACTGTTTCACCGTACACCTAGATTAAAGTTAAGGAAACGCCTCGTAGCATGACGGGCAATCACCTGGTGTGTGATGAAATAAGTTGATACCTGTTTCACTATGCTTCTAGTTTCAGAAAGATTTGAATCAACTCATGTCTCACTATTGGCCATTGTCTTGTTACAATCTCCCTGGGTTGGCTCATCTAAGTCCTACTCAGTGTAGAACCATTTAAATTAAGTTAGTCATGTCTATTAACTTCAATGAGTCTACTCTGAGTAGGATAAGCACTGAATACCACCCCTGATCCCCCATGGGAACTTTTTAGGTGAGCTGCTCCTACACTTGAACATGCACAACTTCTGAGGTTGTTATGAATGTCCGGGGCTTGGTCCTGCTTTCCACCCACCCCTCCCCAAGTAGTAATGAGTTACCTCCTCTTTTTTGAAGGCTGGTCGGAGTTTGTCGTCTTGTATCTTTTCCTTTTTAGCTTCCGCTTTAACCTCTTTCTCTTCCCCCTTTTTACAATATTTTTGTAAGATGAAAACATCAATTTCTATGGCAAACCCTATAGCATCTTCTGCTGCTGCTTCAACAAAGCTGTGCTCACATACCCCCTCGTTCTGTGCTGCTGCCGCCGCGCGCACGACTCCCTCCGGGTGGTAGCACAGTGACTTCCACATCCCTCCTGCACACTTGTGCTCTCTCCAACATTCGGGAGTGCCCCGTGTCCTCGCATATCCCAGCAGAGCTCTGGCTGTGCTTGACTCTAATACTCATAGATGCTTATTCCGCAGTCACGCTGCAAACATTTGTGGGGTGCTCGTCCACGGCCCATGCTGTGCCTTTGTACCTTGCATATGCACCCGGCCATTGCCCCTGTCCAGTTTACAGCCGCGGAAAGAGAAGGCAAGGGAAACCATGAGGATTTCAGAGCATGCACAAATTCCCTTGAGGAGATTTGAGAGCCAGCAGTAAAGGAACAAAGGAGCATGCACCATCATGCACTGACTGTGTTACTGAGAGGTGGCAGCAAGAGGCGTAAGTACAAAAAGAAAGAAAACTTTTGCGCGAGAAGTGATCAAGAGAGCAGAGACATGGCTGTGAGCAAATTCCAATCCAGCCTTTTTTGTTTGTTTTTTGGCAAAATGCATTACATTTCCTAGGAAACACAAGCATAAGTTGGTTGGGTGCAAAATGTTTACTGTTACCTGTTTTCTTAGGGAAGCTGCTGGGGGTTTTCCCTCTTGCACTTTCTTCTCTTTTACCTGCTTGTCTTCTGTTTTCTTCTCTTCTCCCTTTTTCCCTTTCACCTGGTCTACCTTTGTCTCCTCAGCCTTTTGTTTTGCCTTTAACCTTTCCTCTTCTAGCGTAGCCTTTTCTTCGGCCGCCTTCTTAGCCCTCTCCCGTTCCTCGGCCTCCCTCTTTGTCTTTGCCTTTGCCTTTGCCTTTGCCCTCTCCCTCTCTTCAGCTGCTTTTTTCTCTTCAGCTGCCTTAACCCGTTCCCTCTCCTCAGCTTCACGCCTCTCTTTCTCCTGGGCAGCCTTTTTCTCCTCCTCAACTCTCTTCCTCTCCTCCTCAATTCTCTTCCTCTCCTCCTCCGCTTTGCGTTGTTCCTCTGCTTTGATCCTTTCCCTTTCTTCTGCCTCTAGCCTCTCTTTCTCCTCAGTGGCCCTTTTCTCAGCTTCAAGCCTCTCTCTCTCCTCCTCTGCTCTCCTTTCCGCCTCTGCTCTAGCTCTCTCCATTTCCTCTCTTTCTAGCCTTTCTTTCTCCTCTAATTTTTTATTTTCTGCTTCCGCTTCATCTTCTGCATCTGTCTTTTGATCTAAGGCTACCGTAATACTTATGGCCTCTCCACTCCCTGTATGCTCCTCAGCGGCTAGAGCACTTATGCCATTCTCTATTTTTTGCTCTTCTGCATTTACCTCAGGATGTTTCACTTCTACCACCAAGGCTTCCTCTGCGCTGTCTACCGTTTTCATTTCTAATGTTACTTCTACCTGATTATCCTCTATGGTTCTTTGCTTTGGCTTCTCATCTTGTGGCTCTTCCTTGTCTTCCTCATCTTTCTTCTCATCTACTTCATCCTGCCTCAAGTTGTTTCTCTGGTACGATTTGGTGATGGTTTCAGTTTCCTCTACCTCATAACGTCTTCTGTGAGTGTCCACCTTGTCATCTTTCTCTGGGCTCACATTTTCTTCGACATTGTTCACCTCTTTTTTGCTTGTGAATGACAGGCTCTCAACAGTAACTGTTGGGTCAAACTCCTTTTGGCGCTCCAGGGCTTCCTGAAGGCGTTTCTGACGCCTTTCTTCTCTCTTTGCCAGCCTCTCCAAGAACAAAGCATCATCATCCCCATCACCCTGAGTATTTGTAACTGTGGTAATTGTTGTCGTAGTACTTTTGGTCTCTTCTTCTGCAATGCTACATAAGACACAAAATTTGCAATACACTGTGAACCTTAAGCCACAATGAATCATGCTTCCCCCACCAACTATTTTATTAATTTTATTTATAATATTTATAAGCTGGCAACTCTTAAAAAACTGTGGCAGTGTATAATAAAATCAGCAATACATCATAAAACTAAAAGATTGTAAAATGCAGAACAAATGACCAACACAGAATCAAATTAACTCTCTAAAAACACTTGGTGAAACACAAAACATTTTCAGCAGGCGACGAAATATCAGAATTGCAGGTGCCTGCCAGATTTCAACAGGATCAATGTTCCAAATGACTGGTGTCACTACAGTAAAAGCCTTACTTCACACAGACACTAAATGAAGTTGAGAAATTTGTATGTGGGATGGTCAGGAAGGCTTCTTCAGATGATGATATCAGTGATCTGATTGGTACATAAGGGACAACCATGAACAAGAGCAGACTACAGGAAAACATAAGAACACAAGAAAAGCCCCACTGGATCAGTCCAGTGGCCCATCTAGTCCAGCATCCTGTTCTCACAGTGTCCATGAGAAACCTGTAAGTAGGACCTGAGTGCAAGTGGACTCTCCCCTCTGACCGTGGAGGCAGAGCACAGCCATCATGGCTAGTAGCCTTATCCTCCAAGAATTTGTCTAATCCTCTTTTAAAGCCATCCAAGTTGGTGGCCATCACTGCCTATTATGGGACTGAATTCCATAGTTTAAGTATGTGCTGTGTGAAGAAGTACTTTTTTTTGTCTGTCCTGAATCTTCTAGCGTTCTGGTTCATTAGATGTCCCCAAGTTCTAGTATTATCAGAGAAAAACATTTCTCTATCCACTTTCTCCACACCATGCATAATTCTGTACACCTCTATCACATCTCCATTTATTCACCTTTTCTCTCAACTAAAAAGCCCCAAATGTTGTGACCTTTCCTCACAGGGAATTTGCTCCATCTCCTTTATCATTTTGCTTGTCTAGAATCCAGAAGGCTAACTGGGGTGACCCTAACACAGGAACGTAAGAAGTTGCCTAAGCTTTGCACAATCCAGGAAATACCACTGGTATTCGCTGTTGTTGTTGTTGAACATAGGAATATAGGAAGTTGCTTTGAACTGAGCCAGACGCAATGGTCCATCTAGCTCAGCACTGTCTACACTGATTGGCAGCAGCTCTCCAGAGTTTCAGAGAGGGAATCACTCCCAATCCTACCTGGCGATGCCGGGGATTGAACCTGGGACCTTCTGCACACAAGGCAGATGCTCTACCAATGAGCTACAGTCCTTCCTCATATAATTATTACATATCATTCTGCAAATGATATGTAATTGATTACATCCCCCCCATTCGTATTTTGTTTCCTTTGCAATGAAATGAGTGAGGTGGAATAACGTAATGACAATGTAACTTACATAATGTACACAATTAATTACATAAATTTGCCACACTGGACAGCGAGATGGATAATGTAGACTGACTGCAGCGGAACAGAAACAGTGCTGCATGTGACGATTACAGGGTGGGACAGAAAATTATGCCTTCTTACACCTCTACTCCTAAATCATCCTTTTTAAAGAATGCCTCTTTAAGTGATACCTGAGGGTGACAGGTATATATTTTGGCTTGTATTCACAAACAGGAACTCTGAGGTTCAGGTCAGGGCCAGAGGGAACCTGTCCTGTTCCACCATTTGAGTGAAGGCACGGGCAAAACGTGAGAAGAATCCCATTGTTGCAGAACTGCATTTTCTGTTATGCAAATTGCTCCCTTATTAATTGTGTGCCCTGATGGGGAAAAGTGGACTATTAAAGCTACTTTTTTGCCATTTTGGAATGCCCATCAGACCTACCTGCTAGGGTGGTGTCTGACATTAGTGTTCTGCCTGGGAGCATATGTGTCTCTTATCTTCCACGCCCCCAAATGAAAGGAAGCAACCTTACAGGGCCAGTTTGTTTGTTAGGAGAATGTACATGAAATGTAAGATTTCAACAGCACTATCAGAAGACTCCTGGTAATTCATGCTGGTTCAAACTAAATGTGCCAGCAACTCCTAACAACTTCAGTGACTCTGTCCTATCTATTTCTGATGTTATTCATGGCATAGGTGACTGTTCACTGTTTCTCAGGTTCCATTTGTGGGAACAGGTGACAATGCATACATCCAATCCAGTCCAGCAACATCTGCAGGGGTATAAATTGTAATTGTTGTTTTTTAATAATGTTGCAATTGCTTTTTTTTTTAAATAATGATATTTGTTATTTAATTTTTGTAAATTGCATTGCCTTCAATGATGTATTTTTATGCTTGTGCCTATTTTTTTGTAAGCCACCTTGAGGGCTTTTGGCCAGAGGCGGGTTAGAAATAATAATAATAATAATAATAATAATAATAATAATAATAATAATAATAATAATAATAATAATAATAATAATAATAATAATAATAATAATAATGGAGGTTTAAGGTTTATAATTGGTTGTTTATTTTCAAATATAGAGTTTGACCAGGTGGGAAGCAAGCATGCAAGCAGGCAGGCAGGCAGCACTATGTCCCAAGCAATATTAATCCAGCTCCTCAGTATGGGGATACAATTTTGAATTGGATCAGAAAGTTGAGAAACAGAAACTAGGCTTGAAGATTGTGGAGGGAAGCTGCTAAGAGGATTCTGGCTGGCAGGATCAACTCCTACAGAATTAGGGAACTGGAGCAAAACATTGTTTCGGCACAGCAGTATCGCTACGTGCCTGCACATTTGCTTGCTTCCCATTTGCTCGACCTATATATTTGAAAATAAACAATTTATTGTAACACCTTAAGCCTCCAGTATGCTTTCGTAACAAGGTCTCATAACCCTGTAAAGTTATCCCTGGAGCTCTCTCTTTCACATGGGAGAGTGGAAGATACAGAACAGCAGATTAGACAGCAGGAGCAATTGAACTGTTCAACTCTTCTCTGCCCTGATTTGTCAGGTGGGCTGGAAATAGAATGTCTATGAAAAATTTGAAATGGATGGTCAAAGAGAAGAGTCTCACTTGTTTTGGGCATTGACTTCAGGCTTCTCTATTGCTTGCCCTGTGAAGTCATCCTCTTCCTTTTGCCTCAGTCTCTCCTGACGGGCCCGCCTGCGGCGTTCTCTGGCAGCTTCTTCCTCATCGTCATCGTTTCTTTGATAGGCTAACCTGCAAACAACCATTTTACAGAGGTCAGACCCTTTTATTCAATCGTTCTAGTGAGACTGCAAATCTCTTTGTCCTAGCTCACGGTCTAGGCATTCACGTCAGCCTGCTTCTCAGATTATAGAGTTTATTTAGTTATACAACTCCATTGACGTACATGGCTTCCTTTGCTGAGTAAACAGAAAAAAAGAAAAAGGAAAGGAAAAAATAGGAGAGGTTTGTGCACCCAACGAGCATACATTCTGAAGTTTGGCCACTATGGGAAGTCTGTAACAACACGGAATCGAAGGGAATGGGTGCAAGAGATGAGTGCTTCGAATTGCATGTCATTACCGTGCTTAGGCTTTGTTTCTGTTGGAGGTGAGAACGAAAGGGTTAAGCCAAAGGCTTCATGGGAAAGGTGGCACAACTTGAGGTGTTCTGGAAGGGATGTTCAGGTGTTAACAGGCAATAAGGGCCTTGTAAGTTCCAAAATGCTCAACTGCAACATTTTGAACATCTATTTTCAAAACACAAATGGGGGAATGTGGAGTCATGTTGGAAGGAGGAGAGAAACACATGAAGGGGGAGGAGTGAGAAAGGAAGGAAAAAAGCTGAATTAGCAGGCATTTCACACCCTGGTTTTATGAGTTTCAAAAGAAATTTAAACGCCAATGGCGCCGTTGCAAAAGACTCCATTAACGTGCCAGAGCTGGAGGGGAAGCAAGGCTCCCATGCTGCGCTTCTTGGCTTTGGCACAGGATAAGCTTTTGTAGTGGGGTTCCTCCCATTCAAATTTTGCCATTCAAATCGCTCACATGGGTGCGGATGAGGAGGACAAACACCCTAGCTCCGCCGTCTGTGTCGCCAACCACAATGCCCTACAGAAGTTGGAGGGTGACCAGCTGCAGCAAAGACCCTGCTTTACTTGCTGCATGTTCCCGACACAATTTAGGGCCTGGAAGATGAGAGTTCTATAGCACATGGGGAGCCTCCCCACTACAGAAGTCTCCCCGCTGCAGATGTCTGGCTCTCCAATATGCGGAAGGTGATGCTGCCAGCTACAGGGACATGAAGTTCGTGGGGAGAAACTGGGTTTGATTTGCATTTTAATGCGAACTTATTAGGGATGGAAAGATCTGTCAACTTCAGTTTTCTGTCTCTCATTTTTCCAATCTTAAATTCAGTTCTCCACATTTCTGCAGCAATTTGCAATCTTTTTTTAAAAAAAGCCTCATGAAAATTTCAGAATTTTAGTGCAAATTTCTGCTAATACATTATTATGTATTTGTATGCAGTCTTGACTAATGTACACTGTTTTTGCAAACAAGTTATCCTAATATAACACATTTTTAAAGTTATTTTCATCAATATACTCATTTTGTGCACACTTTCCCATAATAGATGCTTGGTTGGAGAACTGCATCACAAAATTCGGATAAGTGTGAATTTCAAAGGATTACTGTGTTTCTGTTCTCGTATTGTTTTAGAAAGTAAGAATTTGATAAATCCAGCTTTAAATGTGAACTGAATTGAATTTCTCCCCCACTCTAGAATCTATAAAATTTGTCTGAAACAACACATAACCCGCAATACATCTATCCTTCGAAATTAGCACTTCTCAGAATTCTGTGATAGAGCTCTCCAACCAAAAATGTGTATATTGGGGAAAGGTGTGCGTAAAAATGTATATATCTGTATAAATGACATACAAAATGCATTATATTAAGGGAAATTCCTTGTAAACATGTGAGGCAAAATTGCATGCAAAAATTTGTGTATTAGGAAAAATGCACATTATAATGCTGCTGAATTCTGATGAAGATCTTTCTCCAAAGAAAAAATGCAAATTGATGCAGAAATGGGGTGAACTGAACTTGACCGAAAATATGAGAAGCCAAGAGAAACCAATATTGACAGATTCATCCATCCCTAGACATGATAGAGGATGGATGTGTGGGACAGAATGCCCAAACAGGACTTAGATGTTATGATAAATGTACTGTTGATGCCAAAGGCAACCGCTGTGTACATTGTTCTCGCTCTCCCACCCCCCATACATATATAGAGTGTCTAGTACATCTTAGACTTATCTTAGATAAGTCCTGGCAGCACTGCCTTTAGTACTTCCCCACTGCTGGCTGTTGGTGATTGTGGTGATGGAAATATAAAACATGATGACATTAGGATGAGGACAAAGTTATACTAAGCATTACAGAAAGGGAGGTGGGAACTAGACATGCAGCTGCCATTTTTGATAGCAGCCATGTGCTTAGTTTAAGAACATAAGAAGAGCCTGCTGGATCAGGCCAGTGGCCCATCTAGTCCAGCATCCTGTTCACAAAGTGGCCAACCAGGTGCCTGGGGGAAGCCCGCAAGCAGGACCCGAGTGCAAGAACACTCTCCCCTCCTGAGGCTTCCGGCAACTGGTTTTCAGAAACATACTGCCTCTGACTAGGGTGGCAGAGCACAGCCATCATGGCTAGTAGCCATTGATAGCCCTGTCCTCCATGAATTTGTCTAATCTTCTTTTAAAGCCATCCAGCTGATGGCCATTACTGCGTCTTGTGGGAGCAAATTCCATAGTTTACCTATGCGCTGAGTAAAGAACTACTTCCTTTTGTCTGTCCTGAATCTTCCAACATTCAGCTTCTTTGAATGTCCACGAGTTCTAGTATTATGAGAGAGGGAGAAGAACTTTTCTCTATCCACTTTCTCAATGCCATGCATAATTTTATACACTTCTATCATGTCTCCTCTGACCCGCCTTTTCTCTAAACTAAAAAGCCCCAAATGCTGCAACCTTTCCTCGTAAGGGAGTCGCTCCATCCCCTTGATCATTCTGGTTGCCCTCTTCTGAACCTTCTCCAACTCCATAATATCCTTTTTGAGATGAGGCGACCAGAACTGTACACAGTATTCCAAATGCGGCCGTAACATAGATTTATACAACAGCATTAAGATATCGGCTGTTTTATTTTCAATACCTTTCCTAATTATCCCTAGCATGGAATTTGCCTTTTTCACAGCTGCCGCACACTGGGTCGACATTTTCATTGTGCTGTCCACTACAACCCCGAGGTCTCTCTCCTGGTCGGTCACCGCCAGTTCAGACCCCATGAGCGTATATGTGAAATTAAGATTTTTTGCTCCAATATGCATAATTTTACACTTGTTTATATTGAATTGCATTTGCCATTTTTCCGCCCATTCACTTGAGTTCTACTGAAGAAAAGGTGGCAGATAATCATAATAAAAGTCCATCAATAAAAAGTAATTTGGACCTACAAGCCTCTTCATACTTCACGTAGCCAACTGTGCCTGCCATGGCCAGACTGGAGCGTGTTTTGTGTCAGCAAACTCATAAATGGTGAAGGGCAGATGCACGTCACTAAACACCACGGAGATGGGGCCAGTCAGGGCTCCACAATGCACATTGCAGACTTGAGCCTGCCCTTAATGAGTGTACTTCAAGAAACCTCAGTGCAACGTTGGTGCAGCTGTGGCAAACGTGATTACCACATAATGTGGGAAGCAGCCCTAGAACCATAGCATCATAGAATAGTAGAGTTGGAAAGGGCCTATAAAGCCATCGAATTCAACCCCTGCTCAGTGCAGGACTCCAAGTTAAAGCAGACCCGAAAGGTGGATGTCCAGCTTCCTCTTGAATGCCTCCAGTGTTGGAGAGCCCATCACATCTCTAGGAAATTGATTCCTTTGTCGTACCACTCTAACAGTTAGGAAGTGTTTCCTGATGTTCAGCCAAAATCTGGCTTCCTATAACTTAAGCCCATTATTCCGTGTCCTGGCTCTCCTCTGTGCGACAACCAACTTGTAAGGCTAAGTGCTGCCATACTGAGTCATACCACTCGTCCACCAGGTGATTAATCCAGAGGTGAGGAACCTGTGGCCCTTCAGATATTGATGGCTTCAACAAACATCAGCCCCAGCCAGGATGGTGCACAGTCAGGGAGAGTTGTAGTCCAATAATATCTGGAGGGTCACACGTTCCATGTCTCTGGTGTAATCCACAGGTGGCTGGCCTACAGTATCAGTGCCACAAATGGAGTGGACCAGCAGAAGTTTATACAGGAGCAGAAGGCCAGCAAGCCTGGTGCAGCATCCGTCATACGCTCCTGCTTGCCTCTCTTGCATTGCACCACCACACCTCTCCCGGCTCTACAGAACAGAGGCAAAATAAATAAACTAGGCAAAGCACAGGAGGCTGCATTTGTACTGTCATATGCACTAGCAGAACAATTTCTCATACCTCAGGCTTGTGGCTTACTTGCCAAAGGGGTTGGCAATTACAGAGCCTTGCTCTGCCTCTAATTTGCAACAATTTCCCAAGGTCTCAGGCTACAGAGATCTGCCCTTAACTAGAGATTCCACAGCCCAGGCATTTATCCCCTGGGGGAGGGGAGTTTCCTTTCCACAAGGGAAAGATGACTACAGAATGGACCCACAATAAAGGATCCCACAAAAGGGCCAAAAAAATCCCCCCAAAACCCCACTTACACCTTTTTTTCTAAAACATTAGTAAACGTATGTCAAATCAACAGTACCCTTCTCCATGCTGTATTTTGCACAACCAACCTTCTCTCTACCTGCAGCATGTTTCTGAACAAGCTTCTGTCCTGGTTGAGCACCTGCCCTCTGTGAGCTGTTTGTCACTGCTGAGAAAACAGCTGCATTGCAATAGGTTCCTCCGTTCTCTTGGGCATCTGATATGCCCCATTAAATATTTAGCTGAAAGGATGATGCTACGAGATAGCAGCACTCTTCTCTCTTCCTCTCTAAGCATTTTCCACATACAGTGCAATCCAGAAATTTATTATTAACTGGGAATGGGCAGAGCGCTGCTTCTTAGTGCAGGGTTACCCAACGTGGTGCCCTCCAGTTCTTTATTTTATTTATTTAATAAAATGTATATACCGCTTGATTGTGAAAAACCTCTAAGCGGTTCACGAGATGTCGTTGCACTCCAACTCCCATCAGCCCCAGCCAACACAGCCAATAGTTAGAGATGATGGGAGGTGGAGCCCAACATCAGGACCACAGGAAGGTACCTTATACTGAGTCAGACTCATTGGTCCATCTAGCTCAGTATTGTCTACACTTACTGGCAGCAGCTCTCCAGGATTTCAGACAAGGGATCTCTCTCAGTCCTACCTGGATATGTACCTTCTGCACGCAAAGCAGATGCTCTACCACTGAGTTATGGACCCTCCTGAAAATCACCCCTCCCCAATGCAGCTACTGTTGGAAGCTGGCAAAAATGTAGTCGTGTAAGTCACAGAGGGAGGTAGCAATAATATACAGCAGTCTATGTGCAAGAATACTTTACTTGTGCGTTCAGCATACAGCATACTGGTTACAGATTACAGGATACACAGCAACAGCATCAGTCCCCGACAGCATACAGTCTCAATATACGTAGCTCACTGTTAACTCCATCCAACTTCCCCCCCCCCAACACATTCCCTTCTGCTGGATTTATAGGGCTTGGGCTCATTAGTGGTTACAGCTGCCTGATAGCAGTAACCTGAGTCTCGTTATCTCCCTGGCTCTGCCCAAGAGTAGCTTAACCCTTTCCTACCTTGTTTGTGAGGGCAACTGCTGCCTCTATGATAGCCAACATTCCCCACTTGGCATCACAAACATAACAATCCATATTTTTGCAGGGTGTGGTTACTATGCTATACATAATACATGATATATTTTTATAACATGGGGTACATTTTCACATACATTAATATATAGGTTTACATATCTAAATATTCAGGTTCAAGTACATTAGGTTTCATCATATTCTAAGTGGTCAATCCAATCCCTTCCCCCATCCAACATTATGAACCAATTCCTATAGTCTCGTTCTGTCCAGTCATCTTTCTCTGGTGTTTCCTTTGTTACAGGGATAGGTACTATTTTCTGTGTTGCTGCTTGCCTTTTTCTTTTGTCTACACTTGGTAATGTCTGCTTGTCTGCCTTGGTTTTGGGTTTTATCTTTTCTTCACTCTCTGTTATAATAGACACTGTAAATCTTTCTGGTGGTTGTCTGAAATTGGACCTTTGTGACCGGCGTGGTCCAGTTTCTTGCTCTGAGCTTTCTGAATCTTCACTGCTCTGTTCTGCTCTTGCTACTGTGCTGCTTGTCGGCTCTTCATCATCAGCCGAGGCAGCCTCTGCACATTCCTGTTTCATTCCAGCAGGTTTACTTTCTTGTCCTGCTTCACTGAGCACTTGAGGTTTTACTGCGCTTTCTTGTGAAGCATTGCTTTCTAAATATACCATGTCAAAGTGCTCTGTTTCTTCCCATGCTTTATCATTTGCTTTAACACTTCTACCGAAAATAACTCTTTCATCATTTGCATAAACACTTCTACCGACAATAACTCTTTCATCATTTGCATAAACACTTCTACCGACAATAACTCTTTCATCATTTGCATAAACACTCCTACTGATAATAACTCTTTGTTTGCCAGGCACCCATATTCTATACGAACCGCATTCATAGCCTATGATGTTTCCCTGTAATGCTCTTGCAGCTAATTTACCCTTCCTTTGCGCTTTAGGTATATTAGCCCAACAGGTGGTTCCAAAAGTTCGAATGTGGTTTAGCTTTGGCTTACATTTATACAACATTTCATATGGGCTGCAATTTACTGCCTTTGCATAAAGCCTATTCTGAACATAGTTCGCATACAGTAGGCTTTCTGCCCAGAACATTGAGGGTAATACAGAGTCTTTAAGCATAGCACGTGGCATGTCCTGCAGGTATCGATTTCGGCGTTCCGCCAAGCCGTTCTGAGAGGGTGAAAAGGGGGCTGTCAGGGAATGTTTTATCCCTTGTTCTTTAAAGAAGTTTTGCTGCCCTTGAGATAAGAATTCACCTCCTCGGTCTGAGTATAGCTGTGCTATCTTTTTACCAAACTTGTTTTCAACCCATTTAATGAAATATTTAATTTGCGCAGCAGCTTCTGCTTTGTTTTTCAATAAATATACAAAACCATATCTTGTATATGCGTCAACCAGTATTAAATAAAACCTGGCTCCGCCTTTTGATTTCCGGAACGGACCGGCTAAATCCATGTGGAGTAACTCAAACTCCCTTGACACTTTTATATTACTTGTTTTCTCTACAGGCGCTGCAACAGATTTATGTTCTCTACATACATGGCAGTCTACATAATGGTTACAGCTTTTGTAGGTTATGTCTAAGCTGTGCTTGGGTGTTGCTTGTAAGGTTGCGTAGCATGCATGCCCCAGTCTTTTATGGTACATGTGAGTGCATCCATTATGGGGTGGCTTGTTAGTTATAACATTAGCAGTTCTCTCTGGGGTTTTAGCAATTACATACAGGGAATTTTTTATAGTGCCTCTAGCAACAATATTCCCACCTTTTTTTTTATTTCACAAATCCCTTTAGAAAAGTTTACATCATAGCCCATGTTGTTTAACCTTATAACAGATAATATGCTTGAGTCAAGCTGAGGCACGAATAGAACGTTTTGTTAACGAAGTATTTAGACATGGCATATACAACGTGCCCCTCCCTTTTACCTCTATAGTTTTCCCATCTGCCAAGGTGATGCTTTCACTTGTAGGATTTAATGTTTGAAAGAGAGTCTTTCGTGTTGCAATACAATGGCTTGCTCCAGAGTCTATCGCCCATAACGTTTCTTCTTCAGTTTGATTGGAGTCCTTTCCTGCTCTTACTACACGCACTTGGTTGAGTTCCTTCGGCTGTTTGTTCTTCTTCCGGGTGCAATCTTTACGTAGATGTTGACTTGAGCCACATGTGTAGCATAGTCTCACAGCAGGTGCTTTCCCTCTTGCTTCTTTTGGCTCTGGATAGCTAGTGTCTTGCTTCTGGTTCTTTTCTTCTCTCCTTTCCCATTCTTCAAGAAGTTTTCCTTTTACATACTCTAGAGTAAGAGCAGTTTCATCGATAGTCTCTAATGCGCAGACCAACAAATTCCAGGAGTCATTCAGTGTTGACAATAATAAGTACACCTGTTGCTGGGGAGAGTAAATAACATCCCTCTCCTGCAGCTCCGAAAACAGGCTACTTAAGGTATGTAAATGTTCATGCATTGAAACCCCTTTCTCGAGACGCAATTGAAACAGCCTTCTAGCAATTCTTATCTTGCTCCCTGCTGTTTTCTTAACATGAACGTCCTTGAGGGTTTCCCAAACATTTTTCACAGTTTGTTGATTTCCTACGTGGAGCAGCTGGCTGTCCTGTAGTCCTAAGATAATGCAGGCTTTGGCTTTCTCATCCATACGAAGCCATTCAGCGGAGGATGGAGCTGTGAGAGAAAGACTTTCTATAACACACCACACTCCTTCTCTGCGTAGGTACATCTCCATTCGGACCTTCCAGGTGGCATAATTGGAGTCATTGAGCCTCTCCAGGGGCAACAAAGATGCATATGACGACATCATTGCTTCTTACTGCCTTCATTCTAGCACACTGCACTTGCTTACACTTTCACCTCTGAGCATGCACAGACTACAGTGTGAGCTCTGGGCCCATAACCCTTTGTTGGAAGCTGGCAAAAATGTAGTCATGTAAGACACAGAGGGAGGTAGCAATAATATACAGCAGTCTATGTGCAAGCATACTTTACTTGTGCGTTCAGCATACAGCATACAGCATACAGCATACTGGTTACAGATTACAGGATACACAGCAGCAGCATCAGTCCCCGACAGCATACAGTCTCAATATACGTAGCTCACTGTTAACTCCATCCAACTCCCCCCCCCCCCATTCCCTCCTGCTGGATTTATAGGGCTTGGGCTCATTAGTGGTTACAGCTGCCTGATAGCAGTAACCTGAGTCTTGTTATCTCCCTGGCTCTGCCCAAGAGTAGCTTAACCCTTTCCTACCTTGTTTGTGAGGGCAACTGCTGGCTCTATGATAGCCAACAGCTACAAGGCTGGAGGGAACCACGCTGGCTATCCTTGCTTTAGGTTACCAAACAGTGGTTCGTGCACTACCAATGGTCCACGAGCTTCATTCAGGTGGCCCTTGGCATGTCCGTATTAAATATTCACATTGATTTTTAGTTGTATTTTATTTCTGCTTTCATTTCTTATATTGCATTTTGTTGTATTACAGTTTGAATTATCTAGAATGCAAATTGTAATACAATAAAACAATATCAGAAGTAAAACAAACAATAAAAACACAATAAAATCATACAGCATCTAGTACAGCACAGTACAATTTCTACAACAAACAGAAAAATCATGAAGTGGCCCGCTCAGCAAATTTCAAGTGGTCCATTGGAAAAAAGTTTGGGACCAACTGCTTGAGAGAGTCATAGCTGGAGGAAATCTAAGAGGCCCTAGAGACCTACACTTGTTTTACATAAAAAGTCCTACAGAAGTCCATACACTTTTTTTAAAGCAACCTGGCTGCCCACCTCTCCTTCCATATACCTATGTTAGTCATTTGTAATATGCAAATACCCGGAAAAGGAAAAGGAGTCAAGCTTTGTGCCAGTTTAAGCAAGCTTCTGTGGCTAGTCACCTGGAGGCATTTTGCATTCACCAGTGGTGATCAGGGAAGTGGCTATTTAGAATTTGTTTGTAAAACTCCCTGCCATGATGTATGATCATCCACATGCTTGTCCACTATAGATCAGCTACACAAACTAGAGTCCATGTGTGCCAAGAACACAGAGGAGATAAGCTGCAGAGTGGTTTAGAGAAATATTTCCCAAACTTTTTTTCCCCACTTGAAAATTGCTGAGGGTCTTGGCAGACCACTTTCTACCTGTTGTAACAATGTACAGGATGTGCTGTGCTAGATTCTGTGTTATTTTTAATTGTATGTTTATTGATTTTTATTTCTTATGTTGTGTTGTATTACAATTTGAATTCCACAGAATTCTTCAGAATCCAAATTGTAAGCGTTCTTTACAGACATGCTGCAGACCACCTGAATGAAGCTCACAGACCAGTTTGGGAACCCCTGGTTTAGAGTTACAAATGTGAGCCAGGACGTCTCTAGCTTAAGTTTCCTTTGGCTATATAGACAAGTTAATTTCTTTCAGCTTCAGTCCCCCATCTGCAATGTGGGAATAATAATACTGGCCTACCTTACAGGACTAGGATGTGGTTTAGACAAATTCATGGAGAATGGAGCTACTGGTGTGGACATGCTACACATTATGCCTAATATGTAGTGTGCAGCAATGTCTCTTGCTTTTTCTTTACTTAATTATATTGGGACTGCAGAGCACAGAGAGGGGAGATGTATCCCTTCCTTTCCCAGCTACAACCACTCTTGAAACCCCACCCCCACCCCACCCCCTGACACAGCTACAAGGCTTAGCAAAAAGATCCACTGGTGTCAATGGGACCTTTTTTTACTAAGCCCCATAGCCATACTGTGGGGGGGGGGAAGGCATCTTTGGGGAAGGGTTGCAGCTGGGGAGGGACTAAACCAGGTAGGGAAGGACTGTAACTCAATAGCAGAGCATCTACTTTGCATGCAGAAGATCCCAGGTTCAATCCCCGACATTTCCAGGTACGGCTGCGAGAGACTCCTTGCCTGAAACCCTAGAGCTGCTGCCAGTCAGTGTAGACAATACTGAGCAAGATGGGCCAATGGGTCTGACTCAGTACTAGACAGTTTCCTAACAGCCCTCTCTGATTTCTGCAATCCCAGCAACAATTGAGGACACGCACACACACACCACAGCTGTAATTAATTAAAGAAAAACAAGAGACGTACAAATCAACTCATTTGAAATGTGGTGTTGGAGGAGAGCTTTGTGAGTACCATGGACTGTGAAAAAGACAAATAATTGGGTGTTAGAACAAATTAAACCAGAACTATCACTAGAAGCTAAAATGATGAAACTGAGGTTGTCATACTTTGGACACATCATGAGAAGACATGATTCACTAGAAAAGACCATAATGCTGGGAAAAGCAGAAGGGAGCAGAAAAACAGGAAGGCCAAACAAGAGATGGATTGATTCCATAAAGGAAGCCACAGACCTGAACTTACAAGATCTGAACAGGGTGGTTCATGACAGATGCTACTGGAGGTTTCTGAGTCATAGGGTCGCTATAAGTCGTAATCGACTTGAAGGCACATAACAACAAAAAAGTGCATGATGCAAAGCATTAAGCATAATGTGCAGTTCGACCCTGAATCTCCATGTTCAGAAGTGGTAAGACTCTAAATACTAGCTCCTGGGGAACAACAGCAGGAGAGGCTTACTGACTTCATGTCCTGTTCGTGGGCTTCCCAGAGACATCTGGTTGGCCACTGTGGGAAACAGGATGTTGGACTAGACTGGCCTTTGGCTTGATCTATCAAATCCCTGCTTGAAGCTTTTATAAGAATTACTGGTATGTGTGAAGCACTTTGAACACTTGAATTATGCTATATAAGATAATATTTGTCAAACAAAGAAATAGGTCCAGGTAAGCTGTCTTGCATTAGCCGTATGCAAGAAAAGTCACACCACTTGCTACACTGGAAGGCAAAATTCCCTCCACCTCCATCACAAGATCAGTAGCTAGTGTCACACAAGATAAAAATCCATATTAGCCACTAATATGCTGACTTCTCTTACTACTCTTAGCTTAAATGAATCTTAGCTCGCCACCTTTGTGCTACTGTTGCAGCCCTGCCACTCATTCTAGTTTGCACTCAGCTAAAGTCAGACTCGGAATTTGCCCAAGACATGTACCCAAGTACAGAATTTTGCAGTGTTGCATTGTCCTACCTGGTTATAATACAGCTAGGGAAGAAAGGATCTGTCAGTTTTGGTTCTCTCTGTTTCTCAGTTTCCCAATCTTGCATTTGGCTCTCCACATTTCTGCAGCAATTTGTAGGGTTTTTTTTAATCCTCATGAAAATTCATCAGTATTTTCAAGTGAAATTCTCCTAATAAATACATTAATAAATTCTGCAAGCAATTTCCCCTAACACAATGCATAGTTGTATATTATTTTCACTAATATATATTCATTTTAATGCATACTTTCCCCTAATATATGCATTTTGTAAACATTGGTTGTTGGAGAATTGCATCGCAAAATTTGGATGAGTGCAAAGTTTTAAGGATGGCTGTGTTTTGGTTCTCATATTGTTTCAGAAGTGCAAATTTGATAGATTCACCTTTAAATGAAAATTTCTCCCCCATCTCTAGATACAGCTATGTACATTCTGTGTGATGTTACAAGGCCTAGCCCAGCCTGAGGGGTTGTGGAATAACTATGATATTCCACTCTGTTTGGGGGGGGAGGTGAAGTGGGGGGAGTTATACAGGGTTTGCCAAGGTTGGGGAACCAGTGGCCTTCCAGATGTTAAGACTCCATCTCCCATCAGTTCCAGCCAGCATGGCCAATGATCAGGGATGATGGGAGCTGTAGTCCAGCAACATCCGGAGGGCCATAGGTTCCTCACTCCTGCTCTATGTAGTAAAGGTAATCCTGATATTGCATGATTTATATGCCAGCATCCCCTCAAACACGTCAAACACACAAAGACCTGGTTATGAAATCAGAATCAGATCGCTGTGTATACACCATGATATGAAACCAAGTTAAGAAGTACAAGGAAGGAGCACATGGACACATGTCTCATTATCAAGCTGATAAACCATAATTAATCATGCAAAGATTCTGATGGCCAAATATTCTAGTATTTTTGCCTTCTTTCATAACATTGGGACCTAAAGACAGACAATAATATTATGTGCACCCAATTCTCCAAGTGGTGAGAATCCCAGAGGTGCAGCATGCACGGGTTCTTTCTTTGGAATGAGATGACTGGAAGTTTGCAGTGTTTTGGTGATGTATTGTTTTATTTACGCTTACATACAGGGTAAGAATCTACAGCTTAGCTCCAAAAGATACTACTGCTAGGGCCAGTGCCAGGTGGTTCTTGGAGAGAAAAACTCAGCTCCCTGTGTCTCTCCCAGTCCCAGTTTGACTTTGTTCACATCCACACCATATATTTAAAACACTCTTGTGCCACTTTAACAGTCAGTTTCCTCTAAGAATCCTGGGAACTGTAGTTTCTTAAGGGTGCTAGGAATTGTACCTCTGTGCTTATCAAACTACAGTTCCCAGGATTCTTTGGGAAAAGCTATGACTGCTAAAGTGGCATAAGAGTGCTTTAAATGTATGGTGTGGATGTGACCAGTCTCAATTCAGTCTAAAACCTGCCAGCCTATGGTTCTTCCTTCACACTCATACACACACCTTGATGACATCACCTCTAGCCAGGGGACGGAGAAGACAGGCACACCCTCTTTTGCCACACTGGCTCTCCCTTTTCAGAAGTATTGCCAGATATTTAGTGTCAATGCTAACATTTAGCTTTTTTTTGGCACCCATTTTTTGGCCAGAGAACTCCCATCACCAAATTCAGAGAAGTGTGGATTCTGAAGGATAGCTGTGTGGCTTGGGAAGTGAAAATGAGGTAGATTCACATTAAAATACAACCCGAATGAATTTCTTCCCCATCCACATCAGCGCATCCCAGTAGTTATTGGAAAATGGATGTTGGGACCCATTTGCCCCATACATGTAAAGGACTATTATACCACTTTAATAGCCATGGCTTCCCCAAAAAGAATCCTGGGAACTGCAGTTTGTGAAGGGTGCAGAGCATGGTTAGGAGACCCCTGTTCTCCTCACAGAGCTACAATTCCCAGAGTGGCTTAACAACCAATCCTTCTTCATAGGAAACTCTGGGAACTGTAGCTCTCTGAGGGGAATACGGGTCTCCTAACAACGCTCGGAGCTCCATGATGGACCTCTGATCCAGGAACGCAACTGTTATGTTGTTATACACTGGCATCAGATGAGAAAGTCATCACCATATGTACACCTTCAAACAGTGCTGGGGAAGAGGAATCCTCCCTGATTCTTCCTAAGCTTGATTCTAATGATACGCATACCCCTAGCCAAGGAAGGGATTGGAGGTTCTTAGCTGCCCTTAATATTTGCATTTACATACTGCTAAAAATACAATGGGAAACTCAGCCAGCTATCAGTCTCCTCCCTTAAGAGGTTTTGGCTGCTTGATATAAAACTTCTCCACATTTCAGTTATTTCCACATGGGACCATAGGTTTTGGCTCCAAATGCCCATCATGGCTCTGTGATTTGCTGCTGCTCTCTCTCTCTCTCTCTCCTAATTTGCCTATTCTCCCCTGTTACTTTATGCTTATTACCTATTTTTTAATGGAAGTTCCAAAAAGTCTTAATCCAGACCGCTGAGTAGCTATTGTGCAGAGGAGTGGCAGCCTTCGTTCCAGTGAATTTCACATGCAAATATTACACACTAAGCAGATTGTAAATAAGAGGGGGAAAGGACAAAATATGCAACTTCACAGATTAATTGGATGCAGAACTAGATTGTTTACAAAGCTGTTCTGAAACTTTAACCCATCTCCTCCCATCTAATATACCAGAGGTCTGCATGACAATGCTGAATCATAGGGTCACCGTAAGTCGTAATCGACTTGAAGGCATATAACAACAACTGCATGACAATTACAATGTGAAGACTTGCCCATTCTCCCTGTTTCAGGAAGGGGCTATTTGAGCACAGTGGCCAGAACTCATTCTTTGCACACAGAAGGTTCCAAATTAACTCCTCAACATTAACAGAGTTGGAAAAGACCATCACCTGAAAGCCTGGAGAGTTGTCGGCATTCAACGCAGACAACAGGGACTCAGTATAAGGCAGCTTCCTCTGTTCCTGCATGCCACACCGAAAAGCAAAAAGCACACACAAACAGGAAAAGGGCATATTCTCACATATGGGAAACTAGGCGAAGAAAGTCAGTGCATGGTGAGACAATGGAATTCTGTATGCCCACTTCAACCCCATGCTTCCAACCATGCACTTAATATGAAGCGCACGCTCATTCATGTGTGTGTGTCTATGCACATACAGACTTCAGGGTACATACTCCTGATAAATCGCAATCCCTTTAAAAACAAGGGTATCACATATACTGTGAAATAAGTTTTTTTTTTAACTTTTAGAATGTTTTCAACTGTTTTTAAATGCTTGCTTGTTAAATTGTTTTGTTGATGTGTTTGCTCCTTCAGGAGGAAGGGTGGGATATAAATGCAACAAACAAATATGTGTACATGGCACAGCCCATATGCATAAACATACTGGCAGCAAGCAACTGGGTAGTCAATTGCCTCTCCCTCTGTCTTAACATGCTTTGAATTTTCCAACTTTCCAAAACAGAATAGTGAATTTATTCATTATTTAGTTAGTTTAAAACAAACAGACAAAAAACCCTCCACTCTTCCATTCCACAAAGAGCTCTCAAGGAAGCTGGCAATATATAGAAATCAACACAAGAATTAAAAATCAAATCCAACAATACAAATAACAGAACAGTGAAGCTACAAATGCAAAAACAAGAGAAGGATATTTTAAAAAATCAAACAGAAGGCAAGTCAAATAGTTAGCTAAACAAACAAACAAGTCTTTAACTGGCAACATAAAACCATCAAATAAAGAACAAGATGGATTTATCTGAGGGAGGAAATTTGAAATTCTGGACATTTCAACAGGAAAGGGTCTTTCTCTGGTCCCCATCAACTGCACCTAGGACATATCTGAGAGCAAATTCTTTCTAGATTCCACATAAATAAGACCTTTGGGGCATATCTGCATTACAAATAGTTTTATACCAATTTAATAGTCACAACTCCCCCCTAAAGAATTCTGGGGACTGTAGTCTGGTGAGGGTGCTGAGAATTCTCTGTTAAAAATCCCAAGCCCAACTCATAGAACTATAGTTCTGAGTTTAATTGGAAGAGGGAACAACTTTTGAACCAGTTTAAATCTGTACCATAGAAATCAGGGGTTTAGCTGTCCAGGGTTTTTTGAGGGGGTCTCAGACTCATTTCTTTTTTTGGTACCAGGGTCTCAGCCAGGTCCCTATGTATGAGCCAATCAGCATGAAAAGAAACCAGGTTAGCCACTGGGAAGAGTCCTTGTCCTTTCATACTGATTGGAAAAAATCAGAGTGAAAGGAGATGAGTCAGCCACTGAGAAGACTCTTTTCAGTAGCTAACACTCTCTCCTTTCATGCTGATTGGCTCCTAGGGACGTCTGCTGTAGTAGAGTGTGGTCTTGCAAGACAACAGGGAGAGCAAGGGAGACAAAAGTGGAAAAGAGGGTGCGGCAGTGATGGGACTTGGCGTGCCTATCATGAAGGACCCCTGCACTTCATAATTTGCCACTACACTACTGGAAAAGTATCTAAAGTATGAAGAAAGAACCCATAGAGCCAGCACCTTCAAGAGGAAAATCAGTGAGTCAATCACACAGTGACACACTTTTGTACATTTTAGAGCCATTAAATCTGAATTAAACATCACCAGCTTTTTATGTATAACACTTTTGAAAAAAAATATTTTTCTTCTAAATATTTATAGGCAGCCTTTTAGATAAAGTCCCGCAATATCTATATGCAGCTCCTATTCTTTAAAATAGTAGAAAAACTGATCATCTCTTTCATAACATGAAACACAGGCAGATTCTCCAAAAGGCATTTGAAGTGAGTCTATAAATTGCCTCCTGTGCGCATCTCAGGATGAATTACAGGGAAGACAACCCATAAAGAGCGTAAAAATAAAACCTTCAGCTACTGAAATAATGTCAAATTTGCGTCCAACACAAAGATAAAAGGACTTGCTGGAAGCATCCCAAAGTCGAAGCAAGTAATGCGCTCAATATGCGAAGTCAACAATGATTTGCTGTTTTCTTCATCTACGTTTGATTTGAAACTCAGCACTGGTTCGTATGAGCATTCTGAGTGTGGGAGACATTTTTCTTTTTCTGCCCTAGACTACACAGAGAACGTACTTGTCCAAAGTGGGATATTACACTTCTGCGTTTGCACGGTTCTTGCCCACTGTACAATTATCTACATAAAAGGTACTTGAGTAAGGCAGCAATCCTAACTCAAGTTATCTGGGAGTAAGCCTCACTGAATTTAATAGAACTTAGTAGGCTTGGTTAGATTTGTGCTATTAGACAATAACATATAGACAACTGACTCACTGAGTTCACATTGAAACAGGCACTTCTGACAGGCCCATACAGAAACGCCTTCGGCCAGGCAAGACTGGTTGTCCATCCAGCCAAGTACTTCCTAGCCTGACCACCAGTAGCCTTCTAGGGTCTCAGGCAAAGAGAGGTTTTTCACATCATCTGCTACCTGATCCCTTTAACAGGAGATGCCAAGGACTGAACCTGGGCCCTTCTGCATGCAAAGCTATTGTCCCTACCCAAGGAGGGCTTATAGTATAAAATGCAGCATATTAGATTGTCAAGGTGATCATTCATTGGCGATCACTCGTGGCCAAGTAAGATTGTCTTCCAAGATAAGGTCTTTAATGGTGGATCCATAAGTGACTGTGAAGGCCAATTCTAGATCCACACAGCGTCCCACAGTGAGGACATAGGTTTCCAGATAGAAGACAGTCGGGATGAGGATTTGCTTGACATGCCTTCCACTTAGCTTGTTTGTCCCTTTCGCCCTGTACTCGTGCTTCTTCAAAGTCCATAGCACCTTTGATAATGGCTGACCTCCAATTGGGATGCTCACGAGCCAAGACTTCCCAGTTTCCGATGCTCATGTTACTTTTTTTTTAGATTAGCTTTAAGAACATCTTTAAACCTCTTTTGCTGTCCACCGATATTCCATTTTCCATCCTTAAGTTGGGAGTAAAGTAGCTGCTTTGGAAGACAGTGATCAGGCATTCAAACACCATGGCCAGTCCAGCAAAGTTGATGTTGAAGGATCATTGTTCCAACAATGGTAGTCTTTGCTTCTTCCAAAATGCTAACATTAGTCCGTCTGTCTTCCCAAGTAATTTGCTGAATTTTCCGGAGGCAGAGTTGGTGGAATCTTTCAAGAAGTTTGGAATAACGTTTATAAATGGTCCATGTTTCATAGGTGTACAGTAAAGTCGGTAGTACAATGGCTTTGTAAATAAGCATTCTGGTCTCCCTGCGAATATCCCGATCCTCACACACTCTACGCTTCATTCGGGAGAAAGCTGCACTCGCAGAGCTCAGACGATGTTGAATTTCAGCATCAATGTCAGCTTTTACAGAGAGATGGCTGCCAAGATAGGAAAAGTGATCATCGTTCTCCAGCATTGCACCACTAAGCTGGATTGATGGTGCTACAGAGGGACTAATCTGCACCTGTTGATGAAGCACTTTGGTTTTTTTAATATTAAGTGAGAGCCAAAGCTTTCCATATGCTTCTGCAAAGACATTTACGGTAGTTTGAAGATCTTTCTCTGAATGTGCAGAGACTACATTATCATCAGCATATTGAAGTTCTACAACAGAGGTTGACATTACCTTACTTTTTGCTTTCAGCCTACTGAGATTAAAAAGCTTTCCATCTGTTCGATATATAATTTCCACAGCAGTAGGAAGTTTCCCCTCAATAAGGTGTAGAATCATGGCGATGAAGATAGCAAATAAGGTTGAAGCAATGACAAATCCCTGTTTGACGCCTGATCCCACTCTGAATGGATCACTCTGAAAGCCATTGTTATCCAAAATTGTTCCTGTCATGTTGTCATGAAGGAGTTGCAAAATATTCACAAATTTATCGGGGCATTCAGTTTTCAGAAGGATGGTCCAGAGAGCAGTTCGATTCACAGCATCAAAGGCCTTAGTCAGATCAATAAATGCCATATACAAAGGTGGATTCTGCTCCCGGCATTTTTCTTGAAACTGTTGTGCAGTGAAGATCATGTCCACTGTCCCCCTGGAAGGGCGGAAACCATTTTGGGATTCGGGGAGGACATCTTCTGAGATAGGTAGGAGGTGATTTGCAAGGATCCTTGCAAGAATTTTACCTGCAGTAGTAAGAAGAGAGATGTGTCGATAGTTCCCACAGTCTGTTCTATCACCCTTCTTAAAAAGGGTGATAATTATGACATCCCTAAAGTCTTCCGGGATCTCCTCCCTCATCCAGATTTTTTCGATGAGCTTATGAAGTTGTTGTGTAAATTCAGGCCCACCTTCTTTAAAGACTTCAGCAGGAATCCCATCAGGTCCACTAGCTTTGTTATTCTTCATTCGATTAATGGCTTTACTGACTTCATCCAAATGAAGTCAATGATACTGCAAGCTCAACTCTAGTTTGTTGTTGTGGAATTTGCAAGAAGACCTCACCAGCCACAATAGTTACGATGAAAAAGGTTGTGGTAATGCTCTTTCCAATGCAGTGCAATAGACTCTTTATCCTTAAGAAGTTTGCTACCATCCATTGCACGTAAGGGATTTGTACCATAATTTGTTGGCCCACAGATGGCCTTTGTGGCATTAAAACAGCCCTGTGCATCATGAGCATCTGCAAAATGCTGGATTTCTTCAGCTTTCTTTATCCACCAGGTGTTCTTAAGTTCTCTAGTTCTTTGGACCTCAGCCTTTGCACTGGCATAGATTTTTTTCTTAGCAGCACAGTTAATGTCTTTCTGCCATATCTGGAAGGCTTTCCTTTTCTTGTTGATATGTTCAACCTCATTATCATTCTTATCAAACCAATCCTGATGTTTCTTAGTTTGGTATCCAATAGTTTGTTCACATGCTGCAATAATGGAAGTCTTCAGTTTAATCCAGTGTTCCTCGACATTTTCAGAGAGTTCCATAGGTAGATGTTTCTTGAGAGTTTTTTGAAAGCAAGCTCGCTTAATAGGATCTTGAAGGGTGCGGATGTTCATTTTACACCTTGGTTTTCTTCCTTGGAGCCTATGTTGAGGAACAATATTAATGGCCATAGTAGATTGAATTAATCGGTGATCTGTCCAGCAATCATCAGCACTCATCATGGCCCTAGTGAGGAGTACATCACGACGATCTCTGGCATGGATAATTACGTAATCCAGGAGATGCCAGTGTTTTGACCAAGGGTGCTTTCATGATGTTTTAAATTTATTTTTCTGGTGAAAGAGTGTGTTTGTAATAACAAGATTATGCTCTGCACATTTAATCAAAAGCAGAATTCCATTCAGGTTACTGTTGCTAACTCCTTCTTTCCCAATGGTTTCTGGCCATAAATCGAAGTCACACCCAACTCTTGCATTGAAATCGCCCAGAAGGATAATTTTATTCTGCTTAGGTATCTAAGGTGTCAAGGTGATAAAGAGGATGAGATAGGTCATGGCTAATTCTTGTATTTGTACATTTTATTCTGTGGGTCTTGATGTTTTAGAATATTTTATAAATTGTTGTTTAACTGATTTTCACAAAAGCCTCTGGCTGAGGAATAGATTGAAATTGAAGTTGATATCTGGATTTTCAGCTCTGAAGTGGGGCAATATTCAACACTGCAAATGGAGAACTTGCATATTGCATTATGGGAATGGCATAAACCATCCAAGACAAGACCAATATTTAACTTAAGGGTAGGGTATAGATGTTAGTTACGCTCAGAGTAGCCCCATTTAAATTAATGGACTTAAATTAGTTGTGTTCATTAATTTCAATGGGTCTACTCTGCGTCTGACTAACACTGAATACAACCCTAAGAACTAGATTTTTGTTACACAACTGAAAAACCCAGGACAAAAACTTTAGACTGGTGCAATACAAAAAATAAACATGCTGTAATCCTATACATGTCTACTCAGAGTAAATCCCATTGAATTCAATTAAATAAGAATATATTTATTGATAAATTCCAAATCAACTGTGTCAACAAACAATATGTTTTGTTCAGAAAATGCAAAAGCCAGATACAAGTACATAAACATATAGCTGTGATTGTATCTGATCATTTTAACCTCACGTCGTCTTCTGCTTTTCACCTGGTTTCCTATTCTGAAGGGGGGGGTTGTGTGTGTGTGCAGAACATAATTTTTGAAATAGCTGCATAAAGGAAATGTGACATTTGCATGATGAGAAAGAAAGACACAGTGTTTGTAAAGTGAAAATGAGGAAGGCTTAAATATAAACTATTTTATCTTTGGTTTTAGACTAGCAATATGGAAAGGTTTAAGATAGGTGTGGGGAACCTTTGGCCCTCCAGATGTTGCTGAACTACAACCACTGGCCTTTGGCCATGCTTGTTGGGGCTGATGGGAATTATAGTTCAGCAACAACTGGAGGGCCAAAGGTTCCCCACACTTGGTTTAAGAGATGGAAATGCCAATCTGAACACACTGGTTTTTACTATGGAGCAGAGTAAGGGGATATCACAATTTCCAAAATTATTAAAAACAGGTGGTAGTAGTATTTCACATGACTGGCTAGAATTCTGATCTGCTACAAGCTCATTTTGGATTATTTTAAAGGGGTGCAACTTACTTTGTACAAAACATATTGGCAGCATCAAAAATTGCTTCAGTCAAGTATTTTAAAACTTCCAGCGTCCTATCACTGTTTGAGTGGGTGGATGAAGTGCTGGAAATCATAGGCATTGGCAAACAGGTAGAAACTAAACACAGAAGAAATAGATTATGTGCCACATATGGAATGGAAGAAAATACTAAGGTAGCCGTTTATACATTGCCAAAAGAGAAAATGCATCACCCATTCCTCCCCAAAAGGACAAAAAAAAATATACATATTTGCATAAAATTTGCAAATGCAAACTAATATGAATGGATGCAAATTTAGAAACTATTACTATCATTTAAAAATAAATTCATCTCCATATAGTGGGGAAGACTGTGACCAGGTGACCTGTGTGCCTGCTTAGTTTGCTATCCAGGTGCAGCTTCAAGGGCCCTCCTGCTCTTCCTTCCCAAGGTCTTTATCTTTAAATGGACATTAATCAGAGAACTCTCCTCTGTAAAGTAGGACACATGAACATCCTCATCAACAGTGTTCATTCAGTAGTGTATTCACTGCACTCAGGTCCTGCTTGCAGGCTTTCAATAAGCACCTGGGTGACCATCGTGAAAACACAATGCTGGGATAGAGGCGGCTTTGGTTTGATTCTTTATAATCTAGTGTTCTAGTACAGGAGTTCTCAAAGTGTGGTCCACAGACCACCAGTGATTTGTGAACTTTGTTCAGGTGGTCCACGGAAGTGATGAGGGGAGGCGGCTCCACCTTCCTCAGGGAATAAAGCTGCAAGACGTGGGAAGGTCCTGACAAGGCACTCGAAGGAGGCTGACAAGGCACTCGAAAGAAGTAGAAAGTCAATAGATGGGAACAAAGGAAGCAGCGAGAAAGAAGCTTGAGAGAGAGTGAATGCACAGCTCACTACAATTTCTAGACAACTGGGGGGGGGAATAATTAAATAGTCCACCAAGGTCTATAATGCAAGGTCTGAGCAAGTGATATCAATGAGATTAAATGGGAAACCTATTAACATAACCATCATCCAAGTCTACGCTCCAACCACAAATGCAGAAGAAGAGGAATTGGAGAGATTTTATGCAGAAGTACAGGAAGAAACTGATCATATACCAAAACAAGATGTGCTGATAATCATGGGGGATTGGAATGCAGAAGTAGAGAACAGAGAAGAACTAGAAATTGTGGGGAAATAGGGCTTAGGAGATAGAAATGAAGCAGGAGAAAGGCATATTGAATTCTGTGAAGCCAATAATTTGTTTCTGGCAAGCACATTTTTTGAGCTACCAAAAAGATGACTGTACACATGGACATCACCAAATGGTCAATATAGAAATCAAATTAATTATGTAATTGGTAGCAGAAGATGGAGAAGTCCCATACTTTCTGCAAAAACAAGACTAGGAGCAGACTGTGGTACAGATCATGAACTGGTAATATTGAAAATCAGAGTAAAGCTAAAGAAGAACAACAAAGCAACCACAATGCCAAAATACAATTTAAATAACATCCCAGAAGAATATAAAGATCAAATAAGAAACAGATTTGAGGCTTTAAACTTAGTTGACAGAGAACCAGAAGAACTATGGATTGAAGTCAGAGACATTATCAGGGAAGAATGCAAAAAAAAAATACCTCTAATTAAAAAGAGAGAAAGACCTCAGTGGATGACTGACAAAACTTTTTAAATGATTAAAGAAAGAAGGAAAGCAAAAGGAGATAGAAACACAGTCAGAACCCTAAATGCAATAATACAGTGACTAGTATATAGGGACAAAGAAAACTATTACAATAGTTATTGTATAGAAATAGAAAAGGACAACGAAAAAGGTAGAACAACAGCCCTATTCCAAAAGATTAGAGAAATTAAAGGGAAATTTAAACCAAGAGTAGGGTTGTTGAATAATCAACAGGAGAACACACTGACTGATTGAGATGGGGGGAAAGGAAGATGGAAGCGATACACTGAAGAATTATATAAAAGAGATGCAAGGATGACAGACTCATTCATGGAGGAACCATATGATGAAGAACCAGAAATTTTAGAATGTGAGGTGAAAGCTGCTCTTAAAATGCTTAGAAGCAAAAAAATCACCAGGAACAGATGGCATACCAATAGAGTTGCTACAAGTTACTGAGACTAAATCTGTCCAAATTTTGACAAAAAATTGTCAACAAATATGGAAAACTAAACAATGGCCCACAGACTAGAAGAGCTCAATACAGGGGATCCCAGGGAATGCAGTAATTATCAAACTATTGCCTCAATATCCCATGCAAGTAAAGTAATGCTTAAGATTCTACAACAAAGCCTCTTACCATATATGTAGAGAGGAATGCCAGATGTCCAACCTGGATTTAGAACAGGAAGACGTACCAGAGATCATATCGTAAACATATGTTGGATAATGGAATGGACCAAGGAATTTCAGAAGAAAATCACCCAGTGCATTATAGATTACAGCAAAGCCTTTGATTGTATATATCATGAGAAACTATGGAATGCTTTACAAGAAATGGGGATGCCACAGCATCTGATTGTCCTGATGCACAACCTATACTCTGGACAAGAGGCTAAGAAGAATACGGAGAAACCAATTGGTTCGCAATTGGAAAGGGGGTGAGACAGGGGTGTATTTTATCATTGTATGTGTTTAATGTATATGCAGAACATATACAGAAAGCGAGATTGGACCAAGACGAAGGAGGTGTGAAAATTGGAGGGAGAAATATCATTAATTTAAGATATCCAGAGAGCCAGTGTGGTGTAGTGGTTAAGGTGTTGGACTACGATCTGGGAGACCAGGGTTCAAATCCCCACACAGCCATGAAGTTCACTGGGTGACCTTGGACCAATCACTGCCTCTCAGCCTCAGAGGAAGGCAATAGTAAACCCCCGCTGAATACTACTTACCATGAAAACCCTATTCATAGGGTTACCATAAGTCGGAATCGACTTGAATGCAGTCCATCATCATCAAGATATGCTTACAATATCATACTAGCAGAAACCAGTAATTATTTGAAATGAATGCTGTCGAAAGTTAAAGAGGAAAGTACAAAAGCAGGACTGCAGCTGAACATCAAAACTAACGTAATGACAACAGAAGAGTTATGCAACTTTAAAGCTGACAATGAGGTCATTGAACCTGTCAAGGATTATCAATACCTTGGCACAGTCATTAACCAAAAGGGAAACAACAGTCAAGAAATTAGAAGAAGGCTACAACTGAGGAAGGCAGCTATGAGAGAATTAGAAAAGGTCCTCAAATGCAATGATGTATCACTGAACGCTAAAGTCAGGATCATTCAGACTATGGCATTCCCAATCTCTATGTATGGATGTGAAAGTTGGACAGTGAAAAAAGTTGATAAGAGAAAAATCAATTCATTTGAAATGTGGTGTTGGAGGAGAGCTCTGTATATACCACGAAAAAGAGAAATAATTAAGTGTTAGAACAAATTAAACCAGATCATTAGAAGTTAAATGATGAAACAGAGGTTATCATACTTTGGACACACAATAAGACGACATGATTCATTAGAAAATACAATAATGCTGGCGAAAACAGAAGGGAGTAGAAAAAAAGGAAGACCAAACAAGAGATGGATTGATTCCATAAAGGAAGCCACAGACCTGAACTTACAAGATCTGAACAGGGTGGTTCATGACAGATGCTCTTGGAGGTCGCTGATTCATAGGATCACCACGAGTCGTAATCGACTTGAAGGCACACAACAACAAAAAGTCCACCAAGACCCTCAGCAATTTTCATGTGGTCGGGGGGGGGACAAGCTTGGGAACCACTGTTCTGGCTGCGTAGACACCATATATTTAAAGCATATTATTTTCCCCAAAGAATTCTGGAAACTGCAGATTACCCCTCACAGAGCTACAATTGCCAGCACCCTTAACAAACTATAGCTCCCAGGACTCTTTGGGGAAAATAATATGCTTTAATAATAATAAGCCCTAATAGATTGCACTCGTATTAGATTGGGCAGCTATATCCACATTCTAGTAAGAGAAATGTTCTCATCATGATTCCCTCGCAATAAAATAACAGGCTTCCCAACCATTTCCAGGTCAATGGGGAAGGGCTTTGCAAGCATTTCCTGGGTGGTAAGTACCTACAATGTGTTTCCTTCACCCTTTTTCCAACTGGCAGACTAAATATTGCTAACAACCAGAAAGCAATTCAGATGAAAGAAAGAGAGCCATACTAAACAAGAGATGACTGTGAAATTTCACATTAATTGAAATAAACTGTGTTGATATGGGGGAAGGGGAGAATGGCGTCACAAATATATGCAGAGCTGCACTGTGTGGCATGTGGGGAAAACAGCTAACAAGAATCAGATGCCCCACATTCTTGTTTCACCAACGTCTCTGTATTCATGCTGGATGGTAAGGCACCATGTGCAGGGCGAATCTTTCTTCAAAGTTGGGGTGAAGTTGAAAGCAGACTTTGGGTGTTCCCAGAGTTTCCTGTATCAGGGCACGTAATTGGAGGCCATTTGGTTTTTTGCTCCTATGACATAGCCATTAGAAATATGGGCCTTCCTATCCGCTAAGTGGGTTAGAGACAGAAAATCCAAAACAACTCATGAAAGTGAATCCAGACTAGGGATGGAAGATCTGTTCAATTTCGGTTCTCTCAGTTTCTCATTTTTCCAGCCTTAAATTCAGTTCTGCAGCAGTTTGTGATTTAAAAAAAAATCCTTATGAAAATTCTTTAATATTTTAGTGTGATTTTCTCCTACCAAACACATTTTGGTATGCAGTTTTGACGTACACAATTTTGCAAGCAGTTTCTCCCAATACCATGCAGTTTTGTATGTTATTTTCACTAATACATTATTTTTATGCACATTTCCTCCTAATATATACAGTTTCTAAACACTGTTTGGTTGGAGAACTGCACCACAAAATTTGGATAAGTGTGAATTTTTAAAGATGGTTGCCTTTCGGTTCTCATATTGTTTTGGAAAGTGTAAATTTGATAAATTCAGCTTCAAATGCAAACTGAATTGAATTTCTCCTCCATCCCTAATCCTGACACATCTCATCACACAAGCTTTTTATTTAAAAGAGAGAGGGGGAGAAAAATTCCTACTAAAGGATTTTGTAATGCAGATTCCAAAGAACATCTGCAGTTTTATTTACAGCTTCCTTTCGCCAAGTTACTTTTGTACAATTTACAAATATTCTGCTAAACTTCCTCTCTAGCAATGGAAACAAAACTATCATTTGCTATTAGGTTAGCCACTGAGTCATCGTCTCTCAGCCTCAGTGCCCCTACCTGTAAAAACATAAATAATGACGTGCCTCACAATACCACTGCAGCAATGAATAAGGAATATAAAATGTTTGCTAGGAGTGGTCCAGGCAGCTATTAATTTCATACAGGTACCATATGTTTGAGGTGTCACTGATTTTCAAAGAACCTTCCTCATTTGAGAGACTATATATAAAGGCAGTTTGCTAATGCAGCTTGCATAAAGAGCTTTTCACAAGGTGTCAGGTATGGAATGAAGAGGGTTCTCCCTCTCAGCTTGAAGGCATTCACCTATAAATCCTCACGGCAGTTGTACCATTGAAGGTAGGGATGGGGGAGAAATTTGGTTCATATTTAAAGCCAAATTTATCAAATTTGCACTCTCTGAAACAATATGAGAATAGAAACATGACCATACATGGAAATTCAAACTTAACTGAATTTTGTGATGCCGTTCTCCAACCAGACAATGTTTACAAAAAGGCATATATTAGGGGAAAATATACATAAAAATGAATATATTCGTGAAAATACAAAAAGGCATTCTATTAAGAGAATTTGCTTTCAAAAGTGTGTACATTAGTCAAAACTCCATACCAAAATGTGTTTAGTAAAAAAAGAAAAATGCACTAAAATGCTGAAGAATGTTCATAAGTTTGTTTGTTTTTAATCACAAATTGCTGCAGAATTGAATTTAAGATTGGAAAAATGAGAAACTAAGAAAAGAGAAATTGACAGATTTCCAAACGTAATTGAAACTGAAGCTTAATCCAGACAAGACTGAGATGCTGTTGGTGGGTGGTTCCTCTGACTGGCTGAGTGGTGTTTGACCTGCTCTAGATGAGGTCACGCTCCCTCTGAAGGAGCGGGTTCATAGTTTGGGGGTTCTCCTGGATCACAGCTGTCACTTGCCCAACTATGACCCTATCTGGACAGGGGATAACCTGGCTACAGTTATCTACGCTCTGGTAGCTTCAGGTTGGATTATTGCAATGCCTTTTATGTGGGCCTGCCTTTGAAAAAGGTTCAAAACCTTCAACTAGTGCAGAATACAGCTGCCTGGCTGTTGACGGGTTCAAGATGAACAGAGCATATAACACCTTTCCTCTTCTATTGGCTGCCTATACTGTTCTGAGCCCAATTCAAAGTGCTGGTTTTGACCTATAAAGTTCTTTACAGCTCAGGACCCCAAAAACTTCTGGAACGTCTCTCCCAATATAAACTTGCCCCAACCCTAAGATCTTCCTCTGAGGCCCTTCTTCAGGTCCCCCCTTTGAGGGAAGCTCAGAGGGTGGGGACAAGGTGCCCTCCAATGGGAGAACCCTCTGCTTTCTGCTTCTTAAAATGATCTATTGTACAACAAAGTAGCTGCATCCTTATGCATTCTCTTGCGCAACAATGTTCCTCTGGCGCAAAACATTTTGCCAGTGGAACAAGGGCACTTGTAAGTGACTTTAACTGTGCTACATTGGATAAAATCCATTTTATCTGCCTGACTGATTTTCCTCTTGAGCAATCCTGAGGAACCCTAGAGTTCTGTAAAACACAGTACAAAAAACCAAGTGACATAGGTCCAAGTGGAATACTTACCACTTAGCTTCTTTTCAGGCAGACCTAAAACCATCCCACTCCATTGAGTCCAGCCTAATTTAAAATGAAACCATCACGCTTCCTTTCCACACACCTCAACTTCAAAACCATCTCATTTCTTTTCCCTCCCACTTCAAAAAAATGGTTAAGACTGATGTGCTCACCCCCCAACAAGGAAGCTTGCCATGTAAAAAATTCCTGAAATTTTAAAGACATGGGGAACATCCGTCTATAAGGAAGAGAAATATTTTTGAGAATAACATAAGTATTTACATTATTTGCTTTTCACTCAGTACCGAACTTGGTCATATTTTTTGGGAACATATGCAACATAAAACTGATCAGCTTTCGCTTATTCTGAATATACAAAGGACTTCATCTTTCCTGGAAGAGAAGCATCTGGGAAGCAACATGTTCAAGTGCATTCAAAATCATTACCACTATAAGTTCTGAAAAGGGAAGTTTAACCAAAACTGTTCCTGGTTTAACCAAAACTGTTCCTGGTTTATTACTTCTGATTATGAACAGGCATGTGAGGTCACCACTTAGCTGAAACTAAGCAGGCCTGAATCAGGCCTGGATGAGTCACCTGGATGAGAGACCACCTAGAAACCATATATGTTTGCCATCTTGGGTTCCATGATCAGAAAGCAGTGAGATAAAGCAAAGTAAAAAAAAAAACTTCATAAAAGATTTGCACAATTTGATACAAAACATGTGTTTGTCTTGCCCCTCACAATCCCAGTTGCCCACCTCTAGATGTACTCCAGTTTGTTAATGTCCTTCTTAAAATGAATCAGAGTAAAATCTCCATCCAAAACACCCTATATGCCTAGATGTGGCCTTGGGTAAGCTTCTTACAAAAAAAGTTCACTGCCAATGTATTTATTAACATTTCTGGTGCTGCAAAATTCTACTGTAATTACACTTAAAAGGCTTCAGGCCTACACACAGAGTGAGTGATATATTTTATGGCTACAAGCCTATAGGCAATTTGGCTATAGTAAGCCAAACAAAAGCAAAGTCTCTGTATCCGGTGTTCACAATTATTTAAGGGGCCTCACCTTGAAGAAACACCTTCCCCAAACCTTAGATTCTTTGGGGACAAGGGGAGGATATAGCTTACTATAGCAGAACATAAAGGAGTAACCCAATACATTCTACTTTAGATTAATTTTTTTTAAAGCTTGTTAGACAGAGAATGAGCTATGGGAATTCAGAGTTTGCAGTTGACTCTTAAATTTAATCTGTGGTTTCATCTAATTGGACTTGAAATTGCCCAGTGGTTTTTCTTGGGTGCATTTTGTTCCGTTCATCATTGCCTATAGTGAACAAGCACTGCAAGAATGCAAAAATTGTTCCAAAGATAAGGAGAGGAAGAATGTTTAGCTTTTGTTTGGTGCTAGACTTACAAGGTGTTGGTGTCGTGCAAATAGCTTCCTTTTCATCGGTTACTAAACATTCCCACCCACCCCACTCAATGGATGATGGTGGTACTCTTTACCATTGTTCTAACACAATGTTGTAAGAACAATCAGGTCACACAACTGTCTGTCTTGAATGCACCCACAAGTCTATTTTTTTCTTTTCTCATTGTATCCCTGGTTTGGCCTATTTTGCTATCATTTAAATTAATGTTTTGCATCCTATGTGTATAAGGAAGTAGAACTCGTGACTTCATCATAGTCTCATGGATCCACAATCTGAAGATCTCCTGCTCCCTTTAACACAGCTTTCCCCAGCCTTGGATCCCCAAATGTAGTTGGACTACAACTCTTATCATCCCAGATCATTGGCCTTGCTAGCTGGGGATGACGGGGCTTGTAGTCTTACAACTTCTGAAAACTGTAGGTTGGGGAAAGCTCTCGAATGATTTCATCCTTTCTCCCTTGCTGCCTCTTAAGTCTTAAACTGCCTTTGAGAACCTATATGTGAGAACACCTCTGTTAATTACTTCACATCCCTCCTCAACCTGCTAGTCCTAATACCCTACTGTAGGGATGAGATCCCTTGGCCGGTGCTGATTCATAAGCATTCTGTCGACCTAACAGGCTGACATCAATAAAAGTTCATTCTGTATCTGCTAGCTGCTGCTCTTACCGATCTGATTCACTTGAAAAAAATATCAATATTGAAATCAATATTTTTAAAGGAAATATGAATATTTTGAAGGAAACAGCAATATTTCCTTTAGAAACATTGATATTTTGAAAGAAATAGAGATACTTAAAAGGAAATGATAAATTATCATTCTTACAATAAATGTTTTAGAGGTGGATTTTTTTTAAAAAAAGTCTGTTTTCAAAAATAGCTGTGGAAATTTGCTACATTAAAATCTGATCCTCAGCGATTGAGAATAAGCGAATTAATGGAAAATTCAGTACCAAATCCGAATTGGGTGGAATTCTAGCACATCCCTACCCTACTGTAACTAATCCTAAATAATATGTAACTGAAATAACCACACATGCTTCTCCCCTTTACCCCCTGCTTTCATTTTCTTTCTCGTTTCTCTGTCTTTTTTTAGACTGCCTTTGGGGTAAGGCATTAAGAACATAAGAAGAGACCAAATGCCTATCTAGTCCACCATCCTGTTCTCACAGTAGCCAACCAGATGCCCATGAGTAGCCCACAAGCAGGACATAAGTGTGATACCACTCTCCTGTTTGTGATTCACAACAACAGGCACTCTGATCCTAGACTCAGTGCACAGCCACTATGACTAGTAGCAGCGGATAGCCTTATCCTCCATTAATTTGTCTAACTCCCTTTTAAAGCCAACCAAGTTGTTAGCTATGACTACATCTTGTGATAGCAACCACAGTTCAACTATGTGCTCCGTAAAGAAGCACTTTTAGTCTTGTCATTCTTTGTAAGAATGAAAATAGAAATGGACTGCCTTCAAGTCGATCCTAACGTATGGCTACCCTATGAGTAGGGATTTCATGATAAGTGGTATTCAGAGGGGGTTTACCATTGCCTCCCTCTGAGGCTAGTCCTCCTCAGATGGCTAGGGCCTGCTCAGCTTGCCACAGCTGCACAAGCCAGCCCCTTCCTTGTCCGCAACTGCCAGCTGGGGAGCAACTGGGCCTTGGGACTATGCAGCATGCCCACGGCTGCACGGTGGCAGGGCACGTAACCCCTGAGCCACTCACTGTGGGGGTGATCTTTAGCGGCCCTTTACACCCAGGAGACACGAGTGGGGATTAGAACTCACAGTCTCTGGACTCCCAGCCAGGCTCTCTTCCACACTGTGCTATACCAGCTGCTTTGTAAGAATAGAGAGTACTATATAAATAACTAACACAATAATTTTTTTTTTTAAAAACACCTTCAAAGAAAGCGGTAAGCAGAACAAAAGGTGGCTCATTTTGCAGGAACATGGGCTAAAACTACATAGAATTTGCCACTGATGTTGATGCGCCATAATGTTGTGCCTAAATTCACAAGAGGTTCAATAAACTGGTGGAACTTGGTGACATGGACATGATACATAACGATAACAAGTGGACATTGTGTGTGTTACAGTTGTTCATTCTAGGCCAGTGACCAATAGTGGGAGTGCCATTTTAGGTGAGCCCAGGGTTTATGCTATGCTTTTTTTCCTACTGCTGAAGCAGCCAGCACACTGCACCTCCCTTTTTGCTGCCTATGCCAACCATTTTGTGCTGGCACCCATGGTATTTTTATCAATATATGAGCACTGGCACCTCTTTTCTTTACTGTAAAACCACTGACTAGTAGTATAAGCTTATGAAGGTTTGAAAGGAACCAGTATGTATCTTCATTTTCTATTTCTTATCTTTTCTCATCTATTTCTTATTTAGAAACTACTAGCTCCTTATTAAACCCCATATGGTCAATGGCACAAAAACGTATTTCACACTGCACAATTTCTTTTGACACTGCACAAAATGTGTCTAGCTGCACATTAGAATAAACCTTGGGTGCGTCTTCATATCTCGTCACTATGTATATAGACTTGCCAAGTGGGAATTTCTCAGTCAAGGCTGATCTGTTCTCCCATTTTGAATTCTGATGCGATGACTCTCTCTCCCTTTTGGTCACTTCTAATTTCACTGGAGTTTTCTATCAGTAATTAGTTCTCCAGTCAAGCTGCTAGATCAGTGTAGATGACTGTACAGCACAGCTCAGGTCTGTTAAAAGCTAATGAGCACTTCACAACACACTTGAGTACTTTGCAACACAAACCACTTGTGCTGTTTGCAAGAATGCACTTTGCAGATAGATTGGCTAGCCTGCCACATTTATCAACTTTAATAGGCTTTGTAGAATCTCAGGTTCGGCCCAAATCAGAATCTAGGCTGGACCACTGGATTCCAAGTGGGTCAGAAGCATTTCCTGAGCAGATGCAGGCCTTGCTGCTTCCATAACGAAAGCCCTAGTTCTTTCTAGTTCGATATAATATAAAAGGTGAAGAAATACAGCATGTTAAAAATAACAGATCACATGGTTTCAGAGAAAAGTTTTTAAAAGTAGAACAATGTGTTTTTAAATCTTGGAAACCAAGCCTGCTAAGAACATTTTACAGATCTCTGCTGGTCCACCTAAGTGGCGAAGTGAAGCAGATTGAATTGAAAGAGTGTGGTGTCATTTCTTTACCCTAAGTGCTACCATGGAAAGGGAAGATTCTTCACTGTCTGTTTTGTTCCACTTGGCGGTATGAGCACTTGGCCTTCCACAGAGCGTGCAGTGATTAAACATTCCCCCTCCTTCTTCCTGTGCTACCAACAGGCACTTTCAAAACACCAGAAATAAGCAGAATGTGTGTGTTATTTTCCACCACTTTTTAATGTTTTGCATTTTGTTCCCTTTCCGCCATGACATCCATCTGGATACTTTCCCTCACATTCCAACTCTCTTCCAGGAGGAAGCACTGAGGAAAGGGTGGGGTGGTGGTCACAGGAAGGTCAATCTACAGAGATCAGCAGAACAGCAGTGAAGAGCTGCTGTGGACTAACTTTGCCCTACCTTTTAAGACAGATGTGGGGAGCCTGGGGTCCTCCAGATGTTGTTGGACTTCAACTCCCAACAGCCTCAGCCAGCATGGCCAATGGCCAGGGATGATGGGAGTTGGAGTCTAGCAGTATCTGGAGGCTTACAGGTTCCTCATCCCTGCCTTAACAGCAGAGTGGCTGATATACTAAAAAACACAGGAGGAAGGGGCCCAGGCCAACTGCCCCCTGCCTTTTTAAAAGCAAAGCACTTACCCAGAATTCCACTCTTAGGCCCCCATTGGCACTATATATTTAAAGCACTATTATACAGTCATGGCTTCCCTCAAAGAATCCTGTGAACTGTAGTTTGTTAAGGGTGCTGAGAGTGGTTAGGAATTCCCCTCACAGAGCTGCAATTCTCAGAGTTCCCTGGGAAGAGGGATTGATTCTTAAACCATTCTGGGAATTGTCGCTCTGTGAGGGGAATAGGGCTCTCCTAACAACTCCTCTCAGCACCCTTAACAAACTATACTTCCCAGGATTCTTTGGGGAAAGCCATGGCTGTTTAAAGTGGTATGATACTGCTTTAAATGTATAGCGCAGATGGGGCCTCATTTCTAGAGGGTTTTGGATTTCTTCCAGGATGATCCAGAGAGTTTATCCCAGGATAGAAGCTACAGGTCTTGGTGAGGGATAGTGGGGAGAGGGTGAAGACCCTGTATGGAGCCTTCTTGCAGCTTTGTGGAGAAGGCTTGGATTAAGGGTGGGGACCAGGGAAGGTGGATTAAGAGAGAGAGGTTGAGGGGGCTTTGGAAGCCATCTTGTCTAACTAGTCAATGCAGGAAATTCAGAGCTAGCACATCCCTTCATAAGAGAAACAAAGGAGGGCTCTTAAATAAAGGCATAGGGTTTAGAACCAATGTATAGTTTTTATTTATTTATTTATAATGAATACTGTCTCCCAGCCTGTATCCAACTTGGCCCTAAATTTCAGCAGTTGTCACAACAGAGGGAGGAAAGGAAAAGGAGGAAGAAAAGAAGCAAAGGGATACTGGGGAGCAGGGTCAACATGTGCTAGTGCTGGTAGACAAACTTAGGCTTCATTTCAGCTGACATTATGGACCTGCCATTCACCACTCACTTTAGGCAAGTCAAAAATGGCCATGAGGTAACATTATGGACTCTGTTCTGACTTTCAAATAAATGAATGGAGGTGAGAAGCAGGGACAGCACACGCAATCCTACTTCTGCAAAAAAAGGGGGTACGTATCAGTGTGGTCTTCTGGTTAGAGTGTTAAGAACATAAGAAGAGCCTGCTGGATCAGGCCAGTGGCACATCTAGTCCAGCATCCTGTTCTTACCATGGCCAACCAAATGCCCATGGGAAGCTTACAAGCAAGACTTGAGTGCAAGAGCACTCTCCCTTCCTGCAGCTACCAGCAACTGGTTTTCAGAAGCATACTGCATCTGAAAAGGACTGGGGAGACCCAGGTTCATATCCTCACTCAGCCACGGAACTCACTGGGTGACCTTGGGCCAGTCATTATCTCTCAGATTAATATATGAAGTATGTTGTTATGAGGGTAAAATAGAGGCAGGAGGATGGACAATGTCTTGAGCTCACTAGAGGAAAAGCAGGGTATGTAATAAATAAAATTGTTAACAAGTGAAATTAAATCACCACCAGTTGGGATGGTGACTTCGGACAGGAGGAGAGGAACCAAATGGTAGTTCGAAATACTGATCTGAAAAATATATCTGTGCAGTTAAGATGCAGATTTTCTTCCTGTGCTATGACAAGCAACATTCTGCTCAGATATTTCAGCTGTTCACATCTGGCTCACCGCATTATACTACCTACACATGCACAAACTTTATGCAAATGCACACTGATAATGTTAATTATCTGGGATGTCCAGCATACATTTTTAGAATTTGTTTACCAACCTAGGTCTCCTCCAGACTGTTGCTGTTTTGCAGGAGTGATTCAAGGGCACACCAGAAAGGCTTATGAAATTTAAATGGATTAAAGCATTCTGTTGCTCGAGTGCAGCCTTTCCCAACTAGTGGGCCACCAGATGTTGTTGGACCCAGGGCTGTGGAGTCGGAGTTGTGGAGTCGGAGTCAGAAGCAATTCTGGGTGGAGTCGGAGTCGGTGGAAATGTACCGACTCTGACTCCGGCTTCAAAATAAATTTTGATTGACAAATTTTTTAAAATATAAATTCAAAATGTCAAAGAAGCTTCCCATTAAGTCAGCTGTAGTTGAGCATTTCACCATAACTCAAGATGGAAAACATTTTGTGTGTCAGTGTATCACACAGGACCCAGATTTAAACAAATGCTGTGATGCCAAGATCAGCGCATATTCAGGCAGCGATAAAAAATGCTCCTATGAGAGCTTCCAATTTAAAAAGACATTTACAGCTCTTTCCAGGGCTGTGGAGTTGGAAGCAATTTGGGGTGGAGTCAGAGTCGGACAGTAGAAAAATAGAGGAGTCGGAGTCGGAGTCGAAGGTTTGGCGTACTGACTCCACAGCCCTGGTTGGACCACAATTCCCATCTTTCCTGCCCATTGGCGATGCTGGCTGAGGCTGATGGGAGTTGTGGTCCAACAACATCTGGTGGCCCACTAGTTGGGAAAGGCTGCTCTAGTGCAACAAATCCACGTTAGAAAAACACAGCATTTTTATGGTGAGGAAAGTGACAGGGAAATGCACTGAAAAGCTGGGATAGATAAATGATTAACAAGAAGATTATACACCCTGCAAGCAAATCAGGATGAATGTTCGTTGTTACATAACCTCCCCGCAAACAAATCAGAATGAATGTGCAATAAAGACCACACCTAGTCTTAACCTCCATGCACACCAGGGATGTGCTAGAACCCCACCCAATTCAGATTTGGTACTACATTTTTCATTAATTCACTACTGTTGCGGATTGGATTTTTATGTAGTGATTTTCCACGGCTATTTTTGGAAACGGATGTTAAAATCCAAGTCTAAAATATTGATATAGATATGTTTACCAATATTGCCCTCAATTATATATATTTCCTTTAATTTATCGACATTTCCTTTCAAAATGTTGACATTTTCTTTCAACATATTGATATTAATATCAGTATTTTTTTCAAGGAGGAGGAAACGGATTGGTAAAAGCAGCAGCTTGCGGGCAAAGAATAAACTCAAATCGATACCAGCCGGTTGACTGAAAGCTTTCAAATGGATCCCATCCCTAATGTACCCTTTGTGCAAGCAGATCAGGATGAATGCTCAATAAACAGGTTGTCAGGAGGAGCCTCCAGTTCACAGTGGGGTAATAATTTTTCTGGTACCACCTTTTGGCACTTGGTATATCACTTTTGCTTGCTCCATCCAGTGTGTAACTCAATGAGCAGCTACAAAAAAAGGAAGAAAGGAAGTCCAGAATGTTGTGGCTCTCTCTGCTCTGCAAGGGATCTCAACAGCGGAACAAACTGTCCCGTGACCAGCTAGCCAAACCACCTCTGTCCAGGCCAAACCACACCATATCTTCCTCAATGAGAAAAGGAGGTGAATTATCCACTGCCTCATTTCTTTGACCTCACCAATAAAAGCTAGTCATTTTTTTATTTGCCCTTATTAGGACAATCTTGGGATGAACCTCTGGCCTTAGAGTTTACTTTTGCCAACATATGCTACACATCAGCAATAAAAGCATAACAAAATGAAGCAAGTATCTGAAATAAAAGGAGTGAGAAGAATTAAAAGCTTGGAAATTGGGGCATCACGTTCCCTTGCATTCACGTTCCCAACTGTATCAGATTTTGTGTCCTTGAAACAAATGGGAGAAATAAATTTTGTTTTTGTGTTTTAAAAAAATAAATCTTTTATCTTGTTAATTTAAGCAAGGATGCAGCTCTATCCTGAAACATGTAAAATACAGAGTGTCTCTGAGCACACACAGAGTGCATTTGCCTTATTACTAAGTAATCATACCCATACTCTGGGTCATTTTTAGTGAAACCTGAGTCCTGCACCTCTTATTTTACAAATAAAATAAAATAAATTCATGCTCTGATGTATGTATTAAATTCATGCTTTGAAGTTGGCTTGCTTAGACATGACCAGGGTTTACTTTAAACAATTTAATGCTAAGCAAGGATTACTTGAAACTGAAAGTAAACACTGGCAAAGTCCTTCTTCTGGTCATGCAGGCTCATTCTACTTCATGCACATTGCGCTAACCATGGTTTAGTTTAACATTGGCCTCTAATGATTCCTGTCCTCTCCACTCCAACCTTGCCTTTCCCACTGTAGACTGCAAATCCTCTGGCCAGGGACTACTATGACATTTATGTTCTATGCAGCACCTAGCACACTTTGGTGCAAAATGTCAAACCATAGTAGTTTGTATCAGGAAAATCTCAACTTTCTTTTAAACAAAAAACAAAAAAACCGTGCAAACTTCTAGCAGGCTTGCAAGGTTATAGGGTAAAACATCAGATCACAAGAGAGATTTGAGTAGGATTTCTAATAATCAGGAATGCAGAGATGGGGCTTTTGGTAAACTACTTGCCCCAACCTAAAAAAAGCAGAGTAAATCATTAAAATGATATGCAAATTGGCTTGATTTACATATTCTAATCTCTTTTCACTTCTATTTTTACCTTTTTACCTCTTTGCAGTAAAAAGGCCTAGGACCTTGCCTTTTCTTAAAAAAAAAATAGCTGATAGGCACACAAATCTAGCTTTTCTTAATACAGAATTTGCTTATTAAAAAATTAAGGGCAGAATGCATGGCTACATTTCATTTACATTCCAAAAAAAGAATATAAGGACTGCCAATAGAACAACAGGGCAGAGGAGATACTCCACTAAAGCAGTCCTCAAAAAAGTATACGTTTGGTTGATTACCAAGCTCACATCTATCTAAACAATGTACAAGCTTTTTTCATCTGTGTTCAGCCTTCTTCCTGTACATACAGAGAGAGACATATATAGATATTCTGTCTTTCAACCATATAGTTCCCAGAGCAGCTTAGAAATCATAATTTAAAATAAGAATATCATAGAACAGCCACAATCAATCACCACTATAGAAAACCCAAAAACAGAGTGCAGCCAAAGTCCTCAAAAAAACCAGAAATAACATAATTAAGGGTACAATCCTCAAAATACTTAGTAAGGCGTACGCAGCGGCGGCTGGTTCCCATTGGGACTGATGGGGTAGAAGGCAGAGGGGCCGACAGTAGGTAGCACTAGAGCCAATGGTAGGCGGAGCCAACAACTTCTAGCTTTGCTCCCATCTTCCTCCCTGCTGAGTTCTGCAAGGGCAACACTGAGACTAAACAGGAGGAACGGACAGGCAGTTCCACCCCCTGGACCAGTTTTGAGTAAGGAGGTAGGTAAGTGAGGGCTGACTGACAGCAAGCTGAGGTTGGTGGGGCAGGGCCTCACTAACCCTAACGAGCCAGCCTCCAGTTCCACTGAATACACTGGGGCTCACTTTGGGGTTAACATACACAGGTTTGTGTTTTCAGTTAGTCAAATTTCATTAAACGGTGAGGCACAAAGAGCAATTTTTATCTGGTGTCTTTTATTGAGAAGATATTGGGAGGAGGAGAGACATAATTAGACAAATGGTTTATTTGCTGCTGCCGCTGCTGCTATTAGTAATGGATATTTGGTGATATGTCACGAGTTGTTGTGCTGTCATTTGTAAGAACAGTGTTATTTTATGGAGTTTATATATTCTTTTTATCCTGTCTGATTTCATTGTAAAGTGCCCTGTGATTTGTGCAAAGGGTGATGTATAAATAACCTAAATAAATAAATTTTTTTTTATAAAGTAGGCCCCTAGCGGGTGGCTGTGGAGGGAGTTATGCAGATGGGATGCCACTACAAAGAGGGTCTTGTCCCTCACACTCACCTGTCCTCTAGCTGAAAAGGTAAGAGCACCAAGACCTCTTCTGAGGGTCTTAACAATTAGGCAAATTCTCCAGCCAAATAATATGTAAAAAGTAAAATGCATATATTAATAAAATGAACATTAAAATACATTGTATTAGGGAAAATATGTTTTGCAATGTGTATATTAGGCAAAACTGTATACACATGTGTGTATATTAGGCAAATAATAATGCACAGAACAATTTCTTTATTATTAGGAGAAAATCTCACTAAAATACCGATGGATTTTCATGAGGTCTTTTTCTGAAAGCAAACTGATGTGGAAATGTGGAAAACTGAATTTGAGATTGGAATAAATATCAACAGGGAGAAACCAAAATTGACAGATTTGCTCATCCCGAGAAGGATGAGGGATGGACATTACTAAACATTACCAAATGACTTTCTAATTCACTTCCTCCAGTTTTGACAACTTTCTGTGCTTGAAATTCTAAAAAGAAACTGAGAGTAGAAAGCTTTCTAAGACAAATGTTGTGGCCAAAAGAAAAGGAAATGCAAACTTTTTTTTAATGGACAAAAAAAACCACTAATCACATTTTATCCAAAGAAGGTTGCCTGCTCAATAATCACCATCTGTCCGTCCGTCCGTCCATCCATCCATCCATCCATTTGATTTATATCCCGCCCTTCCTCCCAGCAGGAGCTCAGGGCAGCAACTTGCCACAAAGTTTTTCAACTAAAGGGAGCAAAACGTAGACAGAAACAGCCAGTGAAGAGTCCTCAGCTCAAACAGCAAAAGCTGGAGCAACGACTATTCGGCTATATGAACTTTTCATCACTAAATCCTTTGGGACATGAAGTACAGTGAGAGAGTGTGGACGCTGGCCCTGCGTCATATATGACAATTTTAAGTCATGTCAAAAGTAGGTCAAGTGTCAGGAAGAATTAATATTCAATTATGACAGAAATAGTGCTATCTGTATGCCCCTCAGCTGTTTCTTTCTTTTAAAAAGAAAGAAAGTCAAAGTTGCAGTCTTTATCACTGCAGGAAGAGAAGAAGAAAAACAAACATGCATCCACAGCAATGAAAGTAGTAATACAAGACCACCTCCTGTCAAACTGCTAAGCCCCACCCCTTTTGAGTTTGATTGATGATGTCACCTGAAGTCCCACCCCCAGAAATCCCACCCCTCTATTTCCGGTTCCCCTGATGACCTCACTGGATATCCTGTCCCCCAGAAGCCCCTTCCCTCATGTCCCACCCTGGAAACGGTAGTCATGTGACCCCCCCATAAGCACGTGGCCCCTACTGGACCAGTGGGTGTATTTTTACTCAAAACGGGGTCCTCGATTGGTCCCTATAGGGGGATGTGACCCCTCTATGAGAACGTGGTCTCCAGGGGACCAATCTGAAGAGGTTTAAAACCCTTAGGTGAAAACAGGGTGTCAGAAATGGACCCCAAAGGGGTCCATTTCCAACACCCTCTCCAGATCAGCCAAATAGGGATAAGTAACCCCTCTACAGCTACGTCACCCAATAGGGGGAGGTTTTGAAGGCCTAACCAATGAGGAGAGGGGACAGAGAGACCTGGTACAGAAGTGCATTTTGCATGCCCAGACACGCTCTGAGGATTGAACATGGAACCAGCCAGCAAATCAGCATTGGGGCTAGTAGGTTTTTTCTATCCTCTAGCACCTTTGAAAATGCGCTCAAAAAGGCGGGTAAAGCCTAGGAGATTATCGTTCCCATCAGCAAGTATGAAAATTAGCCATGGAAAGGAAGAACCAGAGCATTTCAGACTAAAAGGTTCTGTTTCAACAACAAACTTACCTGTGGCGGTGTTTACTGCCGACCAAGATCCAGACCCTGAAACCTCATTCCAGGCAAATTCTAGTGAACCCTGGTCCGACACAGAGTGTGAATGGGGGTGTGATCTGAAGGCTCATTTCCTGAAGGAAGAAGAACTTATGAAATTTGCAGAAGTTGTGGATGGAAATGTACTTTTTAAGCCCATGGAGGAAATGGAGGCTGAAGAAAATGAGTGGCTGGAAGATTTAAATGAAGGCATGGAGCAAGGGTGTCCACAGGTAGGTGTTTTGTTTCTGAGCTGTATTTTTTATTAGTGTGTTGTTTTTCCCAGTTTGGTGCAACCTCAATGCTAAAGTGCCTCTTTTTTTCCTACAGGAAGATATGATGCATGATGGTGATTTGGAAAATCTACACATTGAGAGTTCGCAGGCTGTTAATATTTCCTGCATTTCATGTGTCTGTCCCAAGCCTGAACCCTGAAAGCTTGAAGCTGGAATTTTTGGACCAATAAAAATAGTTTGCTTTAGCCCTCCGTGTCCATACCTGTATCAACCAGCAATATGGGAGAGCATTATGAAATTCTAAAAAACACATATTACACACCTGAGGAGGCTGGGAGCTTTCGGGGAGTGAACCCTCTATTTCAGGAGGCAAAAAAGCACAGTAAAACACTAAGAAGGAAACATGTTATGACATGGCTTTCAGACCAAGATGCTTACACATTGCATAAGCCAGCAAGAATCCACTTTAAAAGAAACAAGCCTATTGTGTCTGATATCGATGCCCAATGGCAGGCAGACTTGGTAGATATGCAACAATTTTCTAAGCACAACAAGAACTATAGGTACATTTTAACAGTCATAGATATTCTGTCTAAGTATGCATGGGCACTGCCTTTAAAAGACAAGACAGGCAAAGAGGTCTCTAAAGCTTTTAATGTTATATTCAGTCAGAGCGGAAGAAAGCCCAGAAAGCTCCAAATGGACCGTGGCAAAGAATTTCTAAACAGAGCCGTAAACGGAATGTTAAAGCAGCATGGAGTTCACCACTTTGTCACCAATAATGAAGTAAAAGCTGCTATTGTTGAAAGATTTAACCGAACTCTGAAATCAAAGATGTGGAGGTATTTTACAGCTAACAATACCTAGAGTTATATCAATATCCTGCCACAACTCTTAAAAAGTTATAATCATAGTTTTCACAGAACTATCAGAGCAAGGCCTGTTGATATTAACCATTCTAATGCCCTGTCGGTATGGAAAACAATTTATGGAGACTGTATTTACATAAAAGAGGTATCACCACTGTTCAGGATAGGAGACCATGTGAGGATTTCTAAAAGCAAGGGGGTATTTGTCAAGGGCTATGAACAAAATTTCACCACAGAGCTGTTTATAGTGGATCAGTTCATCAGAAGAGGAAGGAGACCTGTCTTCCTGTTAAAAGATTATGCGGGGGAGCCCCTAGTTGGTTCTTTCTATTCTGAAGAATTGCAGAAGGTTAATGCCAAACAGGACAAGTTGTACAGGATTGAAACAATTCTATCAACAAAAGGCAGGGGTAGGAAAAAGTATCATTTAGTGAAATGATTAGGCTGGCCCAGTAAGTTCAACAGTTGGGTACTTGCTTCTGATCTTCGTGAACCTGCACAGAAGAATGGGGGATAGCGGTTTTTACATTACCCTGCCTAGCAATGCCTGTGTAACTGTTTTTCCACAGAACACTAGCTCAGCCTTTACTATTCACCTAGCAAGGCCCCTGGATCTGCCAGGGGCATGGGAAGTAGGGCTAGTTGAGATACAGTACCCACACAGCTGGAACAATCTAACATCTGATTCCCGATTTGAAATTGGTAATGGAGAAAAAACATGGTCCTACCGTCTGCGACGTGGTTATTACTCAAACATCCCTGAACTGCTGGAAAACATGGACAGCACTATACTTGACCAGAGCAGCGAGCACCCTGATGTGGTCCTACACTATGACCAAGTGACTAGAATGGTTAGACTTAAATCAGATGATGCTTACACGTTTAAAAACAGCGAAGAACTAGCCCACATATTAGGGTTGTTTCCCAACATCCGTGTACAACAGCAGCCTTTTACAGCAGACATTACAGGAGGCTTCAACACACTGTACATTTACACAGACATCGTAGAGCACCAGATAGTTGGGGACTTCTATGTACCCTTATTGCGCTCTGTACCGGTGCGTGGTCGAAATAACGAGTGTGTCAACATTGTTTATGACAAACCACACTATTCCTGTGAGTGAGCATCATATTGACACCATTAATGTTGAAATAAAGACGGATCAGAACAAAAATGTACCATTTCGTTTTGGAAAGGTGATTGTGAAGGTACACTTTCGCCCTCACAGAGGTTTGATGTGTTAAAAATGGTGATACTGAAAACCTATGGTGACCCAACTCTTTACCGTGATTATTACAGGGCCCAGGCTGGAAATGGTCTTCCGGGGTACCATGGCACGCCTGTTATGTATGGGGCAGGAATCGGGGGGATATTCAGGAGATTTTTCGAAAAGCCATTTCACTTTTGAGAAGAGGCCTAGAGATTATGCTAAAACAGCTGCTTGGAATATCGCTAAAGATGTGGTTGGGCAGGTTACTCAGGCAGTTTTGAATAGAGTTAATCCACAACCCCAACAAGAGGGCTCAGGGCTGACGTATATTAAAAGTAGAAAGGCCTTGAAAAGAAAAGCATCACGGGTACAATTAACAGGCCCTCCCCGACCTTTTAAAAGAGCACCACTGATGAGGAAAAAGCCTCAGAAGCAGAAAGCTGCAAGAAAGAAGAGGCATACAGTACCAGCCCGAAAAAGAGATATATTTTAAACCAGCATTGCTTTCATCCATTGCAATTCTGAAAAAACACAGCCTTATCAAAAGCCTCAGCAACAAAAGAGTCTCAATAAGAAGGAAGAAACAATTAGTGAAACAGTCTGGGGGTTTTCTTGCACCACTACTAAGTTTTGCCATCCCTCTAATAACTGGACTGTTAACTAAACAGTGATGGAGTATGCTGAAAAGATGTATCTGGTTCCCAGCCATCAGTTAGAACAACTGAAGGGAACCCCTCCTAAGGAGGAAGACATCAGAAAAGCCACAATCTATTCACTTGATACTGAAATGATCTACTACTGACAGCTTTTATGGGGTAATTTTTTTACATAAATTTCCCTTGCTGGAGGCTACAAATTGGAAATACGGGGCAGCCTCCCTCCTCGTTATGCCGTCGCCCTCAAACCTGACTGGGACACCAACGGTCGGTGTGGCCCAGGACGCAGCTTGGTGCTTACATCTGCGCCAGGCCGCCACTGCCGCTACCGCTGCCACCTTCACAAATGGGGGCTGGAGATGGGCTGGGGCTGCGGCCTTTCAGCGGGCCTGGTGCCGCGGCCTCGTGCCGTGGCCTGTCCCTGGGAAACACCGTGCTGTTGTGATGATCTTTCGGTGAATGCTGGAGGCGGGGTAGCGCCCCTGCAGCTGCTGCTGTTCTGTCATCCAACCTCTGTCTGCTTCGCCTTGATGTCAGCAATATTTACATCCTAGTGCCTTCGTTTTTGGCTTCTCTGAAAAGCACTTTTCTGTTAGTCGCAATTTCAAGGGGTCTGTTTGCCATACCCTACTCTCTGCTGAATGTACTGGACGCTGAGATCAAGAGGGGGTGTCATTTTTCAGTCTTGCAAATGGACTATCACCCACACTGGTCTTTGTGCTAGGGTGGGAAGACTCACACCAGGAGTTTCCATCTGAAGGCGCACTTTTTGGATTATACAGACGAGAAGCCTTATTGTAATTAAGCTAGTCTCTATGTTATTGTTTAGCTTTTTTGCTTAGTTTTTTTATGTTCTTGATGTTGTAGATGTTTTTGCTTTGTACGTCGCTCAGAGTGGCTGGGTAACCAGCCAGATGAGCGACTAATAAATCAAATATTATTATTATTAATATTATTATTACTATAGTATGTGGACATTCAACTTTATATTCCCATTCTTCTTGAGTCTCCAAAGTACTTATTTTAATTTGCATGAAAACTACTATTGCTTTAGTGTAATGAGAATCTTCTGAGTTGCTCCAAGGAGACAATTTGTCCTTAATATATTTTAAAATTTATCTATCTATCTCATGGAGCGACTCCCTTACGAGGAAAGGTTGCAGCATTTGTGGCTTTTTAGTTTAGAGAAAAGGCGGGTCAGAGGAGACATGATAGAAGTGTATAAAATTATGCATGGCATTGAGAAAGTGGATAGAGAAAAGTTCTTCTCCCTCTCTCATAATACTAGAACTCGTGGACATTCAAAGAAGCTGAATGTTGGAAGATTCAGGACAGACAAAAGGAAGTAGTTCTTTACTCAGCGCATAGTTAAACTATGGAATTTGCTCCCACAAGATGCAGTAATGGCCACCAGCTTGGATGGCTTTAAAAGAAGATTAGACAAATTCATGGAGGACAGGGCTATCAATGGCTACTAGCCATGATGGCTGTGCTCTGCCACCCTAGTCAGAGGCAGCATGCTTCTGAAAACCAGTTGCCGGAAGCCTCAGGAGGGGAGAGTGTTCTTGCACTCGGGTCCTGCTTGCGGGCTTCCCCCAGGCACCTGGTTGGCCACTGTGAGAACAGGATGCTGGACTAGATGGGCCACTGGCCTGATCCAGCAGGCTCTTCTTATGTTCTTATGTTCTTATTTCCATCCTGCCCTTCCACCCAAAGAAACCCAGGGCAGTATTGTCTGATGGGTGACCTGGTTAGTATTATGAAAGGTAAGGTAAGGTAAAATACTTTATTGTTTACAGCCATAGGCCATCACAATCCGGGAATAAAAAAACATGAGCAAGGGTAATTTGCAAGTAAGGCACATATAACAAAATCGCAAAAAATATACATAGAATTCACACTACCCGTTACTCCAGTGCATGGGGTGGACCTAGCCCTATGACAAATCCCTGCCAACTGTTTAGTAACGAGGCGTCCGGATGTGCCGCGTAGTCTTGTCCTTTAAAACTAACTAACATTTTTAAAACTGTTGGACACTTCAAGGAAGTATTATTGACCACCATTACGAAAAGGTCATAATGGAGAGTATGAGGAGTGAACTGGGAAGTTACATTTTTGTCCGAAGATTATGAAAGAGATTTTGATGAAAAGACATTGGGAAAGAACTTAAAAGCCAATTTCTCAAATTACGTTTTTTATGTAAGTCACAGGTTCACCTTCACCTTTTTTGAGGGGAGGGACAGACATGCAAAAATGAAATGGAAAAAGTTAGATGGTAGGTAGGGAAAAACACCACCTTTAAATTGAGAAGATGAAAACTAGGACACACATACACAAACAGCTCTGTATAAAAATATTTTTGAACAGTATGGAGATAAACCTCTAGCACATATACCAGGGGTAGGGAAACTTTTTGGCTCCATTGGGCAGATCCTTATCAGATCCTAGCCTCACAGGCCCAATTTGAAAGGTTGGCAGGGCCACCCACCTGTCAATCTCCTGACATCACAATTATGACTGGGTGCTTTGGTCCCCTGAAGCTGGGAGTCCAAAGCACCATGCAGGGCTTGCAAAGAGCCCTGCAGGGTTCTTTAAAGCACTTGAGGCTTCAGCTTTCTGCAGGCATCAGCAAGATCTCTGCAGGGAATTTGCTCCCGCAGCCGATCCAGCAGGCTTTGACCCCTCTGTCTATCAACTGATATGCAGTAGTGCTAAAGCCTGCTTTCACTTGTCAAATCACAATGAGGAGTAGACTTTAAAGCTCCTGATTATGCATTGGCACCCTCGTCTCTATTTACCCAACACCTAACGCCACTTATGATGTCAAGCATGGGGCAAGAGGGTGTGGTTTTCGGAAAACAGGCTCATGGGCCAAATTTGAACCCCTGGCGGGCTAGGTTTGGCCCACAGGCAGAAGGTCCCCACCCCTGACATCCACCAACCACTCTGAATGAAAACAGCTTTCATATAGTATATTGGTAGCCTTCGGCACCAGAGGCAGCAGTGGAAAGCTGACTTTTTACATGTTTAGAGGTACAGCTATCAATCAGCTCCTTTGGGAGAAAGGATGGGATAGAAATGTAATTAATTAATACTAATACAATAATATAATGAGAGTTCATGTAAATTGGGGTTAAGAGACTGAGTTCTATGGATCAGAAGTCCCCAGAGCAAGTCTCACCTCTTAGAACATAAGAAGATCCCCGTTGAATCAGACCAAAGGCCCATTTGTTTGACATCCTGTTTCTCACAGTGGCCAGCTAGATGCCTGTGGGAAGCCCAGAAATAGGACATGAGGGCAATAACTCTCTCCTGCAGAGATATGCTGCCTCTGGAGGGTGTTGTGGACTCAATAGGAGGCATTATTTATTTATATTACATTTACCGCCAAGCTCAGATTGGCATAAAAGGTTCTCCCCCATTCTATCCCCATAACAACCCTTTGAGATAGGTTAGTCCAGCCTTTCCCAACTAGTGGGCTACCAGATGTTGTTGGACCACAATTCCCATCTTTCCTGACCACTGGCAATGCTGGCTGAGGCCAATGGGAGTTGTGGTCCAACAACATCTGGTGGCCCACTAGTTGGGAAAGGCTGGGTTAGTCCCAAGAGGCAGTGAATGGTCCAAGGACACTCAATGAACTTCATGGCTAAGTAAGGATTATCAACCTGGGTCTTCCCAGTCCAATATTTTAACTCAGGTGTAGGGAACCTTTGGCCCTTCAGATGTTGCTGAACTACAAATCCCATCAGCCCCAGCAAGCATGGCCAATGGCTAGGCATGATGGGAATTATAGTTCAGCAATATCTGGAGGGCCAAAAGTTCCTCACACCTGCTTCAACTACTACACCACATTAGACAAGCCATCATTGCTTATCCTCAGCCCTCCATCTCTAATATAGGGACTATAATAATGCTGATCTATCTTGCAAGAGTTGTAAGAATTGCTGAGATAGTATGTGAAGTGCTATAAGCACTCATAAAAGCACTATATATAAATGCTATATATTATCCTATATTCTAATAACAAACTCATTTCAAGTGACAAATCTTACGTAGCCAATACAGCACCATTCATAAGAGATAGGTGTCAGCAACTTTGCAGTAATTAAAAGACCCATAGAGATGGGACTGAAAAACAGCCCAATGAGTGCTGAGCATGTTCTCAGTGACCACAGAATGCTGAGTGACTATTGGATGGGAACAGGAATGGAGCATCCTGCAAGAAGGCATGGCTAGCTGAGTGGGATGCTGAATTAGAGCACTCTACCCTTCAACATTGTTTTTTGCAAGCCCTATTTGTTACATATTAAAAACTGGACCTTCACATACCAAAGGAAAGATAAACGCCTGTGAGCCTCGAAGCATTTCCTTCCTTCAGCCATTGCTAGTTCTAAGAGAACAAAAGTGATGGAGTCATGCTGGAATGGAACCTCACAGGGTTATCAAAGAACCCATCCACATGGCCATTTGGGGGTCGGTCTTCACATAAGAGAGGTCAAATCTAATACATGGATTTGCAAATGATATCAAGCTATCATTTTATAGGCTAGAGTGCAAAACTGACTTGTTGTTGACATGACCTTTGATGAATATAAACTGTAAGCTGCAGCTGCTGCTTGATATGAATCTGAGTATCAGAATCTAGGAATTTGGTTAGATTCACTTGATCTGTTAGGAATTTGGAGTCTCTGAGTCCGCTACACACTGCGGCAAATCTTATTTGCTTGAACAGGGTTTTTTATTACGTATGATTCAAAAGGTTGAGTAACACGGCAAACTGATTTGTGCAATGTTGTGAGCCACATCTCTCTAAGAAATCTCTAATATTTACTTTGTTTTCAGTCTTCTTCATGAGTCCTTCCAATCAAGTTTCTGTATGATAGCGATGTCTCTGTCCGGATACCTCTCTGTGTCTATATCTTTGGGAGGGTCTGAGTCAGACAGCCTGATGATCCTCAGTCATGGCATGAGAATGTGTCACCTTCTGACGAAGTTGAGTGAAACATGATGAATGACTGGGAAGGGTGAGGATGTGAAGAGTTGACAGTTGGAAATATATTGAAGGAATCACAGAATTATGTGGAAAGTGAAATTGAGCTGACTTTAGCAATTAAAAAATGAACTTCTGTGGTTATCTATCGGCTATGTAATGTAGTCATTCCCCACTCATCTCATTCAAAATGGAAATGAACTGCCTTCAAGTTGATCCCGACTTACACAACCCTATGAATAGGGTTTTCATGGTAAGCAGTATTCAGAGGGGGTTTACCACTGCCTTCCTCTGAGGCTGAGAGACAATGACTGGCCTGAGGTCACCCAGTGATTCAAACTCTGGTCTCCCAGGTCGTAGTCCAATACTCACTAAATTCAATAATTCAATAAATAAATACTTTAACCACTACACCACACTGGCTCTCATCTCATTCAACTGGGGGTGATATCTACTACATATTAATTTATTCTGATTCAGTGTATGTGAACTTATGACCCCATTATGTACCCACTCGACCACTTCAATTTGCGCAACTGGCACTGTTCCGGGTGCCACATAATACATGTTTCACACTTGTAAGAAACCAGCCTTTTAGTGTGGCAGCACCTATACTCTGGAACTCCCTGTCCATTGATATCAGGCAGGCACCTTCACTGTATTCTTTTCAGCACCTGCTTAAAATATTTTTGTTTAGGCAACTATCAAGACACATAGATGTTGACATGTTTTAATCTCTTTTTAGCTTACTGTCAATTTTAATGTTCTTTTAAATGTTCTAATTGCTTGTTTTTAACTGTTTTTTATTGATAAATTCTTTTGTGAACCACTTAGAGGTTTTATCACAATCAAGCAGTATGCAAATTCTGATAAATAAAATTAAATAAATGATCATCTTCTTTGTTTGGGGAAAACACTTCATAGTCAACACTGCAGATTCTCACTTTATCAATCATGCCCATAAAACCAAGACTTTGGGTTTAAAAAACCATTCTAACTAAAACTGACACATTAGGATCCGCAGGGAAGGGGTAATTTCTGAATTTCTAAGGCATACAATCGTCAGTGCTCTCTGCAATCATGTGGGTTACACTCTTATTTTCATTATTATTATTTTTAAAATGAAAACAGACTTCGTCAGTCATCCCCAGTTATGATTAGATTGCCAGACTCAGCTGTGCCCCTGCTTAATACCCTCATAAAATATTTCAATACATTTCTAAAATCGTAAGAGCACTTCATAGAAAACACTGGGTCACAATTCCTATCCTTAAAAGTTTTCAAAGTTTATTTATTTATTTATTGCACTTGTATACCGCCCCATAGCCACAGCTCTCTGGGCGGTTTACAACAATTAAAAACATTAAAAACAAATATACAAATTTTAAAAACACTTTTTTAAAAAGCAATTTAAAAACACATGCTAAAATGCCTGGGAGAAGAGGAAAGTCTTTCGCTAAAGTCAGTGAAAACAGCAGTAATATACACAGCACAATGATATAATTCCTCTATCAATATCATATCAACAATTACTGCTGGCCACTTTCTCTGCCCCTTGAGTTAATCAGTGTCTAGTATTTACTCAGAGATTAAGCAACCTCCAAATTTCACACTGACGAAAGAGACTTCTGAATTATATAAAGTAAACCAATTTTTTTTAAAAAAAAAATCTGCTGGTTGAATTAGAGCAAAACTTCTTTGTATCCATAGCCATTTTTACAACAAAGCAAGAATTGATTAATGCAAGTGGAGGGGACAAGATACAATTGGAGCATTTTGCTCACAGCTCTTCAACATGTTGCAACCTATTATACATCTTCCTCACTAACCAGCAGAGCCAAGTTTTTTTCAAACTTCACAAGGAAAACTCCACAAATTGAGAAGTTAGAAACTACCCCCCCCCAGTACATATACTATATATATGCATCACATTAAATCAGGAACTCACTTGGAAAGACCTGATAAGTTTGTCCTGCAATACGCTCCACTGATCATGCCTGGAATGTAGGAATTAGAGGATGGTGCTTGCCGGTTGACAGCCTCACAGAAAGCAGCTGAAGGAATGAGCAGGGTGTGGAATGAGGGAGCAAAAATATTCCTTTTGCCTTCAGGCAGCCAGGGAAGATATTAGCTGTTTGTGCTCCCTCCACAGCAGCTAACTACTCTGGACTGACCCTTTGGTGTATTATATGGCAGCCCCAACTGTATCCTCTGTTCCACTGACTCTTTCGCCTGAATCCTCCACCCACTTAGTCCCTCTGCACTATGATCATATGATCCCAACCCCCACCCACCCACCTACCCACAGCAGTACCTTTACTGTATTCTCTCTAATACAGCCCCATTCGCAATGCTCAGGCTTATTCTTTGCAAACATCGTGAGGGCAGAAGAAGGACTCCTACAGGTTCCTGCCAGCTGCTCCATTGTGATGTCATGGGTAAGCAGATACCTCTGCTACATAGAGGTTTTTTGGTCTGGTTTGGTCTGCATAAGCACTAAACAGTTGGAATGTGAAACACAATGCAAAGGTGTTTGTTCACTTACAAGTGCCTGTTTACAGCAGGAGCCACATTCCAGATTAAGCCAGCATGTGCACAAACAGCAGGGTTTCAGGTCAGAAGCCTATCTAAACAGCAAACACACAGACACACAAATGCAAGCCCTGTGGAAGGACTAGGGATGGGGGAGCCATTTGATTCAGTTTGCATTTAAAGCCAAATTTATCAGATTTGCACTTTCTGAAGAAATATGAAAACCAAAACAGAGCCATCCTTCTAAATTCACATTAAATCACATTTGATGCTGTTCTCCAACCAAGCAATATTTACAAAAATGCATATATTAGGGGAAAGTGTTCACAAAATGAATATATTGCTGAAAATAACATACAAAGTGCATTATATTAGGATAAACTGCTTGCAAAAAATGTGTACATTATTCAAAACTGCATACTATATTTATTAGGAGAAATTAAAGAAAGACCGTCTTATCCCTTATATATCCAGTCAATGACTGTGCTCTGCCGGTGAGGGCCTCCTGCAGATACCATCTCATCAAGAGGTCCATACCACACAACATAGAAATCAGGGCTTTAGTGTGGCAGCACCTACCCTGTGGAATTCCCTCCCCTTAAATATTAGACAGGTGCCATCTCTGTTATCTTTTCAGCACCTACTGAAGACCTTACTCTTTCAACAAGCCTTTTAAGCTGAGACCTATCCCAGTCTGCCTTGGAATTGCTTTTTAATATGTTTTTAAACCTTTTTTTAAAATGTTTTTAAAGATTTTTTGTTTTAATGTATTTTAAGGTCTGTTTTTATGATGATTTGGAGTGTTTTTGCCGCCCTGGGCTCCTGCTTGCAGGAGGGGTGGGATATAAATCAAATAATAAATAAATCTGCACTAACATTCTGAAGAATTTTCATGAGGATTTTTTTAAAAAATCACAAATTGCTGCAGAAATGTGGAGAGCTGAGTTTAAGATTGGAAAAATGAGAAACAGAGAACTGAAATTGACAGATCTTTCCATCCCTATTAAGGACCAACATATTTCTTGCCACCACCCACTTCATCAAATGCATGAAATACTACCTCAGATAGTAGATACATATATACATACATTGGTATAGATTTTCTCTCTAAAAAAATTAACTGTGAGTTAGGAATGGGGGAATCTGCCAATTTCGGCTCTTTCCGTTTCTATCTTAAGTTCAATTTTCCACATTTCCACATCAGTTTGTAATTTTCATAATTTTTGTCAAACGTCCTCAAGAAAATTAGTCAACAAATTTATCCTGATATGCACGTTTGTATGCAATTTTGACTAATATACACATATTAGCAAAGCAATTTTCCCTCATATATTGCATATTTGTACATTAATTTTACTAATACATGCATTTTTATTTATTTATTATTTGATTTATATCCCACCCTTCCTCCCAGGAGGTTTTAATATATATGCTGCCTCTGCCATTGCCACTTGCCAGGTACATGAAGGGGAAATTGTGTTTGGGAGACAGGAGACTGGCAGGGAGGGGTTTGGGGGATGGTGAGGGCTTGCAGGAATGCGGGGAAGGCCATGGGACATAGAATCATAGGAAGCTGCCTTATACTGAGTCACCTAGCTCAGTATTGTTCATACACTGATGGGCAGCAGCTCTCCAGAGTTACAGAGTCAGGAAACATTTCCAGTTCTACCTGGAGATGCCGGAGACTGAACCTGGGACCTTCTGCCTGCAAAGCTGATGCTCCACCACTAACATACGGCCCTTCAGTAAGTGCCAGGAATTCTTCTCCAGCTCTGATTTTTATTTGAGCCAAAGAAGAATTTGGAGGCTTTAAAGCCCAAAAGTCCCCAAAATTCATATCTGAGCCTGGCCTGGGAGAACTTTGTTGGCATCTCTGGTTCAGCCCTTTAATGGAAGGGAGAATTTTCCAGGAGGTAAGTCACAAATACAGTTTTGCCCAAAGGAATCTTGATACAGTTCTTTAAAGCTCTATACAGAGAACTGAGCCTTGTTCTGTCTTTTTGAGGCACTGAGCCCTTTTGCCTCTCTAAGGAAGGTACTGGGTTGGTTCCATTCCCCCACAGTTGTTGAGCTGGGATGCTGAGCAAATGATCTATAAAAAGCAATTCTACAATATATCCAGCCATGGTAGGAAATAAGGCTTGGAATGCATCTTGATTTCATACACATGCAAGCAGCATTTCCTCATTTAAAATGAAATGGGAATTCCCTCTGCATTTACCAGCATGCAGCGTAAATGTCCACTCATCAAATGTTTGGTGCTATCAAATGTAGCAGGACCAATTCACCTATCAGAAAGTGACAGTGGACCTGGATTTAATCTGTTGACCCTCCCTTAACAGTGAGTGGCAGTTGATAGCTTCAAGCATCTATTTCACACTGTACATGAGGCCTCAATCCAGAGATGGGAACTGTGCCAATAGTCCTTGTTTAACATGGAGGAATTCAGGCAAGGGAACAGCACAAGCACCATGCTTTTGCATGTGCAACTCACAGTCCAACAAGGGGATCTGTGCGCAGATCGCTCTCTCTGGATGAGGACAATAAGACAGTATTATTACATGGAGTACTGTTAAATAGATTTAATTTATTTTAAAACCTAAAGGTTGGCCAATCAAAGTGAGAATTCTGCTTTCATTGGCGTTCTTGGGAAGCTTGAAGCACTTCTCCTTCAACAAAGTCCCAAAACGAAATTTGGTACATGTACTTACGTACATTTCAAGTCTGAATACTAGCTCAACCTTTACGTGCTTTCACAGAGTAGGCAGAAAGGAAAGATGTAAAATGCAATGAAAGGGGATATCTGAAATCAGCCGTCTCAAATATTGTGAGTTACTAAATAATGTGTGTGTTCTCAAAAAAATTTTTTTTTTAATTTTAGCCTTCTGATAAGAAAGATATTCAGTGTTCAGCTTTACACTGAGGATAGAGAGGGGAAACAATTACAAATACAACTGCTTTATTTCAGAGATACTAGACTCCTTCTTTTCTGCCTCCCTCTGCCACTGTACCACTTCCCAGAAAACAGAGCTTATTTATCAAAAGCTTCACAAAGCTATTGGCGTTGTGCAAGGAAAAAAATGTGTTTGTTGTTTCAAAAATCCAGCATAATGACATTAACATCTGCTCATTGTTTAAATAATAATATTGACTCTTCACTTCCCAGAAAAGTAAACAATGCCATAAATGACTTTTGTTGTTGTTGCAGAATAAACAGGAACTTTGCCTTTAAAGCCTCTGTGGCTATCCCTGCCTTTAATATCGAGTCCCGTTCAAATGCTATTTTCTATAAAGAGAACTTTCTTTAGCCCTTTAATTTTGGGTATTTCAAGGAACATCGGATTTTTGCTGGTTAATCAAACGGAGAATGGGCACTGGTAGCAGGAGAAAGCACCTGGATATACAAAGCAATAGGAAGCAAACTGAGGTTCAGTAGCTATTTCAATCCAGGTTTAAGTTGTGGAGAGAGCCAGTGAGGTGCAGTGGGACCTGGGAGACCAGGGTTCAAATCCCCACACAGCCATGAAGCTCACTGGGGAAATGCAGCAGCAGAAGGGAAGGGTGTTCAGCTTCTTCCCCCACCACGTCATTTCTCCAAACACCCCCTCAAGTTGCCCTGTTAAAAAAAATACAAGTCCATGCTACTAACAAGCCTTGCATTGAATGGCTCGCCTTGTAGCCATAGACAACAAGAAATTCCATGCTGGTAGTGAGCGAATTGGCAGAGGAACATCTCTCCATCCATCCTGTGTCAGCCCATTTAAGGTTCCACGCTGGCTCTGAGGAAGGGAAGGCCTGTCCTCCACAGACAGCAAAGAAACACAGAAGGTTGGCAGAGGCTGACTCTCTCCCTCCTCAACCAGACTGCCTGAGAGAAGGCAAGTAAGGTTAGTAGCCTGCCTGGCCATGCTGGCTGTCGATGGCAGTCCCTCTCCTCCACAGCCAGCATGGAAACATAGGCTGGTTAAAAAACAAACAGGCAACTAACGCTTGTGGGAGTAGTCACATACAAGCAATTGACACAGCTGCTTATTATTATTAGACATTTGTGCCTCAGGTTACACAAATTATTTTAGGATCTTCGTGGGGATCCTTTACAAATTTATTTCTGTCAGTAAAAGTTCTCCCTCTCTCTGGAAAGGGTCACTATATATGTACCTCAATGTTAGTGTTCCATATGAACCTCCCTGGTCCCTCAGGATATCTGAAGACGCTCTGCTCCCTATGACTTTCTATGCATTAAGTTAGATCTACCAAAAGTAGGGGACAGGGCTTTTTCCGTGTTGCCACCAATTCCATGGAATGGCTGCCCCACAGAAGCCCAGCAGGTTTCCATGTTAGCTGCTTTCCGGCACCAGGTCAAAAACAGATGTATCTCCTGTAACAGAGATGTATCAATGCAACCTAGACACTGTTATAAATTGTTGCTGAAGCCATCAAATAAAACTCATAGTACATGGTTTTTATTTACCAAGCCCTCTTGGAATGGATGACATATTCACCTTTTAAAGATTGTTGCTAAATTGTGTTAAATCTCCATATGCTACTTTAGGTGATTTTATTTAAAAAGTGGCTTGTAAATGTTGGACATAAATCAATATGAGGAGCGAAGTGGAATTTAATCAAAAGCAGATTTTTGCTTGGTACATGATGTTTAATTACCTTCATTCGGAAGATAACATATGTCAGTCACCTAAAGAACTATATAGACAGGTTTCACTTGAATGGTTTATATACTCATTCTTTTTAAAGAAATGTCTCTTCTTCCAAACGGTGCCATTCTCATAGAACATAATGGACCCCTCTTCTATTGGAACAACATTCTTCTACAGATTTCAAAAATGGAATATTCCTTATGTTTCCCTTCTGACAGTTAGGGATGTGGTTCTGTATCAGGTTCTTATCCTCTTGAATTCTGACAGTCTGGCTTTCAGTACCAATCCACCATTTTTTTTTGTTTCCAATTGTTTGTGCAATTGACAATTCATGGTTTTTTTCAGCAAAAACAATAACATAATTGCTAATGAAAATGCTTATGCTGTAGGCACTTGCAAAGCTGATTACGAAGACAATAACATAAAATTCGGAGTGGATTTTTTAAAAAAGAAAACCATGCTGAAAACAGCCGCAACTCACCACAAGAAATCAATGCCAGTCCGAAAACCATGCAGATTGTCGGATTATGTCAAAATCCGATAATAAATCCCATTTAGCGAATATTCTATCCCATCCATACTGGCAGTTCTCCTTTATAACAAAGGAATAGCAAGATGTGATCTCAGCTCCCCTTCTCACTGCAAACTGAAACTTGATTAGAAAACCACATTTCCTAGGACCAACGTCCGTATCGGCAATCCAACAACAAAGGAACGTAATATTTTATAAATGTGTGATAGAAAGGAAGACTATTTCCATTGAAGTGTTTCCTTGAGTTGTTTCAACTGCTATACCAGGGGGGAGGTGGGGAGGGAAAGGGGGACATTATACAAAGCTTAGAACAATGATCTCCCTATTATGTCTGCGGGCTAGTTAACTTCCAGGGCTTCAAACAACTGAACCAGAAAATGTGGTATGGATAATCATGCTTCTGTACCAAAAATACAGCCAAGACACTGGTTCTAGTACAGCCGAGACACTGGTTTTAAAATTGCTAAGCTAAAGCCATGTAGTAAAAGCAGACCACATACATGTATACAATGACTTGTGAACTAAAACACCCCTCAAGGAATCTTGTAGCTTAAACATCCAATTTTGGATCGAAATGGCACAACACTGGAAAGGTACAGACCACTCTCTTTAGGGCAGGGATGGGAAACCTGTGGCCCTCCAGATGTTGAACTACAACTCTCATTATTCTTGGCCACTGGCCATGCTAGATGGGGCTGATGGAAGCTGAAGTCCAACAAACCTGGAAGGCCACAGGTTCTCCACTCCTGCTTTAGGGGTCTTGATACAAGGAGCTCCTCTTCATCCAGATATGCTAGCCCCAATTCCATTGGTTGTGGGGGACAGACCACCAGTGTTTGCTGCACCTCTTTGCTAATGGGGGTAGGGGTGAGAACCCATCTCAAACTCTTCATTGCATATGGCAGTATTTTCCAACTGAGAGCTGACAAATGCTGTTTTCTGAATGAAAGTTAGGAACGTAGACGATTGCCTTACAGTTACTCAGGCTGTTCTTCACACGGCATCTGGAAGATGTAGAATGGCTTTACACTGAGGGTCCCCTTCACACACACACACACGTCTCCAACAGCACAAAAGCTGCTTCCACATAATGCAGTTGATCCCATGCCCCTGGAGAATGCAGGTAGAACATCACTACCTCATGGATGGGGATGACTGCATGGGTCTTTGGCAAAATTTTGCAAAATAAATGCAAGCAGACAATAAGGGATGCTAAAAAAGAACTTGAAGAGCACATTGCTACAAACATAAAGATGAACAACAAAAAATGCTTTAACTACATTTTCTGTTTTAATAATTTTCTGTTTGTTTTTAGTCAATTGGGGAAGAGTTGGATTTTGTTTTTTAGTTTGAGTATTCTAGGATGTTTTTACTCTTGTTTTTATATCTGCATTTAATGTTGTCCCTTTTTTCAATTTGGAAAAAAGCAATTAATAACTATAATAAGTAATAATAATACAGTAGTAGCTTGAGACCGTATCGGGAGATGGCTGGATAACAAGCGAGTAAAAAGTGTGTTAAAGGACGATAAGGAGATTGCAGAGAAGCTGAATGAATTCTTTGCATCTGTCTTCATAGCAGAATATATAGGACAGATCCCTGTCCCTCAACTAATCTTGCAGGAAGGGAGTCTGAGAAACTGAGGCAGATAGTGGTAATGAGAGACAAAGTTCTGGGTCTATTAGACAAAATAAAACCTGACAAATACCTGGTTTTGGATGGCATCCACCCAAGAGTTCTCAAAGAACTCAAACGTGAAATTTCTGATTTCAGATCCACCTCCATGCCTGAGGACTCAGACAAATTCGTAGAGGATAAGGCTACGAATGGCTACTAGCCATTATGCCTATGCTCTCACCCCAGTCAGAGGAGCATGCTCCTGAATATCAGTTACTAGAAAGTGCAGGAGAGAAGAGTGCTCTTGCACTCAGGTCCTGTTTGCAGGCTTCCTATGGGTATCTGATTGGCCACTGTGAGAAGAGGATGTTGGACTAGATGAACCACTGGCCTGATCTAACAAGACTTTTCTTATGTTCTCAAGTCTTCCCCACCTGATCAGCATCCTTCCCCTTGTCTGAAAAAACTGGGGAGAGATTTCTCCTCTACTTGAGTGTCAAATGCTTTGATAAATGTCACAATGTGATCTTCAAGCAAGCTCCTGATCTTGAAAATTATATAAAAGGCTCATCTGTTGCAGAATTCTGCGGCTATCTCTTATGTAGTTTGGGGCCTGGGAACAATCTTATCCCAGTCCTAAGCTAACATATGCACCAGATTCCTCTAAGCTTCTAGCAACAAATCAAGGTTTTAGCCATCACCTTTAAATCCCTAACCACCCTAGACACTGTATATATTATGAGACCGCAGTGACAGCTGTTGCCTGATATGACACCAGAGAAGAAAATGGAGGAGGACAGGAAATGTTGCTGGTATAAACCTGGTTTAGATTTGAGTGTGATTTTATTTTAAGGATCTTTTCTAATCTTTGAGAGCCTCTCAAGGTTATAAAGGAAGATATAAGTATCTGAAACAAACAAGTTACTCAACTGAAATTCAGGGCACTTCCAGACGGTCACAGTTTTGCATGCATCTCTTCTACATTCAGGTCCATGCTGGTATATGCCCCTCATGCAGTAAGAGTGCACAAGAGTGCAGAGTGCAAAGTTAGTGGGCACAGTGAAATAAAAAGCAATGATTAAATAGCACTCTTGCACAATAAACATGCTGTCAACCCCCCCCCCCAAAAGCCACCCACTCTTGGACTTTATGCGGAAAGAAAAGTGATGGGAAGCTACCATGGAAAGTGCAGGATTTATTTATTTATTTATTTTATTATTAAAGTTACATCCCGCCCTTCCTCCCAGAAAGTGCCCAGAAGGATAACAATGACTTGAGAGTAGGGATGTCGGAGAATTCCGACAAAAACAAAAATGGGAGCAGAAATTGCCAGCATCTGCTTATTCATCCTGTGTCCGAAATGGGGAATCAATCTAATGAATGCAATCAAAAGTCATTGTTGTTGCTTTCAGTCCACAAATGGTATGTAACTGATTACGTCTCCTCCTACCCTTTGCATTGCTTTTCTATTGCCCTGAAATGAACTGGGTGGAATAACATAATGACAATGTAACAGACATTATTTACATAATTAATTATGTAAATTACATAAGTTATGTAATTTCCTCACAGTGAGATGAATAACAGTTTTTGGCTGGAGATGAACTGCAGTGGAATGGAAACAGTGCTGTATGGAATGAATAAAAGGTGGAAAGGAAAACAATGCCTTCTTACATCCCTACTGGGGAGCGAAGTCATATACCCTTCACACAAGTTTTGTGAAAATAAATCAGGATGATTACTCAATATACACTACATCTGGAAGCAACCACTACTGAGTAGGTCTTTTTACTGATGGCGCCCACATGATAAAACTCCCCATCCACAGACCTTTGTGCTATTTTAATTTTAATTTTTTTAAGTTTTCTCTCTTGGATTATTTTAAGTTGCTGCGGCATTTTGAATCTTTGGGCAAATGGTCTCTGCTGTCTATTATGGGAACAATCTAGCCAAAATTAAGCACTTTTACAGCTCCAGTGTGTTTACTGGGACAGATTTAAACACATTCTTAACCCTGTTAGCAAAACCAATGAGTCTTAAAAGGGCTTTACATGGCTGGATTGTGCGTGATGTTGTGCTTTGTTTTACTGTTATTTTATCTTTAGTTTCTACTGTACATTATAATGCATGCTAAATACCCTGTAGAACAAAAAACAACTCAGTATATTCATATGTAAACAAATAATAAACAAAGTGGCAATCTTGATTCATTACACTCAGCCAGCTGCATACTCAGACCAGAAGCTGACAGCAAATGCATGGTGGCTTTCAAAATAGTAGCGCTGGCTCTCCATTTATTTATTATGAGATTTGTTAGTCGCCCATCTGGCTGGTTGTCCAGCCACTCTGGGCGACGTACATGTTAAAACAGTATATAAAACAGTTAAAAGTTTAAGAACACAGTAAAACTAGCCCGTTCCAAAAGCCTGCTTAAAATACCAAGTCTTCAGGGTCCAGCGGAAGCTCATTATAGACGGGGCATGGCGTAGATCATTTGGGAGAGAATTCCATAGGGTGGGGGCCACAATTGAGAAGGCCCTCTCTCGAGTCCTCACCAGTCTAGCTGTTTTGACCGGTGGGATCGAAAGAAGGTCTTCTGAGGCTGATCTTGTTGAGCGGCATCCCTGTCGATGCTGGAGGCGCTCCTTCAGATAAGCTGGGCCACAACCGTATAGGGTTTTAAAGGTTAAGACCAACACCTTGAATTGGGCTCGGTACACAACCAGTAACCAATGTAACTCCTTCAACACAGGAGTGATGTGATCTCTACGGCGGCCGCCTGTAATCAGACGTGCCGCTGCATTTTGTACCAGCTGTAACTTCCGAACCGTTTTCAAGGGTAACCCCACGTAGAGCACATTACAGAGTCTAAGTGAGTGGTGATCGGGGCATGTACCACCGGTGGGAGCAGATGATTGGGAAGGTAGGGGCGTAGCCTCCGTATCAGATGGAGTTGATACAGAGCTGCCCGGCTCACAGCCGAAACTTGAGCCTCCATGGACAGCTGGGAGTCAAGAACGACCCCCAGGCTACGAACCTGGTCTTTCAGGGGCAGTCGTACCCTGTTAAGCACCAGGTCTATATCTCCCAGCCTTCCCTTGTCTCCCACAAACAGCACCTCGGTTTTGTTAGGGTTCAGCTTCAGCTTATTCCTTCCCATCCAGCCACTCACCGACTCCAGACATTTGGACAGGGTTTCCACAGCCAACCTTGGTGAAGATTTAAATGAGAGATAGAGCTGCGTGTCATCCGCATACTGATGACACTGCAGCCCAAATTTCCTGATGATTGCTCCCAGCGGCTTTATATAGATGTTAAAAAGCATTGGAGAAAGGATAGATCCCTGTGGTACCCCACAAGTGAGGGGCCAGGGATCTGAAACCTCCTCCTCCAGTGCTACTCTTTGGTCCCTCCCAGAGAGGAAGGAATGGAACCACTGTAATACAGTGCCCCCAATACCTAACCTCTGCAGGCGGTCCAAGAGGATACCGTGGTCAACGGTACCGAAAGCCGCTGAGAGATCGAGAAGGACAAGGAAGATGCATTTGCCTCTATCCCACACCCTTCTCATATCATCTACCAAGGCGACCAAGGCTGTTTCTGTCCCATGTCCCGGTCTGAAGCCCGATTGAAATGGATCTAGATAATCCGTTTCTTCCAAGTGTGCTTGCAGCTGTTTAGCCACCACCCACTCAACTGCCTTGCTTAAGAATGGCACATTTGAGACTGGGCAAAAGTTGTTCAGATCTTGGGGGTTCAAGGAGGGCTTTTTTAAGATTGGTTTTATTATCGCCTCCTTGAGCACTGATGGCATTACTCCCTCTTCAAGCGATGCATTTACCATCAGCTTGATTCTTTCTCCCAGTCTATCTTTGCAGCTCATAATGAGCCACGAAGGGCAAGGATCAAGTAGGCAAGTGGTCGGCTTTAACGTTGAAAGCACCTTGTCCACTTCCTCAGAAGGAAGAGGCTGAAACCGATCCCACGCCATCGAAGCAACACTGATCACCTCTGGCTCACTCCCTGTGTCCACAGTGTACGGAATATCCATCTCTCCCCCCTCTAATGCTGTGTGGTACAAAACATGTATGTCCTAAGACATCACTGCACTGCAGGTTTCCCCCCCCCCATATCCTTAGCTGCCATTTTCCACAACCACATTCCACACACATCAAGACCCAGCATGGTATAGTGTCTACAGCAGCCTTCCCGTACTTAGTGTTCTCCAGAGGTTGTTGGATTACATCTCCCATCATCCCTCACCATTGGATATGCTGGGTGGGTCTGATGGCAGTTGTAGTCCAAAACAGCTAGAGACAGAGATTGGCTGGTCTATGGTGTCAGACTAAGACTGGGGAGACTGAGGTTCAAATCCCAGCTCAGTAATGAAGGTCAATGGGTGATCTCGAGCCGTTTGCTCTCTAGCAGCCTAACCTACTTCACAGGGTTGGTGTGAGGATAACAGTGGGGGCAGAGGAAGAGAATCGTGTACACAGCATTGAGCTTCTGGGAGGAAGGGTAGGATAAAATAAAACAGATAAATTCTGTATTGCTGGATGTTACCAGGGAGAGAAGAATGAAGCACAGGACTGCTGTTGTTGGCGGTAACCATGTGTCTGCCCTAATGTCTAGTTCCAGTCTCAGCAACCAGAATCAGGATCAACACTGCCAGCCTAAGTACATATGAAACAGATCTGCGGGGAGAGCTCCAGCAAAAATACCACAGTCTGCTTGGGTGGATACATATGTCTGTTTTTCTTATGAAGTTCCCACACATCAAAAATACACCAATTTTACACCGACATCACACAGGGGAAAGGGTCCCAACATCCAAGACTTAGCTGAGCATATCAGAGAGAGAGAAAGATGTCTTTTGTTTCTGAGATGTTGCTTCTATGAAGACAATCTGATGGTTTTATTATTATTATTGTTATTGTTATTGTTGTTATTGTTATTGTTATTGTTGTTATTATTATTATTATTATTATTATTATTAAAAACTGGGAAGAATAAGAATTGGGCAGAGCTAAAATGAATAGGCCTTTTCATCTTGCCAAACCAAAGCTCTTTCTTCATGCGGTGGAATGAAACGGCAAGCCAATTTTGCACCCTTTGCGAAATTCACAAGGTTTACTGATTTCGCTGCTTGGATGCATACTTCAGTCACTTTAGCATTTAGGATAACCCTTCAACATGCAAAAGAGGATAGGCTAATACCTAATTTAACAAGAACAACAATAATCCTCATTATTAAAACATCCTTAGCATAACGGTGGAAACCTTGGATTCAAAAGTGAATGAAATGGTTACAGTGCATAGAAAGAAACTGGGTTCCCTGGACACCATAGTAAGTGTCCATTGTACAGACAGGGACAGTTAATGGTATCTTCCATTGATACAGATCTCAGACTTAGCTGTAAGATACTGGAGAAGCACAAACACACACACCCTTTCCCCTCTCAGTCCCAAACTATACCACTGAATGCACATGTGCTAACTATGGATGATTTGGAGAGGGTGGGAATCAGACGGGTCAGGATGGAGGGAACAGTCATGCTGTCACCTGGTTTCCTACTTGCTCCTCTTATCCAAACTGCCAGGAACTGGTGATCAGGTGTATGGACCCCAAACATATCAAAGGTCTCTTTGACAAAGGGGCTGCTGAGCAACAATTACTGTACATTAATACCTTCAGGAGGAAGGGAACAATCCACATGTTCCAAGTTCCTTTCCAGCTTAAGTTAAGCTAAGCAAAACCAAGCCCTCAGAATCCAGTTCTCTTAGGACTATTTCTCACACACAGCACACGAGATGGCAAACCCTATTTCAAGATTGTCCCACTACAGACTGCAGGTGGAGGCTCATATAAGGGAGTGCTTCTCCCATTGAAGTAGGGAGAAGATTCCTACACTGAGAAAACTACCAGGGAAAAGATTAAGCCTGAAATGTAGTTTCCTATATACAGAGAATTTATTGGTACTGAGCAATCTGTCAAGTGAGTCTGAAATGCTATAGTCAAGCCCAGTTGAAGAGGAGAAACCATCCTATAGATGTCAACCGTTCTCACTTAGGGGCGTTACTAGGTACTTAGAAGACTCGAGGCAAAAACTTGCATAAAATGTTCATATACTAATTTATATGTATATATTCAAATTTAGGCCAACTTTCTGGGGCAGGGTGCAGACTCTGGCTCTTCCTTTTGGGGTTTATTTTGACTTTTAGGGTGCTGACAGGATTTTTCTGGGCCCAGTTCACTGTATGTGCGCTTCACAGCATGCTCAGATGCCCTGTAAGTAAAGTTTAAAAAGTTAAGCAAAAGACTTGAGGCTTACCATGCCCCACTGCCACTGGGCCACCCCTAATAATGCCCGACCCATTTGACCCCCAAAATGGCTGTTGGTTTAGAGACTGGGTTCAAAAAACATATGTAAGCCTTAAGCAACTAAACACAATAATGAATATACAGGGGAAATAGAGGGGAAGACTCAGTGGGAAATTTCCATCTTCCTTTTTTACTGTCCTCCTCCCATCTCTAAACCTCACACATAACTTTATATTTGTTTTTCCCTTTGCTTCCACAGCTACTGGTCTTACAGTGCTTAGAGGAGTGGGGAACCTTTCTGGCTGCATGGACCAAATCCTTATCAGTATCTGCCTTGGGGCCAAAGTTGACAGGTGATTCAAACACTTCCTGTTTTGCAAGGAAGCATGGGAGTGTCAAGTGTGGTCAGGGGGTGGGCTTCATGTCAACCTGGTGGCTTGTAGTTTATAAGCCATGTACCAGCCAAGGAGGATCAACCTCTCCAGCAGCTCAGAGGGGAGAGGAGAGGAGGGCTCAGGATTATTTAACCCCTCCTCCCATCTTGCAAATGAGGATGGAACAGAATAAAAGCCACAAGGGAAGTCAGGCTAGCTACTCCTCACTCACCACAGTATTAAGAGATTGCACACAAAATTCTCTGTGGTGCATTAAGATAGCATAGCAGATGCACAGAGGGTTCCCCAGAAGCCAATTCAGTGTGGAAAAAGTTCCTTAAGGACAACCAGTTTGGAAACTACTGTGCTAGGCAGAGGAATAATCATTCTGAATTGCTGGCCATGCCCACTCAGGGTCCAACAGTTAGCCACTGTCTAAGGTTGCAATGCTAACCCCACCTACCTGGGAGTAAGCACCAGTCAATTCAGTGGGGCTTACTTCTGGGTAGACGTGTTTGGGATTGCAGACTAACACATGAAATTGGCTCCTATGATCTATTGTTGGGATGATCTTTAGCTTCTTTTAGTTGGGTGAAAGTTGTGCTCTCTGTTCAAATATGTGTCAGGTTTAAAGCTGCTAGATATGATCTTACATACTATCTTTTTTAATATCTAGTTATTATCCTCAGGTTTTTTTGGAAGGGCCACTGTTTGACTAGCTGCACATGATTAAAATTAAACCGGATGCTCCCAGGAACCTAAGTGGAACAAAACCATATCAGTTTATTTAATAACTTTCAAAGTGAAACTAAAGTCTTGTTCAAATCATGTCTCCTCTGATTTAATTAAATACCACCACACATACTGTAAGGCTCTGGGAATCGTTAACAGAGTTAATTGAAGACAGGAGATGATACTTTCCTTTTGAAAGCCAGTAGAAAATGTAAAAAATAATTTATATCCAGTGCTTCCTCAAGGCTTTTTTGATACAGTGGATCCCACCCATTTTGAAATCTCACTGAATATAAAAACAGGGTTGACTGTCAGCACCAGGAGGCACTATGCATGAGAAAACGTGGCTGTGAAACCAGATTTGGTGCGCATGCACACTCGAGGACTGTAATCAATTGCCCATAACCTAAAAAGTTCTTATAGGACTAAAAGATCTACTTCAGTAATTTAAATGAGGGATCAGCAACTGGAGATCCCAGAAGCAAATTTGGCCCTTTGAGAAATGTCAGGTGTTCTCCTTCAGTTGCCAGTTCAGGGGCAAGACTAGTGAATGGAAGGACTGGGAATTGTGATAATGTGCCAATGTAACATTTGTAGCAGAGAGCTTTTTCTACTTGTGGGTAAGGATGGGTGAATCTGTCAAGTTTGGTTTCTCTCAGTTTCTCATTTCTCCAGTCTGAAGTTCAGTTCTCCACATTTCCATATCAGTTTGTGATGTCTTAAAAAAAAAAAGTCCTTGTGAAAATCCATCAGCATTTTAGTGTGAATTTCTCCTAATAAACACATGTTTGTCTGCAATTTTACCTAACATACACATGTTTGCAAAGCATATTTCCCTAATTTTCAAGAATTGCTAACTTTGGTCAAGCTGAAATGGGTCAACCAGACAGAATTCTGGGAGCCTGTGGGTTCCGGGGACACCCTACTGGGGGAGATCCGTGGCTCAGTGTTCTTTGACACTAATATTATACAATTTTTATATTATTTTCACTAATATATGCATTTGTATGTAAACCTTACCCTAGCATATGCATTTTTGTACACATCACTTGGCTGAAGAGCAGCACTGCAAAATGCTGACAAGGGAGAATTTCAAGGGATGGTTCAGTGTTGGTTCTTGTATTGTTTTGGAAAGTGCGAATCCTGTCAGTTCACCTTAATATACTAACTGAATCAAGTTTCTCTCCCATCCCTAGATAACAGGACTTGGTCACAGTCTACTGCGGGGAATGGGGGGGGGTCTGGCTCATCCTCTCCTCAAAATATCCCTGCCATGAAACTAGTTGCCGACCAGATGCTTAAACAGATGGAGCAGCCCACATAAGCAAAGCTCAGAGCGCGCCTGGGCAAATTTGTGCATAATGTTTCTGTCTCAGAAAGGAACTCAAACCACTGCTGAATTTGAAAACAGTTATTTACAAATGGATTCCAAATTCAGACCAAAGATTATGCAATAGTAACTCAGCTGACACTTCTCTCAGCCATGCAGAATGGAAACTAGCTGTGTAAGACACTTTCCATGCAACTAGAGGCATTCAGGAATGCTACTTGCCATAGGAGGCGTGTGCACAAGGACATATGGTGCACATGTGTTGAATAGGAAAGATGAGATTATGCCATAATCTTTCTGACTGTATCCTCCACTATAATGAATGTGGCCTTGGTCTAAGTACAGATTCCTCTAATGGGAGCCAAAAAAGTGGGGGAAGTGAAAGCTCAACACAGATCCTTTAAGAACTGACAAAAACATTTGAATTCAGGGTCCCAAATGTGTTCTCTGCGATGTGTATGCAGCAGAACCATTTTTTCCTTGGACACATAAAGTTCTTGAAAAACAGGAACAGGAAATTAATGCTTCCTTAGAAGTTAATTCCCACTGGCACAATTTTAAGGCTGTCTTATGCCCCTCCTAAAAATATCTGCGGGATTCTGCCAGGAGGGCTAAAGGTAATTGCAACAGCAGTTATACTTACTGACTGTATGGAAGCCTCTTACATTTTGAATCACCAATATAATTAGCACTGTATTTGATCCTTGCACAGGAAACTGTCTTATACCAGGTCAGGCTATTTGTCCAGCCAGCCTGATACTGTCTACTCTGACTGGCAGTGGCTCTCAAGTATGGGGTCCTTCCCATCAACTGCTCCCTAATAATTTTTAAATGGATACCAGGGATGGAACCTGGGGCCTTCTGCATACAATACACATGTTCTACCACTAAGATTGGCCATTCCCCCAACTGGAATAGGATTTTTCCTATCAACAAATAAATACAGCTTGTGTTCAAGGCAAAGGGAATATTAGTAGCGTGTGTCATGGAGTCAAAGCATGAAAACAATGGCCTTGATATACGAATTTTCTCCTACCTCACCATACTCAGCTGTATTTTGGGATAAGCTTCCTGGCTTCACCTTTTGTTCATAATTTACAATGACATTATTATAGGCAGTTTTTAATGTTTCGTTATTTTTAAATCACGCAGGAGTACGGGTGTGCTCCCACAGACTGATTAAAATGCATATTTGGCCCCACTGATGGAGATTCTAGTTACTGTTTTGTATTAGTGTGTTTTATTGCATAAAGTACTTTTTCAATTAAGTGAGGAATGAGAAAAGTGAGGGCTGGGGGCAGGGATGGGCAAATTTGTACATTTTGGTTCTCTCAGTTTCTTAATTTCTCAATCTTAAATTCAGTTCTCCACATTTCCACAGTTAGCTATTTTAATAAGCTTCCTGATGAAAATTCATCAGCATTTTATTGCTTCTCCTAATATACACATTTTGTATGTAGTTTTGTCTAGTGCACACATTTTGCAAAGCAATTTCCCCCTATTTTCATATGTTATTTTCACTAATACATATTTTTTAATGTACACATACCTTTGTGTATGCATTTTTGTAAACATCACTTAGCTGGAGAACTCCATTTCAAAATTCAGAGAAGAGCGAATTTTGAAGGATGGTTGCATTTCACTTCCTGTATTGTTTTGGAAAGTATGAATAAAGTAGGTTCAGCTTCAAATGTGAACTGAATCAAATTTCTCCCCCATTTCTAGCTGATGGTACATGCTCTCAAACCCATTTATAGGCCTGGGCAGAAAAATGAGGCTAATGTCTTTTCCAGAGCATTCATTGTGATTTGTTTGCATGGAGTTTACACATCACTTCAAGCCAGGGCTGTGGAGTCGGAGTCGTGGAGTCTGAGTCAGAAGCAATTTTGGGTGGAGTCGGAGTCGGTAGAAATGTACCGACTCCGATTCCGACTCCAACTCCAACTCCTTCATAAATAGCAAATGTATATTAACTAGTAATAACAAATTTACTGTAGTGAAATGGTAGCACAAGGCATTTCATCACCACAACTTCCTTTACAATTGTCTAGAGGGAGAAGTAAATTAATATAGCAGAATTAGCTGGCTTAAATCTAGTGGTACAGTAGGGCCCCACTCATACAGCGGGTTACGTTCCGGACCCCCGCTGTAAAGCGAAAACCGCTGTAAAGCGGAACCCATTGAATAGAATGGCGCGCGATGCCCCAAAACCGCCGCAAAAGCAGAACAAGTGCCATATGAGTGGGGCTTTAGTCTAATTGCATCTAATTGAGACCGCTGTATTAGCAAATCGCTGTAAAGCGCTGTAAAGTGGGGTCCTACTGTACTTTAATATATTCCACATGAAACAGAGTAGGCTTCAAGAAACCACAACAGTAGTGAAACACTCTTGACACTCATATATATCTGGTTAATAAAGGGACATCCTATCTATGGTGATTCCACAGGCTTTCTTCCATCTTATATTCATTCTCTTACTGGGCTCTTTGGATAAGAGTAGCAGTTCTTCCATTCAACACTGCCACCAAGACACTTTCTTCCCCATTCTGCACAGCCAACTGCCTCTTAACCTCTACTGGTTGCTTTGATTATTAGCCAAGGAAAGAAAAGGGAAACTCGCCCTGCATTGTAATTCAACATATAAGTTGAGTATGGGAGGCCATCAGAGCTCAATAAACTTCCTGGTTTTTCTGCCTTCCATCAGGGGCAGACACACACACACATGGACACGGCGGGGAGTTGTCAAGCATTTGGCAGCCCCCAATGCATGACTGGTGGGTTACATCTAGCTTGGTGGGACATGAGCACAAGACTGCTGTATTATGAGTCTGGTTTTTCCTTTCACTAATGAAAAAATTACATTTCCTTTGTTAGCGGAGGCAGAACATAGTAAACAAACAAGTTTGTCCATGCTTTGTACCATTTCCTGCTGTACATTCCTCACATTCTCCATTCCTCTTTATCTCCTTTTTTATGTACATGTCCTTCAAAGAAAGTCAGAGTCCTCCTGCGGATGCAGCGTTGCCCTTGAACCCAGGAAAACTAGGCTGATGTCCCATCACACACACACATACACACACTCAATCATGAACTCTCTGGGTTGCCTTGGACAAGTCACTGAATTAGCCTTAGGGTGCAATCCAATACATGTCTACTCAGAAGTAAGTTCCATTGGATTCAATGGGATTTACTCCCAGATGTGTGTATTGGATTGCAGCCTTAGTCTATAGAGTAGAAGAAATAGTGCCTTATCAAAAGAGTTGTTCTGAAGACAAATAATGCTGAAACATGACAGCTGTAGACATTTATTTGGGAGTGAGACGCACTGAATTTAGTTGGGCTAAATTCCAAGTAAAGACACATTATAAAGCAAGCAGGATTTTTTTTTTAAAAAAAGGATTAACCACATAGGGCTGGTTCACATATAAGCCAAGATCCGCATTAAAAATGCTGCCTTTTCCATCGCAATTGATTCTGACAGTTCACATACGTCCCCCCTCGCTACGATTAAACTGGCTGTATTTCTTTGTAGCGTTCACATGCGTTCACAGTTATTCCTATCAGTGTTTCCTTGTTGCCGCGCCCACACATTAGAATGTTAACTGTGGAGGCAGGGAAGGGGCGGTGTTTCCCTAAGGAAGCGAGGCACGGCCACAGCCACGTTGCGGTGCGTCAACAGCAAGAAGGAAGGATTAGGCTTTCACATTAGCCCTCTGTGCAGCTGTGATGCAGCCTCGCGGAGGGAGGGCACTTGAAAGAAGGGGAATTGCCTACAGCCGCCCCCCTTCCCTGCAGTGCAGGCTTTCTCCCGTCCCCCCCAGCTCCCCCCCCCGTGGCTGTAAACGTTTATAGTGTGCAGTATGTATATTTTTGTGTTTGTGTGTATGTGCACACACAATCTCTTTGCACTGGCTGCCTGTATGTTTCCGAGCTCGATTCAAGGTGCTGGTTTTGACCTATAAAGGCTTACACGGCTTGGGACCACAATACCTGATGGAACGCCTCTCCCGATACGAACCCACCCATACACTACATTCAAGATCAAAGGCCCTCCTCCGGGTGCCTACTCCAAGGGAAGCTCGGAGGATGACAACAAGGGAGAGGGCCTTCTCAGTGGTGGCCCCCAAATTATGGAATGACGTTTCTGACGAGGTGCGCCTGGCACCAACACTGTTATCTGTTCGGCGCCAGGTCAAGACTTTCCTCTTCTCCCAGGCATTTTAGCATGTGTTCTATATTGTTTTAAATTTTTAAATTGTGTTTTAAATTGTTTTTAAAAGATGTATTTTAAATTGTATTTGTTTTTAGTTGTTGTAAACTGCCCAGAGAGCTTCGGCTATGGGGTGGTATACAAGTTTAATAAATAAATAAATAAACGAGAACTTAGTTGCAACAGGGCTTCTGCAGGAGCTTTCCCTGGGCTGCGTCCCAGCTGGAAAGTGTTAGATGGGGGGGTCGCGTCAACCCTCCTCTCCTCCACCTCCAGAAAACCAAGCAGGGTCACCCTGGCGCATCCCATGGCAAGTCCTGCTTTCTGGGCTGCATCTCTTCCCTCCTCCTCGGTCGCAGGCAGCTTTTACGCTGGCTGTAGGGAAGGCAGCCTTCGTTGGCCAGCAGGACTGCTCGTTGCCGCCTCGAAGGGGAGGGGAGGGGAGGGGAGGGGAGGAGGGGCTGCTCACCCACCCACAAACCCTGAGCACCGTCCCTACATACCCACCTGGTCTCTTCCCTACGAACTGGCACGGAGCAAAGCGGCTCCTCATAGAGGCGCTGGGGAGAGTGGTAGCGCAGCGCCCCTTCTCTTCCCTCGCTGGCCCCACCCGGCTCATAAAGTAAAATAGCACGTAAAGCGACCGGAAGTTTGTCCGTCAGCAGCCAGAAACAAAACGATGTCCATAGACATTGTAAGGGGGCAGAGAAAGGGATGATCTAAAATGGCGAACAGTGGAGGATGCAACCACACAGCAGATTGGCACCGAGCCGGGTGCGGATTTTTAAGCCAATTTCGGATTTTTATCGCATCGATTTAATCCAGATTTAAAGGCAAAAGCAGCTGAATGCCTTCGCGTTGGCAAAAACGTCATGTAAATGGTCCAAATTAAAAGGATCTGAAAAAAGCATCCGATCCACATTACACTGGCATCTGATCAGGCCCATAGACAGCTTCTATTACATTGTGGCTCCCTGTTCTCTAGGGGGTAAATGCATATCAGAAGTCAAAGATGATCAAAAGATGGAAGGAAATACGTCTCCATACATAGGGTGCACAGAGGCATGATGCCTCCATCCAAATCAAAATTGTGCAGGCTTGTTCTTGTGTCTTTTACAGCAGTTGACCTGCAGTAATAAGCAGGCAAGGTTTTTCCTCAGGATAGATATAAGCATCACCATCTGCTAGTGTCTACAGAGTGGGGTACTGTTAAAGGCTTAGGGGTAGGGATCAGTAAAACAGGAAGTAACTCTCAGGTGGCAGCAGGTCCACCCACAACTCCCAGAGGGGGAAGCTGCAATGATGGTCACCAGCTTGCATGGCTCCAAAAGGAAATTAGACAAATTCATGCAGGATAAAGCTATCAATGGCTACTAGCCACAATGGTTATGTTCAACCTCCAGTATCAGAGACAGTATGAACACAAGTGTTCATACTCAATACTACTTGCTGGGAATCACATGTGGGTAGAGCACGGACTCAGGTCCTGGTCATGGGCTTTTCATAGGCATCTGGTTGGCTACTGTGAGAACAGAATGCTGGACTAGATGGGCCATTTGCCTGATCCAGTAGGTCATGTGCTTATGTTCTTCTTCTTCTTATGCCTGCTGGATTAGACCAATGGCCCATTGAGTCCAGCATCCTATTCTCATGGTGGCCAATCAGATACCCATGGGAAGCCCACAAGTAGGACATGAGCACAAGAGCACTTTCCCCTCCTGCAGTGTCCAGCAACTGATTTTCTGGAGCATGCTCTTCTTATGTTCTTAGGTTGTGTGGAAGAAGAAGTTGTGAAAGGACTGACTGGGCCATAGCAGGGCCATAGCTTTCCCACCTCCTCCCTCTCTCTCCCCAGCATCATCATTAGCCATGCTCTCCAGACTTTGCTGTCTCAGCATGTCCCTCCCATGAAAGTAGGGAGTGCCCATAATGAAAAGGTGACCTGTCAAAATGAAATCAGTCTGGGAGAAGAGCATATCTTCCATAAATAGGAATTATAGGACAGAAAGGGTGAGCATGACATGCCCTAGAAAAATTTAATAAAACAGGAGGCAAATCCCTCAGTCATCCAACTGGCAAGACCACTTTATCCTCCTATTAAGATAAGCAAATCATAGTGAATGCCAAAAATCTTTTATGATAAGGCATGCTTGCCAAACTGTAACTATTTTCTGAAGTGCTTACTCTAGAATACAAAGAAGACAATTGAAACATGTGGTAGTTCATTACACTTCATTTTTGTTAGCATATCCAATACTAGCTGGTATTCTGACAAAAGAACCACCAGGCAATGGCGGCTGGTGGCCCCATGTTAGTGGGGCAGTAGAATTCACTCTGGATTTTAATCTGAACTTTCAAGGAGTTGTCCGCCAGCCGCCACTGCAATCAGGGTAAATGGCACAGCAACCACCATGCCCAAACGGTGATGGTGAGCTCCAAACCCATATGCTACTTACAAGTTGGAGGTACTTTTTTCCTCATTTTCAGTTTGGCATGTCACTACTGGGAGTGGCATCTAGAAGTGCCTCGAAATGGGAATAATGCCTGAACATGTTCATCATCCAGACTTCCCACAAAACCACTACTGTAAAATGAACACTGGCTTACAGAGTGAAAGAAAGCCAGGCACGGTGCTGAGTGCATTGTTTGGTGTGCCACAGGATGTGAAAACTTGCAGTCCACCCCTAAGCACATTTATGTGGAAGCGCCACTGAATTCAAATGGACTTACTCTCAAGTAAGCATGCATAGGACTGCAGCCTTAACCAAGTAGTTTAATGATGTGGTCTTCAGGATTTTGGACCCATAATCCAACCTTCAAAACACAGCCCATTTTTAATTTTTAATGTCTGTTTTCCCTCTCCACCCTCTTCTTCTCTGTCTCCACCCTGCTGCTCACTGCCTCAAGCAACCTAGCCAGGACTTTGACACCTGTTAGTGCAGCCAGCCACAGTCTCCACTCTGATGTGCATGACTTTTATTTAAAAAATGCACCCCTACAAATCTGCAGCAAAGGTGAGGAAATGGTGCCAGTACCACTACCGTGACATCCTTTAGTTCAGGTTGCAATGACATGTGGATCATCATGACCCACTTCACAGATACCTTAGATTCAGAAGCATGCCCCCTGCCCCAAATGTTCTAAATAGTTCATCCTGAATTGTCCATCCAAACTCACACTAACTGCATATGTGAACACACTTCTGATCAGTTTTATTTTATTTAGATTTTGTGAATATGCAGGCCCTCCATGGAGCAAGGAAAAGCAGACAGGCATTAGATCCTTGTTAGTCTTCTACCGGAGAAATGAAAGTTCAAAGATCAGCTACAAACTTGCTGGGTGGCCTCCTGCGATTCACTATCCCAGGTCTCAATAACAGAATACGAACGGTGACCTAGTTCACTGGGCTGAGAATGAATGGGGTAAGGAAATGGGGCTGACTATAAATCTTAAATAAATAAATTGAACTAATTCATCTCGGTGAGGATGAGATTGTCTCTTTCTTCCTCTGCATCTAAGGCGGTTAAATTTGCCCTTGGTGCTAATTAATTGAAGTTGAGAAAGATTACTTGTATCCCCTTCCCCAAATACAGCCAATCCAAAGACAAATGCATAATGTATGCTTATGTGCATGAGTATTAGAGATATGCTTGCGTTCTGTCTAAATAAGCACCTGAGTTATTTCCGAACCAGAGCTGAGCCAAAATTTCTGAGGACATTTTTTGGGGGGGGGGGGGTGTCAAAAAAGGAAAGTCACTTTGCAGAATTTTCTCCACCACTGTTTTTGTGGCAGGTGCTGTTTTTCTCCTAAAATATCACGGAACAACAGCAGATGCTGCCACTGCTAATGCTGAGCCCCCCACAAAAAAATGTGTTGAGAATTTTCTCTTCCTCCTGGGGAAATTTATCGAAATGCTTCCCCCTACTCCAATATCTCTGCCCACAAATAAGAGCGGAGAATTTCTCTATCCAAAGCTATCCTACCAATCTGTTCCAAGATGATATACAGCCATAGATGAACAAAGTTTAATTTATTGCTCGAAGTTCATTGATTCAAATTTGGAGCTACCAGGTGCCTGTTCCCAGTCTGCTCAATCACTCTGTATGGTGCAGTTAAGTATAGCAGCCACAGAAGACTTCCATTTCACAGTTCCACATTGGCACTGGAACAAGCAGCCATTGGTTTGAGAGAATAGGCAAACAGAGAAGATGGAAGTGACAATTCAAGAAAACAGACCATCATACCAATTGGCCCTTTCCTACTATTGTAAATAAATCTGTATAAGGTCCAAAATGTGCTTTCTAGCCACAGCACAAGTGGTACCATTTCTAGAACAATTTTCTCAAAATAAAGGAAAGACTGGCACAATACCCTAAGATCTAAAAGCTACCTGCAGCCAGCCAAGAGTTTGCATGCAATCAGTGATAGGGGGGTTGGCAGATTTATTTATTTATCATTTTAACAGTGTAGGTTTCAAAAGTAGCTTCATATTCAGCATGACAAAGGCCACTAGGGCACACAGGACTAGTTGCATGGTTCTTCAGCTCTGGTCTTTGCTTCTCTTTCCGTGATGGTAAGAGTTGAATAGCCTCTAGTATAAAATCCCAGCCAGGTACCTGTCACACTCTCTCTCTGATCCAGTACTGCAACCATAATGCTGCTTCCCTGAAAATTATTATTTTAAATAGGAAACCAGTCCTAGGAATGCATGCTCCTCTCTTCTCTCATTTCCAAAATAAATTCCCCTCCATCGGCCATAGCCATGCATTTGTTCTGCATCTGCACTGATACTAACCATGGTTGATGCTAACCAAAATTCCCTTCTGAACCAAAGTTTGAAGCCAGAATTTGAATCAAGGGAGAATCTGTATCCGAAAGGGGAAAGGAAAGGAGCGTATATTCCTGAGACTGGCTCCTAATAAACAAAACTGGGGCTCTTGGGGAGCCATATTTACATTTATACCAGACCACTTTAACAAATTATCTCATGCCCCCTAGACTGCAGTGTGCCATCACCAGAATAAGGTGGAGCTGCCTATATCATTCAAAGAACTGGCTTGCCAAACAATCAAGAAGCCACATACTTATGGGAAAGCCAGGCACCATCTAGGGGTTGATGAATCAGTCCGTGACAGTTTGGTATGTGTTCACTGCTAAGTCCGCTGCATAAGAATGGAGGAAGAATCCGCCCTCACCTGATCCAATCCAGGTAAATCATGACTCAGATCAGATCATGGTCCACTTCAGAATCCAAAGTCTGGCAGATTCCATTGCAAGGTGGTCCAAGGATTGTGCACTGTCTCCACTTCACTCCCCTCAATTGTTTCCTTTAACACTTCAGAAATAGTGTATATACCCCAGTGGGTGCAATTTTTTCAGTGGCAATTACTCTTGGGAGTAACAGAATGTCATCAAGTCCCATAGGTCTCAGGGGGACTTGCTCTATGTGCATCAAAGCATACAGGAACAAGGAGCCAACCACACTAGCCATTCAGGCTGTGGGCAGCTAGAAATAGTATACACTATTTCTTAAGTGTTAAAGGAAAGGGGGGGAAGGGGAATGGAGGCAGCATGCAACACTCAGACCACCTCACACATACTCTTAAATATGTGCTTCTAATTTTTGTTTCCAGACAAATTGTTAAGGATTTCATTAAAAATCTGCCTGGAAATGGGATAGCCTTAGTTCCATCCCTTCTGAGAACTGGGAAATGCTGGACATTAATGGGTCTGCCAATACCTACCACTGTCTCCTGCTTCTGCATGAATCTTCATTTAAAAAAAAATGCCCCCCAAAATCATATTTAAATATGACTTTTAATGTATTTTCTCACAAAATACACATTTCTAAATGCAGTCTATTTATCAAATTTTATATATCGCTTAATTGTAGAAAACCTCCAAGTGGTTCACAAAAGCATTCAAATTATAAAAAAGCAGTAAAAAACAAGTAATTAAAACATTTTAAAAAACAATTAAAACAACAATAGACTAAAAAGAGATTAAAACAACATCAACATCTATGGGTCTGGATAGGCTTGCCTACACAAAAATGTTTTAAGCACGCGCCAAAAAGAATACAGCAAAGGTGCCAGCCTGGTATCAATAGGCAGTGAGTTTCAAAGTGTAGATGCTGCCACACTAAAATAATTATCTGTTTCATATGCTTCTGTATGCTTTGTGCATGGAGTACTGTACTGCAAAATTCAGAGTGTGAAATCCAAAGGATAGCTACATTCCAATCCACACATTAGCCTAGAAGGTGCAGATCAGGCCAGTTCGATCAGAATATGCAAAGAACTCATTCCTAAGCATCGCTACCACCACTGCACATCTAACAAGATCTGTACATCATGCATTCTGGCAGCATCCAGGCTATGGCAGTTTAAACCAGTGGCTTCACAAATTGTATAATCTCTTACTGCTTATTTCACCCTATTTCTTTGCCCTAAAGGCAATCCTGAAAACTTCTGTGTGGCTTCATTCGTGGGCATGATGCCTGCAATCAGAACCATCTCAGCACTAGTGAGAAATGCCCTGTTATCTGTGTTGCTGACTGTCAATGGAATACCAAGTTTGCAAGCCTTGCCATAAATGGAATCTGCAGGCACCCAGTATTTAGAAAAGGCAACACCCGTCCGTTTTACAGCTACATACTGCTGCCTTATTAAGACATTGAAGTGACAGTTCAGTGGGAGAATCTTTGGAATGTTCTCACTAACAGAGACCAGAAGAAGCGGCTGTTTCATATGGGCTGCAAATGGACTATCCAGAGGCAACGTGTGCAGTCCTGCCCATTAATTTGCTGGCACAGAGTATTGGTGGGTGTGGGGGGAGCTAGAGGGGCCTGACATCTTAAAACAGACATTTTAGTGGCTTCTACAAATATGGACCCCCCCTTTAGGATGCACACCTTAACGTGGTGAAGGGGTTTGAGAGTGCTGAAGAAGCTAAGAATAATGCCATCAGGAGTCTAGACCAAGAGGCTAGGCTCCTAGCAGGGGCACCCAAGGCTGAATGGTCAAAGCTGAGACACCAGAATAAGATGCATCCAAAGTCAGAGGAAGGCAATGGTAAACCGCCTCTGAATACCTCTTACCACGAAAACCCTATGAACAGAGTCACTGATTCATAGGGTCGCAATAAGTTGTAATCGACTTGAAGGCACATAACAACAACAAAACAAATATGGACCTGAGCAGAGTTGCCACCACACACAAAATTTTACTGTAAAGCCACAATTTTTTCTCCTTCTCCAGTAGCCAGAACTAAATGAAGCAAAGCCAAAAATAAAATACTCAAGGGTGGATTGATGCTTGCTGCAGTGCAGATGTTTTGGCCATCATAACCCACCCTGCACATTGCAGCATCACATGGGATGAGGCTGCAGGTGTAGTGTAGACCCTGCTTGATGTCTCAACCCAGGCCACCACCCCTCTAGTACTGCAACATTTATAGCACCACTACCAACTAATCAGGTAGACAGGAAGTGAGGCATAGGCCTGCAGATTCTACACCTAGGCAGCCTCTAAACAGGCAAGGAAGCACTTAGAATCATAGAATGGTTGAGTTAGAAGGGGCCTATAAGGCCATCAAGACCAACCCCCTGCTCAATGCAGGAATCCAACTTAAAGCGTACCAGATGGGTGGCTCTCTGGCTGCCCCTCTCCCTAGGTAACCACCTCCCTAGGTAATTGGTTCCATAGTCATACCACCCTAACAGGATGTTTTTCCTGATGTTCAGCCAAAATCTGGCTTCCTGCAACTTAAATCCATTATTCTGTGTCCTGCGCTCTGGGATGCTCAAGAAGAGATCTTGAGCTTCCGCTGTGTATCAACCTCTTAAGTACTTGAAGAGTGCTATCATAGCTCCCCTCAGTCTTCTCTTTTCAAAGATAAACGTGCCCAGTTCTTTCAGTCTCTCCTCATAGGGCTTCGTTTCCAGTCCCCTGATCATCCATGTTGCCCTACTCTGAACATGTTCCAGTTTGTCTGCATCAGGGGTGTAGTGGTCCAGGGTCTCAGGGGGTCTTAGACCCCTTACTTTTGGGGGAGCAGAGTCCCAGCAAGGTCCTTATGTCTCCAGCATTTCACGAGCCAATAAGTGCCAAAGGGGAGTGTGTTAGCCACTGAGAAGAGACTTCTAACATGCTTCCTTGTCCTTTCCTGCTGATTGGAACCAATCAGAGTGAAAGGAGGTGAGTCAGTCACAGAGAAGACTCTTCTCAGTAGCTAACACTCTCCCTTTAATGCTTATTGGCTCCTAGAGATGTCTGTTGTTGTGGGAGAAGGCATTAATAAGGATCTCATTCTCAACTGCACAGCAAAAAAAAGGGAGGTGGTGGCTGTGACTATCATGAAGGGAGCCTGCACTTCTGAATTCGCCACTACACTATAGGTGTGCATCCTTCTCAAAGCGCAGTAACCAGAACTGGACATAGTACCCAAGATGAAGCCGAACCAGTGCCAGAAAGCATAGAACTACTACTTCACACGAATTGTAAACTATACTGCTGTTAATGCAGCCTAAAATAGCATTTGCCTTTTTGCAGCCATATTGCACTGTTGGCTCATACTTAGCTTGTGATCAATTACATCTTCCTTCACAAAAGAAGCCTATTCTGCCCTATGGCAGGGATGAAGAACCTGCAGCGTTCCAGATTCCCATTAGCTCCAGCCAAGGAGAACAGTGGTCCAGCAAGGTCCAGAGGGCCACAGTTTCCCCATCCTTACACTCAGAAGTTCTTTCCCCAAGAAATCCATCAGAAATGGAAGCAGAAATTGCCAAATCCACATGTGCATCGGAGGTCAGGAACAGAAATCATGCAAGCGAATACAAGCTGTATTGGCTATTGGTGGTTTTGTGTGTGTTATTGTCTGCAAACATTACAGAAATAATTATATTCCTTTCCCCATTGTTTTGACATTTTTATTTAAATATTTATAAACTGCACTTTCATAAAAAAATATAACAAGGCAGTGTACCCTATAAGGGTTACAATGACAATAAAAAACATCAGTAGAACAGTTAAAAACATAATAAACAAATCCATATATACTGGTTGGTTAAAAGCAAATTCATATTTCTAAGGCCTATCTAAATAACACTTTTTTTAGTAACGTCTAAAAGAAGACAGGGATGACTTCTGCCAAATTTCTACCGGCAAGAAGTTCCACAGGACAGGGCTTCCCATACTAAAAGTCTTGGTCCCTAGTGAGGGCCAACCGAACCTCAGGGACATGGAGAAACACAAGAAGTGCCCTATCAGAGGATCTCAGTGATGGAGTTGGAGTATAAGGGATCAGATGCCTCCCTCCCAAAGTACTTTGGGCCCAAGTTGTTTAAGGCTTTGTGAATTAACACAAGAACCTTGAACCTGCTCCAGTAGGAAACGGAGTTTTCCTTTTATTGAAATGCACTGAAAGTAATTACCTAATTAATTACATTTGTTTTGGCCATAGCGAATAGCAAGAATAATGCAGGTTTTAGAAGAAGCTGAAATGTAGTGGAATGGAAACAGCACTGATTGTGACAAACCCAGGACAGGACAGAAATTGCTACCTCCTTAAATCCCTTACCCAGAGATCCTTTTTCAAAAGACTTCTTTTATTTTCATGCTGCAAGCCGCCCAGAGAATTTTTTGTTACGAGAAGGCATATAAATGGTGAAAAAGAGGAAATAAAATATGGCTGCTCCTAAACTGGAACGGAGACAGAAGTGGACATGATGTCAGCATTTGCAGGAAGCTTTTGCATGAAATATCATTGAAAGCAAATGACTAGTATTGCTTTCAGATTATATTTGGCATGAGAGTACTTCGTAAAATCCTCAGATTTTATTAGCACATTTGGGATTCACATGCAAAAGAATCTATGTCCAATGTGTTCATCTTTGTCAGCAATTACTAATACAGATGTTATAAACATTTATGTACAGGCCTAAGCAAACCCCTTCTTTGCACTCAATAAATACAAGCATTCCTATTTATGGAATGCTCTTCCTAAGGAGGCCTGCCTGACATCACCCTTATCATTTCAGAGTCTGGCAAAGATATTTTTGTTTTCCCAGGCATTTGGGCAGCATCAATGGCATTATATTATATTATTAAATCTGTTTTTAATGTGTGTTTGTAATTTTATTATTGTATTTTTAACTTGCTTATAAGTCACTTCGGGACTTTTTAGGGGGAAGCGATATATACATTTAAACCTATAAGTAAAATGAACATGTAAAATTAGATCACTCCTTAAGGCATCAGAAAATTTTCCAATAAAAACTGAATGTTTTTCTGTGCAAGTTACTCTTAACGGAATACCCACATCACTGATTTTTGTATTTATATTATTTTTTATTATCGCCATATTGGACATGATTTACAGAATATAAACATTTATCATAAAGAAATTTTTTAAAAATGTTATTTGGGGATAACACCCTTTAAAGGGCTAGAGGTAGCCCCAACGTCTCAAGATGCTGAATATGAGGCTTCAAGAAACAGCTGAGATAACAAATCTTGGTATGTTCGTGAAAGGGCCTCTTTGCTTACAGAAACAGAGATTCCTTTTTTGAACATTTGGATTAGACACGTCATTGCATCTGCAGCATTTGCCCCTGTTTGCAAACAGAGCCATCTTGCATGAACATTTAAAATGCCACACAAACTACACAGTGTTTGGCCTTAAAGGATCACATGCCAACCCCAACCCCTGGTTACATGCACATAACCACATTGTCTTCACTGAGGCTTTAAACATAAAAACCAAGACATGCTTCACATTCTTAGCTGCAACGGGATGATAGACATTTTTTTTAAACTGACAGCACAAAGAACAAAGTCTCTTGAAAACAGAGAAAGTCAGTCAACTGGTAGATTGTTTTCCCTAGCTCATGACTAGCCTTACCATATGAGATGTCCACCACGATTTTAAAGAGCAAGAACCTAGGCTTGCTTCCAAACTTCTGCTCATCCAAAAGGAGTTCCATTTAACTGGGTTTGTTCATGTAGTAGAATCAATGCACTATGAATTCTCAGAGGTTGTACCTGGTTTGAGGAGGCCTTGGGTGTGGCACTTCAAAGGACCCCCTTCCACCTTGGCCACATGCACCTCTTTGCAGCCAAAACACTCTTCTCCCACCTGCCAGTCTCCATTGGTCATTGCACTTTTGGACCTAAGTGGGTACCAGACTGCTGGAGCAAAGAGCAGGCAGTGGGGCAAGGCTGCCTGCGAGCATACTAAGACGCAAAGTGCTGTGCTGACAGCAGAGGCTGCAGCCACCTGCTATTTTCATATCAATTATTTCCCCCAAAGGAACAAGAGTGGCAGTGAGCTCAACCAATCAGAAGCCACTTTGGGGGGTTTGGGATGCTGGAGGGGGCAAACTGAGCCTCCCTGGCCACCCACTCACTGCTCCAGCATCTTCATAGGCCCTGAAACTTCGAAGATGGCATCCAGCAGCAGTTCCACAGCAGAGAGAGTGACAGAGACAAATGCCCACAGCTGCATCCCAGCCCAAGTCTGTGTAGCCAGAGACATGGCTGGGAAACTAATGGCTCACCTGTGGATCACCTAGTTATTGGACTCCATCCCCTATTTTGTAGCTTAGAGACTTATCTTAAATTGTATACCCATCTGAGTTGGCCTCACCACCACCGAGGTGCATTCAGCCTACACTTGGCATAAAGCCTATAAGAGGGCAGTTTGTACATGTGTAAGTTCTTTAACAGAAACTTTGGTACCAGAGGTAGGAATAACATAGAAAGAATAGGGATAGGTTCCCACACCACAAAAAGAAGAGCAGTTCAACGTATTTCACCCAACTTTTTATTCAAAACTAACAATACACATGTCTGAAATGAAACAACCAGGCCAGGTAAGCCTTGCATACAGACCATTTGAAGGCTTCTTCCAAAATGCATCCAGAGATGCTTGCCTTGCATTTTTTCTTTTATTGTGTAGCATCTTGCTATAGCAATCTAACGATTTGACCACAGTCCATACACTCGAGAAGGTAGGCAAGGGGCAGCTGATGCCACCATCACCATCACCCTGTGCTTCATCTCTCTCTCTCTCTCTGCCATCCTCCCCTACACTCAAGCAGAATGTCTGCAGTAAACAGTGCTTCCAGGCCACCCGAAGCACTGTTTACTGAGGTAGCACCTCCGCTACCTAGCAAGGAGTGCCATTTCAGTTACACATGAGAGAGCTGCCTGCAGCAGCCACAATCCAGTAGACAAGGAGCCACATTCTATTGTCAGATTGTGTGCAACCCCAAGCCACCCGCACCAAAAAAAGATGTTGTTAAAACAAGGATGATTTGTTAACTACTGTACATGCAACCAGGTTCCAAACACCATAGAGAGAGCCTATGTGTGAACAATTGGTACACGTGTAGATTCTCTGCTGGTGCTATACCGAATGCGTACAGGCAAGGACTAGGACCACAGCGTGTGATCCCAATCCCCTTGTGTATGTGTGTATACGTGCAAACTTCATACACAACTTTAGTCAAGCTATTTCATTTTCCATTTCCCTTCACATCGCCAACAGGCCAACAGTTAGAATTTGCAGTCCTAAGCAACCTCAAAAGCAGCAATTGGGCTGGATGGGGTTACAGGAAGCAGTTTGGTTGAAGGGGGCTAAAAATATCACAAGAATGTGCATATTGCTAGAACGTGAAACAGGTTGCAATGGAAACCCTGCATGTTTCAGCACATTTGCTTGCAATTTGGAATAATACTCTGATATGACCACATTTTTTAAACAAAATCTGCTACTTAATTTTTTTTAATTGCATGCAGTCCTTTGAACCATTCACACAAAACACTAACGTGCATATTATGCAGGCAGTGAAAATGCTTGAGGAAGTATAAATGTATTTTGTTTTTTAAAATTGTGGTTTTTTAAATTACATTTTTTTTAAAGTAAGTGTATACCGTTGTCTTCACTTGGGAGAATGAATGACTATATTTCATTTTTAATTCACAGGAGTTTCAACACATTCTTAGGTATCCTGGTGATGATTCCAGGCAATATTACCAAAACAGTATACCAACGTTTCTGTTTAGGAAACAAAACCTGAGATATGCTTCTCATCTATAAAACATGAGTTATCTTAAAACTTAAAAAGGGGATTAAGATAAGGCTATAAGAAAATCCAGCATCTTTGCGGGACTCCAGAATAACCAAGGAGAGGCATCCTAAAAACACATAGATGCAAGCACAGTCTCCCTGGATACTTTAGCCTAGAGGGAAATAGCTTCAATAAGGTGCTTTTTAAGAGAGTGCAAATATTTTTTTAAATAGTTACACTACTTACACTCACTTAAGGGTCTCTTTACATTACTGTTGTAAATCAGCAGATGAAAATTAAGGTCATAAACAAAGTCCTTTAATGAAAATGCCTTTTCAGCTATAGCAGCAGCATTGGAAGTCCTCAGCTGTAACATGGAAAATAAATCTTGTAGCTGTAAAACTGTGTGCTTTACATATGCCCTGAGGAGTCTCTCGAAAAGACATTTTATTCTGAGTTGTTCTCTTGTTTTGAACCCTCAGGTAGGGGTGTAGCGCAGAGGTAGAGCATATGGTTTGCATGCAGAAGGTCCCAGTTTCAGTCCCTGGCATCTCCACTTAAAAGGAGCAGGTTACAGGAAAGGACTGCTGGAGACCCCGATGAGCTGCTGCCAGTCAGAGTAGACAATACTGGGCTAGAGAGAATGGTGGACAAGATGGACAATCCTGGAGAAAGGGACATACTTCAGTGGTAGAACACACACTTTGCATACAGATGGTCTCAGGTTCAGTTCCCAACTTCTTCAGGTAGACCTGGAAAAGACCCCCATCTGGAACCCTGGAGAACTATGCCTTTCAATGTAGACAATATTGAGCTAGATGAGCCAATTATCTGCTCTGGTATAAAGCATGTTCCTATGATCTCTTTGCAAATTGATAATTTAGTTCACAATTCTTTTCAGGATTTTCACAGCATCTTTATAAAAGAAACTGTTCTTCAATGCTGAACCTTGGTCACCTTATTGAGAACACTGTGAAGCAGGCAGTCATTATCAGATCCATTTTACTAGATGAAGGATTAAATCAGCGTTACCCAACCTCTTTGACCCAATGCCCCTTTGCAAAACCTTTTTGTGCCCAATGCCCCCCTCAGATTATGCCAATGCTTCCTATTCTTCCCTTAAAATATGAGTAATGTATAAAAGGTATTTTCATTTATTATTACTGATCGTTTTTATCATGCCTTTTTATTGCACTTAGATTACACATTGAATTCTTAGTATGATTTATTAATATACATACATAGTTATAGAAAAGTAAATAAAATGAGATTTATTATAAAATACTAGTGTGATACTTGAGCTTGATGAGTTTTGGCTAACTTCACAATATCTGGAGTATACTTGGATAGTAATAGTCTTAAGTCACCACGACTAACAATATCCAAACAGTTTCGATTCTTCACTGGTATGCGATTCACTGTACTAAATCCTTTATAAGCTGTGCACTTACCTTTAACGTTCCAGGTAGGTTGATAAATCCATAAAATACAAAATTACTTAACAACAAACTCATTCAGTTTACCGGCATTGTTTCATTAAAAAAGGTCATTTAAACATCACAGAAACAACGGGTAGCGAGTGTGTCCCATTCCTGAAGAAAACCAGCGAATAACTGACTATCTGCATCACCCGTTTGCACACGGCACTCATCTGTTGGAAGAATGCGCCCTCCACCAAAACAACCAGCTTATCAAACACTCTCTCGTGATTGGTTCCAACATCCCTCAAAACACCATCGGAACATTACGTAGTGCTGGGGCGTGGCTAATATCCCCATTCCTTGATACGACACTGGCAGCTATTCAGAATTTATTTACTAAAGAGCACACACTATTTATAGTGTTATTTCCATGAATTGAGACTATTAAATACATTCTAACTGGGGACAAAACAGTTTAAAAATTAATGATTTGTGTATTAAATAAAATTAAACTTAAACGCTTCAACTGTCGCATCAGACCGCCAAATGTCAAGGCCCCGTAATGAACCCAAACGCTCCCCTAAAGTTTGTAGTCATGCCAACGCCCCCCTGAAAGGCTGTAACGCCCCCCAGCGGGGCGCTACAGCCCACGTTGGGAATCGCTGGATTAAATAGAAACCAGAACCACAGGCTTGCTCTAATCAAAGGTTAATGAGCAAAACGCTGTTAAACATATAATTCTGATACCAAACTAAAGAACATTAAACAGAGGTTGTGGAACTCCCCATCAAGGTGCATTTGGCAACTTCGCTGTACAGTTTTAGGAGGTGAATGCTGAAGATGCACCTCTTTATCCTGGCCTTTGACACCTGAGACATGTATTTTTAGGACCCACCCTATTTGGGGATTTTAGGTTGTTTTTGCATTGTTTTCAATGCCATATTTTAAAATTGTTGTAACCTGCCCTGGGACCTTTGGATAAATCTTCTTCTTATTCACTTTGTATTACTTCTGAGATTTCAAACAAGGTAATTATGAGTTTTGGCAATATCCTTAGGTAAGTTACTGTTTGCCAGCCTAGTTAACAACCTCTCCTAGCTTCTTTTTGCCAATGTTAGTAAATCCTTCTCAGCTAATTCCAATTCAGCTTACACAGCTCAGCAGCACAGAGACTGAGGAATATTTTTCTTTGATTAAGTTATATTTCTCTGTTACATCTTCAAAAATCCACTTTCATAACCCTCCCCATCCTCAATCCTATATACTTATAACAAATTCAGTGATGTGAGTCATTATGTAGCCAGACCATCACCATCCACCCACAAGTGGTAAGTACTAGCAGATTAAGTACAAAAAAAAACTTTGAGGGAAAATTCCATGGGGAAAGAAAGCCAAAAACAACTCAATGAGGACTAAGCATGCTCAACAGGCATGGAGTTCTGACCGGGGGGGGGGGGGGACACTGGTGGGTAGATGGAATGGAGTGTTCTAGAAAAGGGCATGGCTGCCTGGGAGCCTGGCTAGGAGCATTCCATGCTGCAATATTTTGTTGCAAAGACCACTAGTTTATTTTGCATTCCTGTTCCCAGCACTTTGCAGCATCCTTAGGATTTCAAATTCCTGAAAGAAGTGATAGCAGTGGCATTTCTCAAAATGATTCAGTTTTGGATTTGTGGACTTTCACCTCCTCATTATTTCTTTATTTATTAGACCTATTAAATTGTTTAATATTTGTACCTTGCTCTTCTGCTCTTAGAGCAACCAGAGTGGTTTACTTTTTAAAAGATAAAATGCAGTTACAAACATAATAAGCTTGCATCAGTTACAAAAATGCAAACAATGTAATCTAAAAGCAGTAATCAATTTTTTAAAAATAAAATAAAAACAAAAACAGCAATAGAATTATGCATTAAAACTTGTTGAAATAAAAACTATTCCCCTTTTGGTCTAAAAGGCAAGAAAAATAGAGCCTGATAAGTCTCACAGTATGCTAAAGCAGCAATTCTACCACTGACCTATCTCCTATCTCCTGTGCTTGCTAACATAGGACAAAGCTACACATGACATTGTCCTAGTTTTACCCTTGAGTGCAACTTCTTCATTCACAAATTGCCAGCACAGGGCCTCTGATCCAGACAGGGCCTCTGGCATTTGAGGGTACCTTCACACCTCCATTACAGTTCCAGTGTATAATTCAGACACAAGGAGGCCAATCTAGATCAGGTCCACAGCTGGGGACAAAGTAGGGTTGCCAGGTCAGAAGGATCCCAAAACCTGAGATGTCATGGGGCAGGCCCTAGTGATGTCATGGGGCGGGCCCAAGTGATGTCACGGGGCGGGCCCTAGTGACATCATGGGGTGGGCCCTAGTGACATCATAAAGCATGATACATTAAGTACCAACCACAGTTGCTTGGAGCATACCATTCAAACAAAAAAATGCCTTTCCTGTCCAAAACACCTTCCCTCAACTTCTGTGCAAAAACCCAGTAAATTATTTGCAAACTTCAAGAGATGGACACCTAGGGATATTGGGAGGGGTGTGTGGAGAGAGAGAGACAGAGAGAGAGAGGTTCTCTCAAGGACAGATCTGTCCTGTTTACTTGCCGCCCTGGGCTCCTGCTGGGAGGAAGGGCGGGATAATAATAATAATAATAATAATAATAATAATAATAATAATAATAATAATAATAATAATAATAATATGAACATTAACACTAGCTCCACCAAATAATATAAATTAATCACTCATTGAATCTTAGAGGAATACAGGAGCATGAAATATGGTCTATCCAGATAATAAATCCAATCTCTTGCACAAATACCTAGAAGTTCAGATTTGATGAAGATCAAAGTACTGCAGGAATTATTTTAGGTAACTGTGATAATCCTTAGGAGAAGTAGTTCTTCCACTATACACACCACGTTGTACATTCCCATTACCCTCTGCTTAAGCCAATAACATTTTTCTAAATCCTGTGATGTTAAAATCTAAAGCTCTCCTATAAAAGTTTACATTTTATAAATGATATATTATAGATTAATTACAGAACTTCTGAAATATATTTTCCTTATGCTGGAAGCACTAGTTAGTCTCATTTAAAAACCCCTCCACTTTTTACATTTTCTATGTTTATTCACTCTCCCACACATGCTTCTTATTTTAAAATGTGTTGTCCTGGAGTGCTCCAAGCACTAGAGGCCTAAACCCAAGTATGGAACACATCTCTTCTAGTCTAGCACCGGAAAGCACACCAGGACAGTTGTTCTACAGAGTCTACAAACTTATAATAATTATAGATATGCCATGCATTAAATAGTGCATGGTGTGTGCACATCACCAGCGGCATCTTAAGGCAAAAGGAGGGGCCATGTACCTGAGCCTCAGTGTATGAGGTGCAGTCAATGAAGGGGGGCATAGGGAGCTGCCTGCCACCAAGTCAAACCATTGGGTACATCTATCTCTGTTCAGGACAGACAAAAGGAAGTACTTCTTTACTCAGCGCATAGTTAAACTATGGAATTTGCTCCCACAAGATGCAGTAATGGCCACCAGCTTGGATGGCTTTAAAAGAAGATTAGACAAATTCATGGAGGACAGGGCTATCAATGGCTACTAGCCATGATGGCTGTGCTGTGCCACCCTAGTCAGAGGCAGCATGCTTCTGAAAACCAGTTGCCGGACGCCTCAGGAGGGGAGAGTGTTCTTGCACTCGGGTCCTGCTTGCGGGCTTCCCCCAGGCACCTGGTTGGCCACTGTGAGAACAGGATGCTGGACTAGATGGGCCACTGGCCTGATCCAGCAGGCTCTTCTTATGTTCTTATGTACTGCCTACACTGACTGGCAGCAGCTCTCCTGCGTTTCAGGCAGGGAGTCTTCCCAAGCCCCACCTGGAGATGAACCTGGGACCTTCTACATGCAAAGCAGGTGCTCTGCCCACTCAGCCACAGTCCTTCCCCAGGGAGTATGGGGAGTTCTGGAGGGGGGAGAGGATGCCAGGGGTGGCTCAAGGCATGTTTGAGGGAGAAGGGAAACTGGAGGAAAGGGGGCTCTTTTGGCAGGAGTCCAAACTGAAGTCAACCTGCAAGAAGGTGTGGCATGAGGGGGTGCCCACCTGCATTGACCCAAGTGTGCAAGGAGGGTTTGGTTCAGTTTTGTTTTTTGGGACGTGGAGGGGGGGGAGACTATTAGAGGGTGGTTGATCCAGGCAGCGCCCTATCAGTCCTGGGGAGGGAGCAGCACCAGGGATCAAGGGTGGCTCTCTAGTCCTCATGGAGGATGGTGGGTTAAGAACCTAAGAAGAGCCCTGCGGTGCTGGATCAGGCCAACGTGGGCTCATCCACTCCAGCACATCCTCTCCTCACAGTGGCTGACCAGCTGCGGGGCCCCTGCGCTCCCCTTCCGCAATCCGCGGCAGGATAGCAGGGCAGAAGCTTCCGAGCCGCCCACCATTCTCCGCTTCACCTACCTTTCTCTCTGCTGTTTTTTGCAGTGCGCGCAGGTTTGCCATCAATTTAGATGGTGTCCGAGGTTTCCCTAAGGGGCTGAAGCCTCTGCCGCCATCTTGGTTGATGGCAGCAATTTGAGCGTGTAGCACACATGCATGCCATCAACCAAGATGGCGGCAGAGGCTTCAGCCCCTTAGGGAAACCTCGGCTGCCATCTTGATTGATGGCAAACCTGTGCGTGCTGCAAGAAGCAGCAAAGAGAAAGGTAAGTAGAGCGGGGGAATGGCAGGGGGCTCGGGATCTCCTACCCTGCAGCCAGCCCTGCTGGGTGGCCATGCCACACCACGCCAAAAACCGGAGATCCAGGGACAGGGGGTGTGGTCTGGCCAGGGAGCCAGAAAACACCCCCGAAGCCGGAGACTCCATCCGAAAACCGGAGATCTGGTAACTCTAGGACAAAGGATTAAAGCCCCCTTATGTCCCATGCCAGGGTCCTGAGCCATATGGGGGGGGGTCAATGCTAACAATTTATTAAAAGTAAAGCTTTCACTCATGAGAAAGCAACATTGTAAACATCTCATGTAGTTTGGCCCTTAATGGCCAAAGACAATGGCCGTCTTAAACCTCAGGCAATTTTGTATTCCATTAATGGGTCTGAGACTGCATAATAAAATTTGATTAATTGATATTCTGCTCTGTGACCAGAGTTTTGCAAGCACTTTCTGAATTTAAACAAATATAATAATTATAATGTGAGTGGATAAAACACCAAACCTCCAGTGTGAAACAAAGCTTGGTTAAAAGCTTTCTGTTATAAGAAAAAAAGTATATATAATTGCCTCTTAAAGACCAAAAGGCAGCATTGGCTGACCTGCAGTTAGCAAACTTTCTAAACATCAAGAGAGGGCAATTATCAGAAACATAATATAATGGCTGTCTGGTTCTTGCTTTGTGATCCTGTAAGTCTAGAGAAACTGATGTCTGGACTGCATACTTAGTAATGTTCATATTCGGGGGTACATTTCAGAGTTTAGTGTTGGAAGGGAAGGACTGAAAGCAAGATTCAAAGGCCTACTCGTGAATAGATTCAGGATTAAACTACAGTGAAAGCAGCATATTTTAGGAGAATTCATTGTGGCCCTGTTTTTTCAGTATCTCATAATAAGCATAGCTGCCCCAAGTGAGAGGTGCGTAACGGAGCAAGCCAAACCTCAGCCAGGAAACAGTGGGGGTGGAGGGGCAGATTAACCACAACATTCCAAGCCCCTCTGCTTACACTAGCCAGGAGAGGGGGGGTAGGGAACCTTTAAAAAAAATTAGCTGCACCAATTTCAGGCTGGCACAGCAAAGGGGCCCAAATTAGGCACCTCTCAGGGGGATGTGGCAGCTTAAGAACATAAGAAGAGCCTTATGTTGGATCAGGCCAATGGCCTATCTAGATCAGCATCCTATTCTCACAGTGGCCAACCAGATACCCAACCGCGAGAAGCCCACAATCAGAACCTGAACATAACAGAGCTCTCCCCTCCTTCAATTTCCAGCAACCAGTATTCAGAAGCATGCTTGATACTGCCTCTGACCATGGAAAGGCAGAGCATAGCCATCATGGCTGGTAGCTGCTGATATCCTCCATGTATTTGTCTTAATCCTCTTTTTAAAGCCATCCAAGTTGGTGGCCATCACTGCCTCCTGTGGGAGCAAATTCCATAGTTAAGCAGATCCATGGTTGATTCTGTTCCACCCCACTCCACGTCCCATTCTGACGCCATATGTTGGCTAATACTGGCAAGAACACCATAGGCAAGTCTTCCCACTGGCTTAGGACAAGGGACAGGTACTTCCACTATATCCTAGATCCCCGCCCCCAAGCACAGGTTTAGGATTGCTCTCTAAGTTAACTGTGTTGGACTTGAATGGAATGGAGATCTTCCTGGCCTTGTATATTACTGTTTTTATTTCTGTGTTATTCCATCTCCTGCTTCCTGCTTACTTTTAAGCTATTCAGTTGGTTAGTTTATCTGCATTGTTTTATATAATGCTTTATGGATTGATTTTTTTAATGATGAATATTCGCTTGCACTGTTACTACTGCTCATTTGATAATTTGTGAGACAATTTGTGGGACAGGGGCATATAAACCAATAGACAATGATAACTATATCACAAAAGTCTCCTTTAAAAAAAAAAAGCACAGGGATTTTTGCCTGGTTTGCATGACTAATGCACAGGCCCACTCAGTCATATGGGATGGAAAATTTTGCAGTGCTTTATCTTTCTGCAGAAAATTTCCCATTTCATAAGATCATGAAAGGATGCCAATTGTAAATACAATATTAGGCAGGCATGGCAGTTTTGAGGTTTTTAGCTTTGATTACTAAATACAAGTAAAATTAACATGATAAATTCGATCACACTTTCTGATGCAAACTAAATTATGCAAACTATGCAAATTAATCTATGCAAATAACTTTATAGGATTTTTTCCCCTTTAAAACAGTCACTCAGGTCTGGACTTGAGGCATCTATATGAGGGGAATGTGGCAACTTCAGAAAACAGCAACTTCATAGAATCACAGAGTTGGAAGGGGCCTTGGAGGACCTCTAGGGAGCCTAACCCTTTATTCAATGCAGATTGTAGCGTTCCCAGGGAGGTTGGCCATCCAACATCTGCTTAAATGCAAAGGAGAGCCCACCACCTCCCAAAGGAGTCTGTTCCAGTGCTGAACAGCTCTTAGTGCCAGTTCTCCTCAGTGGCAGCTGTTGGCTCCATGTCAGTGGGACAGCTTCTTGAAAGTTTGGACTAAAACCCGGGGCAGATTCCATTGCACCACTGGCATGGAGCCACCAGTCTCAGGGAAGCTGGGACCGTGCAACAACATTCTGTATGTATGTGGCTAAAGAAGACTCCATTTAAATCTTTTAGTCTCTGGGATTTTGTCCATTTTTTATTTATTTGTTTTAAAGACAAAAAAAAGGGACTTCTATTGAAAAACATGAAGTCACAATGGAGTTCAGTTAAAATTATGTTAGTCCTAAAATAAACTTAATTATTTGTGAAAGTCCAGCACAGCACAGTATTTCCTTAATCCATACCCACCACAAAATAGTAGTTAACTATAAAGGATGCATTAAGCTCAAAGCTATGCTTCATACTGATGATATAAGCTGGGAAGACCAGGCTTATCCATTTATATTTATTTTCTTAAAAATATTTCTGCATCAATTGATCTCAGGGTGCAGCACATGTTCATAAAACAAGAATATATAATAAAATATGATCAGTAAGATAAATCAGTAGGCAAATCATAACCACACAGTACCATCAGCCCATCTAAAATGCCTGCATAAATAGCCAGGTTGTAACTTGGCACCAGAAAGAAACCACTGTTGGCACCTACTGGGCCTCCAAGAGGAAGACACTCCATAACTGGGGTGCTGCAATGGAGAAGGTCCTCTCCCATGCCCCACGGAATGTACTGCTCCCAAAGGGATGATGTGGAGCACAGCCCTGCCCCCAAAGCAGATCTTAATGCTCAGGCAGGACAATATGGGAACAGATACTCCCCCAAGTAACTAAGTCCCAAACCACTCAGAGCACTATAAGTCATAACTAGTGCCTTGAAATCAGGCCAGAGCATACTAACATCCTATAAAATGTTCTATTAAGCCACCACATTCTGCACAGGCTGCAGATTCCATGTTGTCTTCAAGGATTACAGTAACCCAGCTGAGAGGTTGCCAGATCATAGGCTACAGTAGCCAAGCTAGCCCAGTCTGTGAATGGTCGAAGCTGGTCACAAGGGCTCTGGCCCACCAAGGCCACTTGGGTCTCCAGTGACAAAGATGAATCTGGGAATACTCCCAGGTGTGCACCTGCTCCATCAAGTTGAGTGCAACCTCATCCAGAGCAGGTCATCTACATAATTTCTGGACTTGAGATCTGCCACCCCACAGAGCCTCTGTTTGAGAAGGGAATCTTTTCTCGCAGTTTTAAACAGTCACCAAATGCACAATGGCCACATGATACCCATATGATGTTAACAGAGTAACCATCTTGGATGTTGGTCACACATATACAGAGGAATTCAAAATGTCCAAGATCATGCCACCACCCTCTACCAAATTAGAAAAGTTTCAGCTGGATGGGGTGAGGGGAAGGGGAGAAATACTGAAACCAGTGTGATTCAAGCCAGATCTGAATGGTGCAAGATTTCTGTGAAATCCCTTGTGTGTTTTAAAACCCAGAAACACTGTAGTTTTTGTACCAGCTCTTTAATTAGTTACAACAGCACAGCTAATCAACCTTTAATCAGTTGATAGTTATAACATATACAATTCCCCATCTATATGCCATTTCAGGCCAAAGACTTCATGCTTGACTTCTCCATGAATATATTGTTGGAAGGTTCAGCAAACTTCTTTCAGGCATTTTGGAGTTGAGGAAAATGTTAACAGAAAGCACTTTTTAACCTCTAAGCTAAATTGTTGTTTTACAGATGGGGAACTGAAGTGTAGAGGCTGGGGCTGGCTGTATTTGAGAAGTTTGGAGGGCAGAAGATATTACAAAAGCTCCTACCTAAGTATCTTACAAGAGATATGGAGCTGCCACCGCTCAGATGTGCCTTCCCCTTCCTTTCTGGTAAGGTCTAAAACAAGTGTAAGGAGCCTGCAGCCTTACAGATGATGTTTGACTACAACTCCCATCATCCCTGACCACTAACTATGGCGACTAGGGCTTATGGGAGTTGGAGTCCCAACAACATTCATAAGGCCACGGCTTCTACCAGCCCTGGTCCAGAGTAGAACACAATTAGGGATAGAAGGATCCCACGATTGCCGTTCTCTCAGTTTCTCTTTTTTCCAGTCTTAAATTCAGTTCACATTTCTGCAGCAATTTGTTTAAAAAAAAATTCTCATGAAAATTCTCTTTTAGTGCAAATTTCTCCCAATAAACACATTTTTGTATGCAGTTTTGACTAATGTACACTTTTTGCAAGCAATTTCTCATCATATAACACATTTTTGTATGTTATTTTCACCCATATATTCATTTCTGTGCACACTTTCCCCCTAGCATATGCTTTTTTGTAAACATTGGTTGGTTGGTGAACTGCATTGCAAAATTAGAATAAGTGCAAATTTCGAAGGATGACTGTGTATCTGTTCTCATATTGTTTTGGAAAGTGCAAACATGATAGATTTGGCTTGAAATCCAAACTGAATCAAAATCCTCGCCAATCCCTAAACGTAGCACATGACATGAGATGATGTATTTCCTCATCACTGTCAGCCAATGAGGTGAGGAAAGAGCAGAGAAGCTTACAACATACAACAGTCATGTTAGACATTATGACAGGGGTGAGGATGTAAAGAAAACATATGGAGAGATATTGTAGCCCAGCTTGAGTCTTGCTGTACCAGAAACAGCTGAGCTGGAAATGCTGCTGCACTTCCATAGCCCATCTACTGGCCATAAAAATGGGATGACCCCCCTCCCCAGTTTCTAGGCAGTGGACAAAATTCTCTGTATATCCGGACATGAGGGGCTCACTGGGAAAAGCTGCCCCTCTCCCCCCATTCCTTTCATTGTTAAAAATGCACTTTGCAAGCAACAAGAGTATGATTCCTCTTGGAAGCTTAGGCTGTAATCCAATACAACCGTACCTGGGAGTAAGTCTCATTGAACCCAATGATGCTTACTTCTGAGTAGACATGTATTGTACTGTGGCCTTAGTGGGCTCCCACGCTGTCCCATAATGCCTCACTTTGAATGATGTTTTGCCCTGAGGAAACAACTTTCAGAGGCATTTCTCTTAAATATTTTCTCAATCGATCAAAATTCTGATTTTAAAACATTGCAAAAACCCATAAAACTCTGACCAGAGACCATAGTTAAATGAATACACACACCATAGGCAACAACGTCCCTATCATACCATCTTTAACAATTGATTGTGGTGGGGGGACACTTATAATCTTTTTCCAGCCCAACACTAGATGCATTGCTGGGCCGATGTCAGGGTGGACACTGTTGGGAACTTAATGAAGCCTGCCACCCAAACAGGGTTCCCCATCCTGTCCCTGGAGCCTCCTGACCTTGCTGCTCCTCCCCTTTGGTGTGATTTCCAGTTCATGAGCCATCTCAGTCAGAGGAACTAAGAAGTGAGATGGGCGAAGAGAAGCAACAGTAACCTCCACTAGCTTTATCCTGCCTCTCTGGGAAATGGAAATGGACTCCTTCAAGTCTATTCCGACTTATGGTGACCCCAGAGCTTGGAAAAGTTACTTTTTTGAACTACAGTTCCCATCAGCCCAATCCAGTGGCCATGCTGGCTGGGGTTGATGGGAGTTGTAGTTCAAAAAAGTAACTTTTCCACGCCCTGGTGACCCTAGGTCCACTTTTAAACAGTCATGACTTTCCTCAAAGAATCCTGGAAACTGTAGATTGTAAAGGGTGCTGAGAGGAGATCCCTCTTTCACTCACAAAGCTACAATTCTCAGGGTTGCCTGGGAAGAGGGATTGACTGTTAAACCACTCTGAGAACTCTAGCTCTGTGAGGAGAACAGGAGTCTCCTACCAACTTCCAGCATCTTTATAAAAATACAGTTTCCAGGAATCTATGGGGAAAGCCATGACTGTTTAAAGTGATATGATACTGCTTTAAACATATGGTTGCAGATGTGGCCTTTGTGTGCATCCTTGATTTGCATTCACATCACAAACTGGTATAAATGAGGAAAACACACTGATGTGTGAAAAGCTGCATGGGTGTCACATCCTGCTTTTCAGAACTGTTCCTTCCTACTGAACCCGGAGCTAAACCCCTGGCCCTGAAATCATTTTGAACAAGAGTCACATTCTGAATTGAACAAGGACAAGCGGCATCTGCTCCACCCACTCCCAGTTAAGACACGGGCAAATGTCTCCCTTGTCCTCTTCCCCAGAGTGAACAACAACAGTCAATTTGGGATTGGTGGTGGTGGTGATGTGTATTTTAGAGTCTTCCCCATATGCACCTCAGCTGCTTCTTGTCATTTGGCTCACCCACTGGAAGTGCATAAGGGGAGCACCCCAGAAGAACTTCTACGGCTGTTCAAGTTGGGGGGGGGGAGAAATTGTTAAAGAGCCCTTTGCTTGAGTCTCAGCTTAGGGGAACATGGTTGAGGTGCAGCAGTCAAACAGGCATCCTTGAGATTAGGTGTGTAGCTATGGGAGACATGCCAGTGAATTAGGCCCACGGGCCATCAGTAGCCAATCCCAGGTGTAAACATTTTAGAACCAGAGTTAGCTTTCCTCTCCACCAGCACAACACACAGTGAGTGAGCCAGAAAGAATTCCAAAGGATTTCATCTGAAAGGCTGCATTAGACATTCTCCACTAAGTAATAGTATTTACTGTTGCATAACATACTGTTAGAACACATTAACAATGTTCCCAACAAGCTTCTATTCAAACACCCTGCAATTTCATCATAGGCTCAAACACAATTGCGTTGACGTGACAGTAATTAGATACTTTAAACATGGCTATTACCAGCTTCTTCTGCTCCCTTCTTATAAGGCCTATAAACTTGCTTTCTGCCCACACCTTCAGGTTCAATAATTCCCTCCCAAGGCACAATAGGTGGCAAATGGAGTTTACAGAAAGGCCTAGTGGTTGAGGAACAACTGTGTTCATACTCTGCCAAAAATGTTGCTTTTTGTAAATATCCAGGCAGCAGGTTCTGCTGAACTGTGCCTCTTCAGCTCATTTTATTGGGAGGAAGTCTCAGGGACAATGCTATATTTAAAAGAAAATCAAATTTCAAATAACATTTCCAAATAAAATTTAATTACTCACCTCTCTGCTTCCAGCCGCATCTCCTCTCGTTTTTGCCTCCTGAGCTCTCTGCGACGTTCAAAGTCGTCCATGGCGTATTCTCAAACTTGGATAACCCCCCCAAATCAGACTGAAGTTTAAAAAGACAGAAAGACAGAGACAGAAAAGGGACTTGTTTAGAACTAGACATAGAGATTAAATTAACTGGGCCAAATTAAGGTTTTCTTTGCCTTTTGAATTTAGCTCTAAATTAAATTCTTGGTCACATTCTTCTCCACAGTAAACTGGATCCCCCAAGGTCATGCAGATAAAATTAAAAACACTAGCAATATATACAACCCATTTTGGAATTCAGCTCCCTAGCTGGAAATTAAGACATATTCTAAAAGTAAGCTAAAACATTTTGGGATTGTTATATGCAGATTAGGAGGGGCGGCGTGAGGGGGAAGTTGCCTTTTAAAAATATATATTAATAATTGCACTTTCCCTAAGATTGCACAATAGTTAGCAAAGTAATTATATATTCATTAACCACATTCCAAATATAAGAAATATGAATAGTGCATATATGTTAATAGTAGCTTGGTGACTGATTAGTGAATTTGTAGCATCGCAATTATACTATGGCAGACTTGCAAAAAAAAAGGAATTTTTTTTTTGCAGAATTGGTCATTAAATCAATCAATCAACCAACCTTTACCATCAAAATGCTACCCTGAGTTTGAAATGATGTGTTGCCTTGCTAGCCAAAAAATAAAAGGAGGAATTCTGGAGAGATTAAAGGTGGAATTGGGGGTGCGGGGTAGAGGGAGGGAGAACTTGGTGTTTTAAAATACCACCCAGTCCAAGGCAATTTTGCTATAAATCCATCTTCAAGAAGCAAAGCTGATGGTTTGGACATTTTTGTGGGGTTTTGGGGAGGAGGAGGGGAAGAGCTGGATCTCTGCAATTTAAATATGCACCTACCTTCTTCTTGATGGTTTACTCCATGAAATATTTGCCCTCTTCTATAGTTCCTTCCTATGCAAAGCCCTTTTCAGCCTTTGGTTTATATCCTATCGAGACAAATATAGGAGAATTCTCCTGCAGGCCCCCAAACACAAAAATGACTACCAGAAAAGGGAAAGCTGTTCTCTTTTTGTCCCTGCTTTGTTTACAGAGCTGTCAGTGGTTAGTTAAACCCTGCCTGGAATCTGGCATTTAAGGCCTGCTCCAAGATTGCTTCCTGTGCAGAGCTGGAGGCCCTCAACTTCCTCTGGAATTCTAGCCTAGACTCTGCACTCAGGGTGCTTTTTTCTAATTTTAAAAAAAAAATCTTCCCCCTCCTCCTTACAAAATTTCCAACTCTTGCGTCCAAGTTCAGGCATTTACAATGAGGAAGCAGCGGCAGCGGGGTGGGGAAGAGATCTAGGACTGATGCACAGTGCAATTTTAAGGAGACGAAAAGAAAACTAGAATTAGTTAAAGCTTGCCTGCTGATTATATATATATATAGGGTTTGCTCACATATGATTACTTGACGAAAGTGGGACGGAGGAGGAGGAGGGAAGTTATCCAGTGGCGTTCCTTAATATTTGAACCCAGTGGGGCAGGAAAACTGTGAACATATTCTGTTTATCAACTGAAGGGCACATCTCATAAAGGGGGACTGGGGGACGCTGACAATGAACTACCATCAAATATTTTCCTATCAAAGTAATAACAGAATAACCACTCTGCATCTGTGCTGGAATTGCTTTTTAATATGTTTTTAAACCTTTTTTTTACAAAATAGATGTTTTAAAACCTTTTTTTTAAAAAAGGATGTTTTTAAAGCTTTTTTAAAAATGTTTTTAAATATGTTTTGTTTTAATATATTTTAAAGTCTGTTTTTATGATGTTTTAAAGTGTTTGTGGTGCTTTTGTTTGCCACCTGCCTGGGAGGAAGGGCAGGTTATAAATCTAATAATAAATAAAGAGAAGTCCACACATAATGCGGGACAGGAATAAGGGCTCTGCCAGTGTTATTTTACATTTTATTTGTTAAAACATTTATATCCTAGTTTACAGCCCCTACAGAGTTACAGTAATCAGCCAAGACCATTCAAATGAACAATTATTTGTGTGGATAATCCCTCAGCTTCAACGTCTGGACCAGCTCTTAGCTGGAAGGCCACCAATTTGGGCTGGGACATTGGGTGGGGGAGTTATGCACCACCCATCTGAGACGGTTGGCTTCACAGATGTTAACAAGGATCCCAGTTGTTCTCCACTACAATGTATCTCATCTACACTATCTTCCAAATGAACTTCCGCTATAGGGAGAGAGATGGGATGGTCAGGTCTTTCCATCTGCTCTGCTAAAAGATCAGCTCCATCCGACTCCTCCCTCAACTACAGCAGCCATTCCATGAGGGTATAGGAAGGGCCTCTCCATTGGCCCAGCTGGGAAACCAGAATCTTTTATGCTTCTTTCCTTTAACTCTTTCCATTCCAGCTAGTTAGTACAAGAACTCTGTAATCGTGCCTGGATTTGTTTTTTCCTCCCCCCTTCCAATCCCCCTTTCCTTTTGTATCGTGTCTTTTAGAGTGTAAGTATGAGAGTAGGGACTGTCTTATCGTCAACATTTGTAAGATACACTGAGAGCTCTTTTGGACTGAAGAGCAAGGGGAAAGTGTGTTTTAAACCGTTACACCCGCTGGGGCTGATGGCAGCTTTCCTCCAAAACACCTGGTTGACGGAATCTGCTTTTAGTTCTGCCCCCTAATAGTACAAGTTTTTTCTTCATTATTATTTCAAGATTTGGCCTCCCTATTGTACCCATTTGGATATGAAAACAGCCGCAGCCGTTTTCAACTTGCCCTAGCCAATATAAGGAGCAGCAAATGATGGAGAAAAATTCTGAAAACCCCTTCCAGAGTAAATAATGACAAATGCTGAATGAAAATTCAACGTCTGCAGTGTGACACAGATGCACTGCATGAAGGCATGGAAAAGAGATCTTCTGTGTCTTTAAAAGTTGCGCAGGAGAAGGGAGAATTTTACCTTGTGGTTTTTCCCATTATAGTGTTGCAAGGAAACCTGCACTTGGTTGAATTATCTCTTCTCTTAAAGATACAAAATCATTCTCAGGCCCTGAGCCTGGCAACCCTAGTTAATACTTCACTACCTCTTATCCCTGATGACTTGGTATTCATGTGAATACATTTACATACATGCACACTAGAGACAAAATACCTCCATTGACAACTCACCCAAAAACTGGGGCGGGGAAAACATATCCAGTCCAGAGCAAATCCGGGCAGGCTATTAGCTAATTATGCAAAACAAGCATGTTAAAGGTTGCATTGTCTTGTTTTGTTTTTGTGCCTTGTAATTACCACCAAAAACTGGGGAAGGATATGAAGAATCTACACACACAAAAAACCCTTACATTTTCAGCCTTAAATGCCCTAGACTCTAGTTTCCAACACCATGGAATATTTATTTATTAAGAGGATTTATATTCTGCCTTTACACTGTTAAAAACAGAGCTCAAAACAACAAAAAATACACAATCAATGTAAAAACATAACAAAAACACAAAAAGAAACAAACATAAAACAAGTCAACGCAGCAGAATAAAAATCCGGCAGAAAACAAAAACCAGCAAAGCGGCAATTAAAAGCAATATTGCGACTGAGAGGTTGCCTGTACCAACAATGAGAAAATGTGAAATTAATATACCACTACAGATTGTAACACAGATTAATCAAGATTTCAATATTATCGATTAACTGATTAACTTATCTAATGAGGGTAGTGTCTGAGCATGTGAGAAGTGCCTTTAGTATAGTATACTGATTCTCACATACCAGATCAAAGAGGGGAAATACAGCCTTTTGTGATAAAGGCTGGAACTTGATCGAGACTTGAGTGCTGGCACCTCTTTTTTTAAAAAAAATGCAGTGAATTCTAGAGACCTGGCAAGTTGTGATACCGTTACACTGGGCACCTGTTCCATTCCTATTGGTCTTAAAGGGGGGAAAGTCATACCTATTGGTGTTAAGTGAGGAAAGGTTACACCCCCGCTGCATTGAATATATGTCTCTGTGTGTGTATGTAGATATGTACATCCATCCATCCCTGGAGAGGAAATGAAGTAGGATGTGGAGATGCCTGCCAGTCATTTTGAACAAGGGTATGTATTTAAAAAAATACTTCTTAGGCTTTTCTGAATAGCTGAACACAGGCTCTGCTGGGCAACAGGGTGAGTGAGGCTGCATTCCAATGCAACTTTACTTATGAGTAAGAACTATTTAACAGGGTGGGGGCAGAACCAAAAAATGCAAATGCTAATACCATAGCCTTTGCTACAGAGAGGTTTGCTTTTATATTTTGTATTTGGTCAGGGGGGGGAGTGTTTGGTAGATTCAAACCCCTTTATTCCATCCTCCATGGAACACATTCCCATTGCATTCACCATTTAAGACATATACCCTGAGACACAGAGGCAATTGAGATGAAGGCTGCTTCTTTTTGCTGACTCAACCAGAAAGTCTATGGATCAGAGCTGCATATATTGATCACATGAGCATGCAGTTTTCTAAACTGACTAGATTCTGCATATGCAGCAGAGAGGCAGACTAATTTTTTTTTAATTATGTTTTTATTAAAGTTTATGCAAAGTACAAATACAGACAAAGGCTGCACAACCCAATTATTTTTCTAGGACAGCTGTGGTATCCCTCATTGGCTAAGAACAATGGAAGGCGGGAGTAGGCTGATTTCTCACAAAATGGGCAGAAAACTGCCTCCATATTTTGCCTGTATCTCTGGATGCACAAGGGCTAGAGACTTGTTTTTTAAAAAAATGAAAGCTGGGAATCCGGACCACCTAATGGGTTAAGCGGGCACCATGTAGTATGGCTGTTGTTGTTGTTATGTGCCTTCAAGTCGATTACGACTTATGGTGACCCTATCATCAGTGACCTCCAAGACCATCTGTCATGAGCCACCCTGTTCAGATCTTGTAATGGCTAGAATCCGGATAAAACTCAGCTAACCAGGCAATATGGCAACTCTAACTAGAGTCTTGTCTCAGAGTGGAAAATTGGATCTGGCCCTGAGGAAACCTGTCCACTAAGAGAAAGCAGTCTGCATTTGGAAGCTGATATAACATCTTAGATACATATTCTACGAAATATCTAAATTGGGGGGATCACAGGAGAAGATGCGCTGCCCACCTCCCCATGGCAGTCATAATATAAGCGCATGTGGCATTCCATAAAGAGGAAACAAACTAGAGTTGTGGTCCGCAGGACTACAAAGCTTAAGAATCACTTACTGCTGAAAGAATCCGGAGGAAGTGGACGTATAGTGTAAACATATTCTAATATTCTTTGAGGGAAGCTGAACCCTGGGGAATAGCTCCCATTAAGGCCACATTCACACCATAACTTTATTCCACTATTATTCCACTTTAAACAGTCGTGGCTTCCCCCAAAGAATCCCAGGAACTGTACTTTTTTTAAACTCTCAGGATGCCAAGAGTTATTACGAGACTCCTATTCCCCTCCCAGAGCTACAAATCTCAGAGAGGTTTAACAATCAGTCCCTCTTCTCTGGGATTGCCAATCTATGAACTCTGGGAACTGCAGATCTATGAGGGGAATAGTGCATCCCCTAACAACTCTCAGCACCCTTCACAAACTCCAGTTCACAGGATTCTTTGGGGGAAGCCATGAGTGTTTGAAGTGGAATAATAGTGGAATAAATGAATTGTGTGAATATGGTCAGAAAACCCTGAAGAGCCACTGACAGGCAATACTGGAACAGAATGACCAATTATTTTGACTCAGACCAAGGAACAGGCAAATCTGACCATTTTGGTTTCTCTTAGTTTCTCATTCTTCTAACCTTGTTCATTTCTCCACATTTCTACATCAGTCTAAATTAAAAGAAAAACGAAAAAGAAGTCCTGGTGAACATTCATCAGCATTTGAGTGGAGGTCTGATAAATATGTACTGCTTGTAGCCATAGGCCATTTCAAATAAGCATTTTAGTGTGAATTTTCTCCCTTACACACATTTTTCTATGCAATCTGGTTAACGTATAGATTTTTGAAAAGCAATTTTCCCAAATGTAATGCATTTTGTATGTTATTTTCATTCATACATACATCTGAACGTAATATATACATTAGGATGTTTTTATCTATAACTGTTTTTAGAATGTTTTAAATTGTTTTTAGAATGCTTTTTGTTGTTGTCATTGTTAAATTGTTTTGTTGATATGTCGGCTGCCCTGGGCTACTTCACGAGGAAGGGTGGGATATAAATTTAATAAATGAATACGTTTCTATACACACTTTACTCAAGTATATGCATTTTGGTACATATTTCTTGGCTGGAGAACTGCACTGCAATATTCAGAGATGTGTGAATTCTGAAAGATGGCTGTTTCTGTTCTCATATTAGGTAAGTGAGAATTAGATACATTCACCTTTAAAATGCAAACTGATTCGTCTTTCTCCCCCATCCTTACTCAGGCCCTCAGACACTGTAGGCTGCTGCCGATCCTGTGTCCTAATTAGGCATGGGTGAGAATTTCAATTTAGTTTGCATTTCAAGCAGAATGTATCAAATTCGCAATTTCCAAAACAATATGAGAAGCAAAACACCGCCATCCTTTGAAATTCGCATTTATTAGAATTTTGGGATGCAGTTTGCCAACTAAACAACATTTACAAAAATGCATATATTAGGGGAAAGTGTGCATAAAAATGAATACATCAGTGAAAATAACATGCAAAAAGGCATGAAATGATGAGAAATGGCTTGCAAAAATGTGTACCTTTGTCAAAACTGCCTACAAAAATTTGTTTATTTGGAGAAATTTGCACTAAAATAGAGAATTTTCATGACGATTTTTTTTTAAAAAAATTGCAGATTGCTGTAGAAATGTAGAGAACTGAATTTAACATTGGAAAAATGAGAAACTGAGAGAACCAAAACAGGCAGATCTTTTCATCCCTAGTCCTAATTCCCCCCTTGTCATCTGCTTGGTAACTTCCAGCAAGATATATGATGGGCAAAACAGTCAGCATTTTCCGTTGAGCCACTAATCTGGAGTTGAGGGTATAGAAATGCTGGCATCATGTCATGCATTTTCTTTTACCACACTTTTTAATAGTAACATGTTAAATGTAATAGTACAAAACAAAAATTAAATCACAAAATAAGAATGTGGTAGAATTCTGCGCAAACAGGGTTGTTACCAAATTAGCTTCTTCGCTATCATTGCGAATCAGGTTTTTATGAAGCTGTTTTCCACAGCTATTTTCAAAAACTGTGGGTTTTTTTAAAAAAATTGCCTCTAAAATATTGATATTAAGAATGATAATTTTATCTATATTTCCTTTAAAAATATCAATAAAAATATCATTTTTTTTTTGCTAGGGGGAAAATGGATAAGTAAAAGCAGCAGCTAGCAGACAAAGAATGAACTCAAATTGATACCAACCTGTTAAGTCGACAGAATGTTTTTGAACTGGCACCAGCCAAGAGATCCCATCCCTATCACAAAATCAATCATTTTTTTAAATCTCATAAGTATTTATCACAGTAGACTGAAGTGCTTGTGAGAATAACTAAATTGCAGGGGGGCACAGGGGAAGATGTGCTGCCCACCTCCCACATGGCAGTCATAAGTGCATGTGGCATTCCATAAAGAGGAAACAAACTAGAGTTGCAGTCCACAGGACTACAGGATTCCTGCATTGAGCAGGGGGTTGGACTTGATGGCCTTATAGGCCCCTTCCAACTCTAGTATTCTATGATTCTATGAAAAGCTTAAGAATCGCTTACTGCGGAAAGAATCCGGAGGAAGTGGATGTATATTGTAAACAAGTTACAGTGCTCAAAGACAGCACAGGAAAAAAGTGAACTATAACAAAGTGGCTGTGGCTTAGTGGTAGAGCATATGCTTTGCATGCAAAAGGTCCCAGGTTCAGTCCTTGGCATCTCCAGATGGGGCTGGGAGAAACTCCTCCCCCCCAAAAAAAAACCCCACTGGAAGAGAAGTATAAAGCAGTTTCCTATGTTTCTGTGTTCCAATGTTGTGGTCACAGCTGAAGGTTACCTGTTGGTGTAGCCAGTCCTTACTGGTGGAGACAAGAGACTAGGTAAGATGGATCCATGACTCTGGGCTGTATCCAACTAAGTTCTCCTCAAGTAGACCCACTGAAATTAATCGACCCAAGTTAGCCATGGCCGTTAATTTCAGTGGGTCTACTCTGAAGAGAAGTAGCACTGCCTATAGCACTCTGTTCTTAGGCAGGGGATTCATCTAACTTGTGGAGTGCCTCATTCTAAGCAGTGTACTGTACATTCTGCCCTTTAGCGGTATAAAATGTAGTGCTTCAATTGTGTGCATGTTGTGGCATCTGTTGGGCTACAAGCAAGCAAACCCAGGGAAGAAAAAAGACAAGTAGTTCTAATTCTCTCTCTTTCCCCCACCCAACCCCACCCACCCAGCATTTGAAAAGCAGAACTCGCAGCAATCCTTGCTTGAGCTTACGCTGTTTAAACTGGCACCCTGAACCTACAGCTATGTCAAGCATTCTTCTGCAATATCTAGAAGATATTAGTCCGTCTGGAAGGAGAACAAATAAATCTGTTTTCTATCAAAACCAGTTCGGAAACATTTGGAAGTGAAAATTTCTCTGAAAGACTACATGGGAGAGTTTATTGGCCGTTGTTCAGACCTGTTGTAAAACAGGGACAAGTCTTGCAGGAACTGAGAAAAAACTGAGACCACCTTGAGACGTCCATTGTACCTGTTGCCATTATACATGTAGCCCAGGGGAAGAAATTTGTTTGGTTCGCATGTTAATGCAAACCTACCTAGTTTGCACAGTCCAAACCAATATGCAAACTGAAATGAGGTTATCCTTCGAAACTCACAGTCCTCCAAATTTTGTGATGCGGTTCTCCAGTCAGAAAATGCATACAAAATGCATATATTAGACGGATGTGTGAACAAAAATGCATTACTGAAAATAACACAAAATGTATTCCAACAGGGGAAGGTGATTGCAAAAATGCATATATTAGGCAAAATTGCATACAAACAGTGTATATTATTAAAATGTGTACAGTTATTTTATGTATAGACTTTTACAACAAAAACAACCCTAGCAAACAAATGCAGAAATGGAATGAACTGAACTTAAGAATGGAAAAATGAAAACTGAGTGAAACCAAAACTGACAAGAGTTTGGGGTTTTCAGCTGTGGAGACTTCTGTAATCTTAACAACAGTACTTCCTCTAATGCCCTTGGCTTAAAAAAATGGTCAAAAATAAATCATGACACATACATTCGAAGTACAAAGGAGTGGCCACTTTTGCTTTGCCCCAAAAAAAGGACAAGGATTTGCATAACATTTGTATATGCTAATTTATATGTAGGTATGCAAATATAGATGATGGGCAACTTCAAGACCCCTGCTCTCCCTTCTTCTTAGGGTTCTTAAGACTTTAACTGCACTTGGACCAGTCAACCCTTCAAACAGAGAACTCCTCTGAATAGAGGACTGTCTTCCAACCACTCTTCAAGAAGTAGATTGTTCTCTGAATAAGGGCATATGGCCATACTAGAAACACTTGTCAACATTGCATTTAGGTATGCCACTACTTTGACAGGCAGGACTACACCAACGTGGGTTCCACAACCAGCTTAACTGACATGGCTTTCCCCAAGAAACCCCAGGACCTTTAGTTTCATGAGGGTGCTGCAAATTCTTCTAGAGCCCTGCCATTATCACAGAGCTAAGACCATCAGAAGAGCCCTGTTGGATCAGGCCAGTAGCCAACTCATCTAGCATGCTGTTCTCACAGTAGCCAAACAGATGCCACTGGGAAACTTGTAAGCTTCCCAGAAAGTCCTCAGGTCTCCCGGGGGGGGGGGGGGGAGAGAATGGCTATTGCATGTTTATGCAAAAGTAAATCCCACAGAATTCAATAGGGCTTATTCCATAGTAAGTGTGTTTAGAACTACACACTAACTTTGCAATCCTATGTACAGTTCTCTAGAAGTAGGCCCCGTTTAACAGAGCATGGCTTACTTGTATAGGATTGTGCTGTATGTTTTTGCTGCAGATGTGTCTTTAACACATCTAGAGATAGAGAGAAGGGCAAGGTTACTGTACCTTTAATAAGTTCATATGAGGGGGTATTTCAGCAGCTTTTTTGCTCTTGCAGCATAACTCATAATCAAATATACCATATAATATAATAGAAAAAGATTTCTCCTTCTACATAAGAAATTGCATTAAGGCAGGAGTAGGATTGGGAGCCGCTTCTGGCTGCTGATCCAAGCCAATTCCGATGGACTGGCACCCCTTCCATCCAGTGTCTGCGCATATCTGCCAAATTCTTTATTTATTCAATTCCATTCCCCCACCCTCACGAGGATAAAATGACATGTTAAGAGTTAATACGACAGAGATTAAGAGGCAAGCCTAGAGAGTCTCCTCAACTTTTCTAGGTTTCCCAATTAATCTCTGTAGTATTAACCCTTAAAACACCTTCCACTGGGACCTTCAGCAGCCACCAGCAGATACAAAGCTGGGGGAGGGGGAAAATGGTAGGGAGGAGCCCTAGCCCACAATGCAACTAATGCAGCAAGCAAGCAAGCAACCTAGCCTGCACCATAGGAACAGCAGCTCTCCCGCCCCAAATCCACCAGCCCCACCATAGTTCCAAGTGGAAGCAAAGGCGGGTCCCTGGATGTGCCCTTTAACATGGCTGTTGGGTTCCCTCCAGGTCATGCCACCAGTGTGATAAAGTGTCACAACTTAAAGAACATAACCAGGGTGGGGTTGGTTCGACCTGTGCCTTAGAGCTGGAGCAAAGGGAAACAAATCAGCCTCTCTCTCATTCTTAGGAGGGGCCCTGTGCAGCCATCACTCATTCCCCTCTCTCCCCTGCCACCCAAGCCAAGAGAGACTCCCCATGCTTATCTTCCACCCAACACTGGCCTCCTCCTCCTCCTCCTCCTATCTTCCCTGCCCTCTCCATATAGGGCCTACATTTTTGCAACTCATGCACCTCTACGCCCCCCCTCCACTGCACTGTCTGGTTTTGGAGAAATCCACTGTCAAGGAAAATTGCTGAGGTCCTATGCAAGCATGCTCACTTCACACACGGGGCAAGCGAGCAAACTTTTTAAAAATCTGATAGCAGATCCAAAGGAAGCTGAGTTCTTGCCCATCTCTAGACAGGAGTGGAGAACCTCAGGCCAGAGGTAGGAATATGCCCCTCTACCAGGTGCTCAGAACTCTCACTAGGCCACACCTCCTCACTGACCTTGCTGCAAGCTCTCCTCAAGTGATGTTGCCTGGATGGAATTAAAATTGAACTGTGATCATGTCTCTTGCTTGCCTGGATATAGAGAGGTGTGTGTGTGTGCACGCGCATGTGCACATGTGTGCAGAAACTTCAGACTTTTGTGGCTAGAATGTAGCCTATTGTATAAAGGTAAGAGGTACATCCATTGCTCCATTCACTTTGGTCTCTGGCCCTGCCCACCATTGGCATGCACCCCCTGTAAGTTTGTCCACAAGGGAATGTGGTACTCAGTTTGAAAAAAGGTTCCCTGCCTCTGCATTAAGGAGATCTCTACTACATACTGCAAGAACACTATCCTTATTAGGGATGCCAGGTTCAGGGCCTGAGACTGATCCTGTATCTTCAGGAGAAGAGAAAGTCAGCCAAGTGCAGGTGTTCTTGCAACACTGTAATGGGAAAAACCACAAGATGGAATTCTCCCTTCCCCCTGCACAACTTTTAAAGATACAGAAGACCTCTTCATTGCCAGGCCCAGCCTCCAAGACACTCCTCTATATCCAGGCAAGCAATTCCAATACAGATGTAAAGTGTGATAAAGGTCTCTACTTAAAAGGCTTGTTGGAAGAGGAAGGTCTTCAGTAGGTACCAAAAAGACAATAGAGATGGTGCTGTCTAGTATTTAAGCAGAAGGAATTCCAAAGAGTAGGGGCCACATCACGAAAGGCAATTACTAGGTGCAGGGGCTCTTTCACCTTTTGCACCCGACCATACTAGGAAGTAACCTGTTAAGCTGGACCTGCTGTATCTGTATTTCCTCAAAACAGCAAAAAAAATCCTAAAAACCACAAGGGTTGACAGTCATGTGTTCTTATCAAAAGGGGAGAGGGGGGGGAAATCTCAGATGCAAGGTTGTAACTTATCAGCTTTGCCCAGGGCACCAGACTCCCTACAAACAGGCCTGCATAAAACTATATAGAGCTGAATGACATTCTGTATTTATAGTTTAGCCTATAATTGCCATGTCTTGAAAGTCTTTAAAGGCACACATGTTTAGAAGACTGAGGGGATGGGCTAAATTAAAACAAAACTCTATGTTCACATGACCTAATATGTTTATTTTAACTGAGTCCCAAATGAGATGCTGTGTTTGAGAAGAAGCAAGCTGCAGGATACATATCCCTTTTTTTAAAAAAACAGTGTGCACGTTCACTATCTGCAGTGAACATGGAAACATAGCCAGGTTTACAGAAAAGACTGCAGATGTGGTTACCTGAAAGGAGCACTGTGGGAAAAGTCACAGAGTCAAGAACAACCTTAAATGGAGGTGTCCTTATTTTGGGGGGAGGGGGTAGATAGTATGGTAGGTACCACAGCTTTAATTGATGTTGGGTTTGTGTCTTTAATAGTGCCATTATGGGCATCTGAGGTTTTTTTCCTCCTCTCCCCTTTTGATAAGAACACATGACTGTCAGCCCTTGTGGGTTTTAAGAATTTTTTTTTTTGCTGTTTTGAGAAAATACAGATACAGCAGGTCTAGCTTAACAGGTAACTTCCTAGTATGTTCAGGTGCAAAAGGTGAAAGAGCCCCTGCACCTAGTAATTGCGTAGAATAGGTGGCAAGCTACACCCACTGGAATTCCCTCTTCTATTCAGCTATTAAGAAGTACAGGAGCCCTGTCCTCTTCTGCATCTGACCATCCTACTCCTTCCTGACTGTCTTTCAGAAATTTCAGCCCTGCTTCATTAATTAAAAGTATAGCATCAGTTTCCTAATGACTGGCTGAATGAGCTTCCTACTCTGAAATGGACATAAATTTTGGCAAGCCGCCACCTCTCCCACTATATGGCACCATGATGCCCTGCAAATAAGTTGACAGTGCTGGTTTTGGTGTATAAAGCCCTATACAGCTTGGAACCAGGATACCTGAAAGATCATCTCACCCCTTATATACCTGGCCAAGCACTGTGCTCCAAAGGTGAGGGCCTCCTGCAGATACCATCTTATCAAGAAGTCTGTTCTGCACAATATAGGAATAGGGCCTTTCATGATGTGTCCCCTACTCTTTGGAATTCCTTCTGCTTACATATTAGACAGCACCGTCTCTGTTGTCCTTTTGGTACCTACTGAAGACCTTCCTCTTCCAACAAGCCTTTTAAGTAGAGACCTTTATCACACTCTACATCTGTATTGGAATTGCTTTTTTAAAAGATTTTTTAAAATATGCTTTTATTGTTTTATCACTTGCTGTTTACTGCCCTGAGCTGTTTTGGGGAGGAAGGGCAGAATACAAATTTAATTAATTAATTATAATTATAATAGGTGGAGCTTACACTGAGCTCTGCTCATATCACCAGTAATAATAAGCCAGTTTGTGCATGTCTCTCCAACGCTGTAACGACTTACCAAGGACTCAGGGTGCTTTTATTTTATTTTTCTTCTCTTCTCTATTAGTATTTTTATTTTCTATTTTTATTTTATTTTACTTTTTAGTTTTCTATTTATTTTATTTATTTATGTTTCCCTATTCTTTTTGCTCTATTACTGTATTATTTTGCATATTGTTTTGTTTATTAATTTCATGAAATTCCCTGAAGCTTCCTGAAGTTCTCGATCTGCCTATTTGCTGCTCTTTGGTTTTCATTAGCTTTGGTGGTTTTAACGTATGATTCTTTGCACTGCTGCTTAAGGCATTTATGAGTTAAATGCTCTATATGGTTGCTCTTGTATCCTGCTAATACTGAGGTAGAGCTCAGCAGAGCTATTGCTGTTCAGACTTCCCCCGAGAGGGCTACCCAAACATTTTTATACCTAATATTGTTATTCCCCTCCCACCAAACTAACTTTCTGTGGCGCGATGGTCCTTACTAGAGGAGGGTATAAACAACTGGGTTTGGTCCCAGTGACAGAAGATGTTAAGTCCTTAGTTAAACCCCACAACCAGCTCAAAATTACAGACTTTTTCTGTTCTAACTCAGAAGAAAGTGCTCAGGTAATGGTAACTGATGAAATACCTGATGAAGAGATATTAGACTGGTCTCTGGGCCCCCAATGTATAATGAAAACTATGGATTGGGAAATCCAGGAGGAAGGCAGGTGTAGCTTGGCCGCAGAATTAGATCCTGCTGATGCTCCTACAATACTCAGACAGCAGGATAGCTGGCATGAATCAGTACAAGGGAGCTTTAAGAACCCTAAAATGCCAATGTCTCCCGGAGGCTCTATGAGGGAGGATTGTGTCCCTTTACAGCCAAGCACTCTTCTACCCCCCCCCCGGTGATAAGAACACTGTCTCCCATACGGTAACCAACCTGTTTATTAACCAACTTGAGCTGATTAGGAGTCTGTTTGTGAGGTGGACAGAAGACATAACTCAGATTAAGAATTTTCTTTCAGAGTGTAAGGGGCTCTTGACCACCCTAACAGATCTAATACTAGATAAACTAAAGGGGGGAGGCCAGCCAACCTCAACTTCATTAGAAATAAAGGACTTGATGCCAAAGCTCAAGACAGATCATTGTGTCAGAACTGTAAGTAAGCCCTCTTCTCAAGCAATTCAACGTGGTAAGAATAGTAAAAATCTTAGCAGCGGGAAGACTGGTAAAGATATCACAGATATGGCTAGTAGGAAAACTAAGCGCAAAAATATTAAGGCCCTCGTGAGTCTTAAAAAGAAAACAAAAAATATAAAAACTTTTAATAAATTATTTAAGCTACTGGAAGCAGAGGATAAGAGGCAGAGAGTCCCTGACCCTGAGAGGCAAGACAGCAAAGTGAACAAGTATATACACAAAAGGGCATGCCTGACTCAGCAGTTAAAAAATTTCCCCTGACATGATATTGCAGTTGAGCTAGGTGACATACAAGATCCCTGGTCAATCTCCCAACTTCCAAACAAGATAACATCGCTTACCAGAGAATATATGGAGCAAGAGTGTTCACAGAATTCTACCCAGACAAACAAAAAATGGCACTTACAGCTAATGAAACTGAATTTGGTTTTTATCAACTACCCAAAACCAGCTGGCTGGTTGGCGCAACTGGACCGCAAAGCACATTTGGTGCAGTTTATATCAGCTTCCCTTGCATTCTCCCTAGACCCAAAATCTATTCAGAAGATAGAATACCTTTATTATAATTACGAAACAGCGTGAGCAATTGTAACTTTTGCAGCAGCTGATATAGCTGCTAAAATATACTCTGCCAAGGAAATCTTTAAAACACAAGATGTGGATGTTAGGAGACATTTTAAGGACAACTCCCATCACATCTTTGGGAACCTTAAGGGAGGAGAAGAGACGTCCCTTTAACTCAATGCATAAGGAGCTACCGACTGGGAAGCTAATTGAGCTAGGTGAGACCAATGACTCTACTTCTACTCCGCCCCACCGTTTAGGCGAAGTAACCCCAGTTTCAGGAAGTCTCGGGGGTACAAATAGTGCTGGGAAGGTCTCAGAGAGTAATGATAGTTTCACTACTGGAAACTTTGCACCAGAAGAACAAATGCTAATTAGAAACTTTGGCGCCCTCCCTGCGCTGGAACAGCAGGAGATCCTATTGCGACTCTCCTCTTCAAAAGAACAACTCCTAAATATGTGCAATCAGGACACTGAGTCCAAATAAATCGATACCTGCCCGCCCATTTCCAACACTGAAAATGGAGGAAAAACCACTCCAGCTTGGAAGAGATCTGTGCAGAACTCAGTGAGCCCCCTAAAGGCCTCCAACCAGACAACAGACTGCAACATACCTCAGGGAATGCCTCCAATAAATAAGTTACAACTTTTTAATAAAAAGGGACAGCTGGCTTTAAGCCCTGAAATTGTGATATTGCAATCATCTAAACTGTCTCAAAATAGCGCTACCTTTAAGCCTGGAGATTTGGGGATTCCCCCCCCCAAGTCACCGACATTTACCAAAGATGACAGTGAATGGAAAAAAATTGCCTCTGCAGACTACCAAAACTCAAATGCCAAAAGCATTGATCGGATAGCTCTGCAATACTTGGAACATGAGAGTGGTTCACAAGACTCCAATAACACTGCACATAAACCTTCCTCTATAACACCTACCCCCTGTGCACCATCTTCCAACTGCTGTGTCTTAGGGAATTTTGGAGGCAGCCTGGACACAATTGTAGAGCTAGACTGACCACGACAGGGGAGTGGTACCACTCCCTTAAAACTTCTTTCTTGGAATATTGCCGGGTGGAAATCTAAGTGCAGGGACTCAAATTTCCTTGCTTATTTGAACAAATTTGATATAATCCTGCTCCAAGAGACATGGTGCTCTGACCACATATATGTCAATGGGATTGTGACCTTTTGTATGCCAGCACTCTCCAACAAGGGTAAGGGCAGGGCCAGTCAGGGACTGTGCATCTTGGTCTCCTCTTCTCTTGATGCCATGATAACTGAGGTCCCTAACTGTGATTCTTCTCTGTTGGCATTGATTTTGGAGTTGAGGACCACTCAGCTGACCCTGCTTTTACTCAATGTCTATTTCCCCCCAGTGGCCCGTAGGGAGGACACTATGCTAAATTGGATCAAAACCAAATGTTACTATGCACACCGGATGGCCAAATTTTCTTATGCATTCCCTATAATCACAGGCGATTTTAATGCAAGAACCGGAACCTATCTGGTGGATGTTTCCACCTCAGGTGTCCATCCTTCTGTAACTAAGGGCCAACTTAAGAGCAGTTTACGTCACTCAAAAGATACCTTTCTAAATCCTGCAGGGGTAGGTTTGCTTCAAAAACTGATTTGTGCATTCTAAATGGCTCTAGTGCTGGCGATGACTTGGGGGAGTTCACTTATGTTTCTTCTAGGGGATCAAGTGTGGTCGATTATATTCTTATCCATAAGTTCCTAAAAACTCTGGGCTATAATTTTAGAGTAGCAGATTGCCCCGATAGTGACCATCTGCCGCTGGAATTATCTCTTGCCATACCAAGCATGCTAGAGCTAAATATGCCACATCATATATCTTTCAGCTCACCCATCATGGTCAGCTCTAAAAAGATCATATGGTCTAATAAAACAGGGCAGGCCTTCAAAAGCTTTGTTCATCTTCCTCATAAAATAAATGCCTTTGAACAAATAACAGTAGATAGTTCGCCAAAGAAGTGTATAGTGGCTTTTGAGGAGGTGATGCAGAATATGTATCTCACTCTTCCAACTTCAACTGGCACTACAAAACATCTGATAGACAGAACAAATAAGTGGTTTGATAGGGAATGTATTAATCTTAGGAAAAGAATTCACTCTGTTTACTGCTTTTACCGTGCAAATAATGAATGCCAACTCCCCCATTCTTATTATGCGTTAAGGAAAGAATACAAGAAGCTATTATATCGGGGGGGAAGTGAGGCAATCAGGGACTCATGGCAAATGCTGATAGCAGCATCTGTCACTCATAGCTCTAAATCCTTTTGGAAGCTTGTTTCTGGTGCTCTAAGTGACATCGACGGAAGTCCTGATTGTCATATCCCAGCAAATGTCTGGGAAGACTATTTTCATGCAGTTTTTCACGATCCGAATACGAAAGGAGGAAGTCGAATCTCTGGTAAAAGGGGTCGAGGTCCACTCAGCCTTCCATCCATCCGTGGTCGGTAAAATGAGTACCCGGCATATGCTGGGGGGTAAAGAAAGGCTGGGGACAGAACTAGCAATCCCACCCCATATATATGGTCTGCCTAGTAAACGTCGCAAGACATCACCCTAAGAGTCGGAAACGACTCGCACTACAAGTGCGGGGACACCTTTACCTTTTTACCCCTGACTGGCCTCCTGTTGATATTAATATTATCGAGGAACTATTACTCCAGCTAAAGCCAGGTAAGGCTCCTGGACCAGATGGCATTCCCTCCCAGTGGTGTCACTAGGGGGGCACGGGGGGTGCGGACCACACCAGGTGACACCATCAGAGGGGGGTGACTCTCAGCTTTAATTTTAAAAAAATTAAGTTTCTAGGTGGTCCGGTTCTCGAGATATACATAAAAACGTCAGCCGCCCCCAGTGGTGTCACTAGGGGGGTGCGGGGGGTGCGGACCACACCAGGTGACACCATCAGAGGGGGGTGATTCTCAGCTTTAATTAAAAAAAAATTAAGTTTCTAGGTGGTCCGGTTCTCGAGATATACATAAAACGTCAGCCGCCCCCGTTAAATCTTTTTTTCAACTACTGTATAGCACTTCATAGCTTTAACCCCGCACATTCAGGATTGCAGCCAATCAGTGAAGTGTTTGGTTGACCTGTGACAGTGTCTAGTAAACCTCATTGCAAGGCAGAAAATGGTGGTTCCCCCCCCCCGTTTATCTGAAAATCTCATAAATTGGGTAAGTATATACATTTCAGTTTTTTCCCCTCTTGTGTGTAGGAGTCAGATCCTGGGCAGTGTTTTGAAAACCTTCCCAATACTTGCTTTTGTAGGGGTAAAAGCATGCTAATCCCATATGTCCAGAGTAAATCCCATTGAATTCAATAGGATTTACTTTTGAGTAGACATGGTTATGAATGTGCTGAAAATCAATGGGACTTTGGAGTGAATGTAAAAAAGAATTGTGTTTGTGTTCTCTTTCTGTTCCCCCCCCCCTCCAGTCCTATTTTAAAGCAAGTAGGCAGGGCTTACTTAGGTATTACAGTTTTTATTCTGTAGGAAACGAATACTGATTTTTTTTTAAACTAATACTGATTTTTCTGCAATGACCAACTGGTTTGACAATAAACTATTATATGGGCTGTATGTATTTATACATCTGCAGTGTGTGTGTGTAGTCTTTCCAACAACCCTGTGAGGTAGGGTTGGAAACCAAGGCAGCTCACAACAAGAAATAAAGCCATTTAAAATCCAATAACCATAAAGCAAGAATAAACAGTTGGAAAACAGCCTAAAGAGGCATGATTCTGAATTTTGGGTTGGGTGAATGAAGTTTATTTATTTATTATTTGATTTATATCCCGCCCTTCCTCCCAGTAGGAGCCCAGGGCAGAAAACAAAAGCACTAAAAGCACTTTAAAACATCATAAAAACAGACTTTAAAATATATTAAAACATCTTTGAAAATATTTTTTAAAAGGTTTAAAAAATTTAAAAAAAAATAAGAAAAGGCTTAAAAACATATTAAAAAGCAATTCCAACACAGACTCAGACTTGGATAAGGTCTCAACTTAAAAGAACAAGTTGAAAGAACAAGTTCCTTATCACTTGAGGCTGTAATTCTTTGCACACTTCCCATTTTGAGTAAGCCCCATTGAATACATTGGGACTTGCTTCTGAATAAACAAACATTGGATTGCACTATAAATATATTTACAGATTGTGTAATTCATAAACATAGTCATGTTTATATAAATATTTCTTCATACTGTGTCCCAATAAGTATTTGATTTCACACTATGGTTGTAGATGATTTTTTCCTCTACATTTTAAGTGTGCCCTTCTTCCTGGGGGTGGTCATGGTTCTCCGTTGTTTTCATCCTGAGGGGAGGATAGGCTGAGAGATGGTGAGTAGCACATT